>NC_079296.1:37422059-37725089 GCF_023638135.1 Falco biarmicus
TCTGCAGCTGGAGACACCAGCCCCATCGGTGCCACCTCCGTGTGTCTTCCCCCATGTTCAGTCCCAGCATGTGTGAATGTAGTCTGAAATCTCTGGAAGGGGAATGCTCTTAACTCTATTTGTTTTGCTGGGTGTACACAGAGGCCTCTTTGGCAGTGCATCCTAAACATTATTGCCTGGGATCAGCCTGTTACTTGCTGAAGGTTTAGCTGCTTCCCTCTGTGGAGCTAGGGGGATGTTCAGTGTTGGGGGCATTCCTTTCCACGCAGTGCATATTTTGATAACTTGAAAAGCAATATAAAATATACTTTGCAAAAACATACCTTGCAGATAGATGAAATGCTAAACAACTGCTTGGTTTTAAATTGTGTAGATTATACATTATAGGAAACTGCTTTCTTCTAGGGGTTTAGGTGGGTTCTCTGTTCCACTAAAATTTGCCTATCTCTGTGTGCTGACAGTAAGCTAAACTCCTGGTGTCAGCATCTTGCCCTGGAATGACTTTGTGGCTCCTGGAGAACATAACACTGAGTTTTCCTGTGCTTTTAGTCTCTTAAATGCTGCTTTCCTCCAGAGCTGAGCTCAAGCTGAACTCCCTCATGGTTTGGGGTAAAAGCTGATTTTGTTTCTCCTGGCTCTATTGTGGCTGGTGCCTGAACAGGAAGAGCCAGAGGCTGGGGCTGAACTGTATCAGTTCTCCAGCAAGTACCTGGTGTCGCAGTGCTACATGACGGCACTGTGTCTGGTATGTGACTGCGCCGCATTACAGCCCTCCAAGCAATAATAGCAAAGGGGAGGCCCTGGTAGGAAAACAAATAAATGCCAGATGTTTATAAGGAAAGGTTGCCTGTGACAGGGAGCCAGGAAAGAGCACTCACAGTGGATGGTACCATGTAGGCTGTTTACAAAGTCATACAAAGCTGCCTGAAGCTCCCACGTTGGAGCTGGAGGAGCATGAAAGGCAACAAGCAGCTTCTGTCCTGAGTCAGGGGTAGAGCCAGCAGCACATTTTGGGTTTTGTTCATTAGGAAACTGTTACAGCTGTTGCAGTCTCCAGGTGAGTCGCAGCCCAGGGAGCCATCAACAGGAAAGTATGCAGCTGTAACCCCCTAACGCACACTCCTTCCTCACTCATGACTATCTCTCTCAGATGCAGATACTGTTATTATGGACTTTTCCATTTGTCTCAGAGTGACTTAGGCCTTTTAAATCCTGCTGCAATTAGCAAGCCCCATCACCAAGAATACTGCACACGGTGCCTCTTCAACCAGACCCTCAAGCTGACAAAGGCATCTTCAAAAATAGTGTGTTTCCCACATGCAGGAGGGTTCATAGGGATTATGTTACCCTTAAGTTTGGTCCTACAAAGCTCCTGTGGTCCCTGTTCTGTTACAAGCCATGTCCTGTTTACAATATGCTATTCTACATCACATTTGCTATGTGAGATCACTACCTTCTCCCAGCTTACGCACCCTCAAGGTCTACTGATGAAAGTACTGCCAGACAGAGAGCATGAGGGAACAAAAAAGAAAGAATGAAGTACTTACCGGGAGTCCTGGTCTTCCTGTAAGGCCCTGAAATAAAATGCACAGAAACGGTGAAAGTTAGCTTCAAACTCTGAAGGGAGGGCTCGATAAAGAGATGAGATAACATGTAAGGTTTTAGGAAATAGAATGGTTAAAAAGCTCCTTGACCATCAGCTCCGACTGCTTTGGTGTCCTAATCTCCTGTTTATGAAGTTTTCTTTCCTTTGAGCATGGCTCTACCCACAACTCTGCATGAGCTCTGAAGGTATCTGCAAGTCCACGGAGAATGAGCTAATTACAGGGCTTTGACTTTCTTCCTTAGTTTCCATCTGCTAAATATTATTTTTTCATGTATGGAATTGCTGCAGTTGCCACAGAAATGTTGCATGTTCACAAATGGGAAAGAAAATGTCCGTGAGAGGATCTTTTCCTTCGGATGTGGTCCAGACAGCGAAAGAGTCTGGGAACCTCAAGACTATTGCACGATTTCATCATTTCCTTCCTTCCTTTGCCCCTTTTAGTCCCAATCTCACCAAATTTCTTACATGACTGCGGGTTGCCCTTGCCTTCACCAAAGCCTTGACTGACTTCAAGAATAACGATGGGAGCATCTGTTGGGCAAGAGGAGAGCATGAAGGGCTCTTTTGCTGCTGGGGTTCTGCTCATCCATTTCCGTGGCTTTTCTCCTGGTCATCCTAGACTACAAGCAAGGCTCAGCACATTTCTAATGAGTATTTCTGCCGTCCCCACACCCAAGCTGACACCAGCACCAGGGGCTAAGCCCTGCTGTCCAGCATGTTGTGTTTCGCAAGCTGGGAAAACAACCCAGGAGAGAGATGTGGGGTCATCAGCACTTTGGGGTTGCTATCTGGAATGATGCGTATGACAACCAGCCAGGCAGGAGCCCAGGTCTGTTGCTTATAAACTTGAGTTTCCATGCTGTTTTAATCACAAGAAATATGGGGTGAGGGGGTGGGGGGAATAATTCCTATGGCGACATGGAGGACTCTGCTTGACTCTTCAGCGGTGAACTTTTGCTCATGGTGACTAAGCCAGTCTTGCTTGCCAGCCGATCAGAAACCCAAGAGGTCCTGAATGAGGCGAGGGTGCTGTTAGCCCAAGATAAATTCCGCTTTGGCTAACGATGTTTGGTCTGCCCAACTTCCTCTTGTTATTTCCATTGGCTGTAGCATTCCTCACAGCCTGTCCTGAAAATCTGTGTGCAGAGACAGGTTCAGGGGTTGCAATAAGCCGGGATACAGTAGCATATATTGTCAGCACTTCTCTGGTGGTCCCATGTGTTTCTGCCAGGCTTCAATGTTTCATTATGATATTAAGTTTCTAACCCTTATGGCTACAGAGGAAGCCTGGAGTATGCGTCTTCCTCACCCTGCAAAGGCGCAGACTGCTCTCCAGGAGATGTCTGTATTGACCTATTGATTTCTCTCTAATTTATCACAGCAATAATAGAAATGCCAACACCACTACCGATTTTGTGCCTGCTCCACCCCTTTTAGCGCCTACATATGCATGCTCAGGGTGGAGTAGTAGGGACAGCCCTGGATGGATGCCACTTGCAGCCCCCTCCAGAGCAGTGCTTTCCTCCCAATAACCCAAAGCTAATGCTGAAATACATACTTCAGCAGCCTCCTGAAAGCCCCTGGGATAAGCTATCGCTGAAGGTTTACATGGATCAGGGCTTCCAGCTGTAAAACGCTTTCAGACCTTTTGGCCTAGAAGGTGCAACTTTTTGGAAGATTGTTGTCATTAAATCAGGCTGTGCTCGTATATATGTGGGAGTTCAGTCTGTAGCATTTCGACTTGATGAAAGGGGAAAATAGGTTGTGCAGCAACTACTTCTCAGAACATCATCTGCAAACTGTTTAAGACATTTTTGCATGAGCAGACAAAAGATGACTACCGTATGTTTAACTTCTCATGTTTCTTCACAGAAACCCAGTATAGTTACTCTATTGTATACGAATATAAACCGTTTCCTCTGGAAGGACCGTGCTAGAGACAATATAGTGTTTCTTTATAATCCTGAGAGATGTCGATACATGGCTTCATTCCTTGCATTGCTTCTTCTGGTTCACTGTCAGTCTCTTAATAGCTGTAAGAAAATTTCTGCAATAACCTAGCTATTTTCCTGAAGCCTAAATCGTCTGTGCTGAGGTTTTGCATTAGCTAACATTTGAAAAGGAAGCTGTCAACACAGTTTTTCCTCTAAAATTGATAGCTGTGCAGCTATACTTGAAGGCCCAACAGTTCAGCAAGCTTGGGTGAGTAGCAGGGAACAAGTCCCTACGGCTCAGCTCCTGCCATGTGTTTGCGATCTATCTTTCCCTTTTTCACAAACACATCTCATTCAGCATGTGGCATCCAATGCATGTGGAGCTCATACAGCCAGTTCCCCTGGGGTGTGTGGTGCCAACGGGTAACATGCAAATATCTGCTTCCCTCACGGTTGCCATGACCCCATCCCTGCGCTCCCTCTGTCTCACTCGTGGAAGCTGCGAGACAGTCAAAAGCAATCCCACCCCAGTACTGGTCCTGAACACCCACAGTACTTGCTGTTTGGGAGATCCCAGAGTGCCAGGGGTGCAAAGGTGGCTGCCGCACCAGACACCACAGACAGAAGACTTTGCTAGTTCATGCCCCGCAAACTCTGTGTCAGCAGCTTCTAGAACCATAGAGGTTGGGTACTTACAGGTGGACCTGAAAGAGAGAAGAAAAATAAACAGTAATTAATATTTTTAATACAATAAACCCTAACAAGAATGGTAAATCCTAACAAGAAGGGGTAGATAAACACATTGTAACATTTTTGGGGGTTGATCCTGATGCTACTCCCATTTGCTCATGCACTTTCACCAACTCCCTGCTAATTAATTAAGGTATTCCCACAATTAGCAGCACTGCTTACAGTGACTATGAGTGCAGGGCAGCCTCTGAAAGCCCTGTAAGTCAGGCTCTTGACACCATTACATTCCTTTTCAGTCCTTTACCATACAGGGGTCCCCTCCACAAGTGTGATAGCACTGACTGTGCAGGACTCATTACTTGTGTGACTCCCCCTTGCACCCACCTTGCACTCCTACCCACCTGTTGGGATTGAGAAAGTTGAATCTGGGGAGGTGAGACCCACTTTGCTGCTAAAATGCCTATGCATTTTTCACCAGCTTTGGTAACCTTGCAAAGGCATGAAAAGGTTAACAGCAAACCACAGCTATTAAACACATCAGGTATCTTCTCTTTAGTACAAGCTAATTTTCCCTTTTGCTCCTGCCTCTGCTCCCATAGGAGCCAATCTGACCTCTTGGAGGAAATTCCCTCAAATCCTTTGGGTTTGGTTTGGGTTTTTTTGAAAGCTTTTTGGAACCTGCCAGCATGAAGCACTGCATCTCCTTCATACAGAACCGATGTACAGTATATATCAGGGCTTAAACAGCACATTTCTTTCATCAGTTCCCAGAAAATTCCTCAAAATCCTGACAGATATTGTGTGTGTGGAAAGAAACCCCTGGACTCACTATTTTGTGGTTTCCTCTCTGTGGGAGAAGCAAGACACACCATACAACTGTCAGGGGTTTCTACATTTTCCATACTTTATAGACATTCTGTTTTCTTTTTTTTTTCTCCTTTATGTAAAGTGCCAAGAAGTAAGACTAAGCAGTATAACAGGCGAGCTGACAGATAACAGGCAGCAACCTCTTCTTTGCACGGGAGGCGGATGTCACAGTAAGCACCTGCAGAATACGTCGTCATCCTTAAAATGCCCCTGGCTGAAAGTCCATAAAAGAAACTGGAGACTGGATGAACAAACATTTTCCGCATTAGGAGTGTCTCTCACTTAGCGTGACTCTTTCATACCAGAGACTTCAGCAAATGGTTTGGCTATCAAACTTTGGTGACCTAAAATCATACTGTCAAATGCCACTCTTAGACTTTTGCTCAGCTTTCACTGTGGTTGATCAAAGGAAGCTACCTCTAAGGGGTACCTTTTGGTTAAAATAAATAGTAAAGCTTACCACTTTCACGGTGACTGACAGACAGAGCTAAGGCTGACATTCACAGTCAGAAGGCTCAACAACTCAAAACAACTCCACCTAAATTTAGGACAGAAGTTGGAGCAGGGACACTGATTTGGTTGATCTGACAATTGCCCATGACTGATGTTGGTGCTGAGGTCTCTGTCCTACTTGGTATGCCAAGTCTAAACAACAAAATGGTTTCTGATCAGAGAGTTCCTCTTCGAGGGCAAGGTCAGACTCAGATCCAGGATTCCTAATTTATGCCAGAGTGGGAGAAAAAAAAAAAAAAAAGGTTTCTGAGTCTGGCTTGGATGACAATAAAGTTCTGTGAGAGAACTGTTTTGGAGAGATTTTGTTTCAGAGTGAGCACCCTGTCACAAGGTCAATGCTTATAGCTTGCCAATACACGGACTTTATTTCCATTAGCAACACTATAGACCCTTATTCACCCGCCTACCCGTCTGCTGCGCAGGTTTGGGGCACTTGTGGATTGCATGAACCAAACTGTTTAGCTAACACTAAAAGGAAAATATAAAGGCAAGCAAACCCTGAGCCATCTCTGTCCTTCCAGACCGAACGCGACCAGACAGCAGCACAGCCTCTAATGGTATTGCAATACTGCCGAGAGAAAACAGCTTTTGTTTGCTCCAGAAGCTACATCCGCAGAGCAGAGTAAATCAGCGATGCTGGCAGCTCTGGGCCCATCAGGCCACGCACCCCACACAGATCAAAGGCAGGAGGCATATTGGAGGCCCATCTTTGTTATATGCCCTCTATAAAATTAATGGTATGGGAAGGGGGGTTGCGCAGTCTTATGTAAACACACATCAGTGAGCTGCAGGAACAGAGTCTTGGCTGCAATAAGTCAATCAGTAGAGACCATCTAGGGACTGCGCTTCAAATGCTGGGGCTGTCTGTGTGACTCAGGAGAAAGCAAAGCCCTCAGATATAGTAAATTCTAAAAGCAACATCATCTTGCATGGGCTGGAGGGGAGGAAAGATGTCCCAAGAACAGTGGGGAGGGAGGAGGTGCTGCTGCATAAGCTGTTGTAAAAGCACTAGGGATTTTACGAAGTGAAATAATGCTTCAGCAAAGTGGATTTGTCATGTTCTGTCACAGTGATTAATGAGAAGGCCTAGCAGAGCTTCTAAAGAGGCTGTCTTTAACATAACAAGAAGTAACTTAACGCACATTAGAGGAAAGAGTAGGCAAAGGAGGGACGGGATCCTCACGCCTCTGCTCTCAACCGCTCTAACCACTGATGGCTGGGCTAAGCCAGCCTCTCCCAGGCAGCACCAGCTATGCCATGTGTGCAGCACACCTGGCTTGGCCCTGGCCAGGGATCTGGCAGAGCGGCCCTGGCCTGGTCAGGGATGCTGGCAAACCTGCAAACCAAGGGAGCAAACTTACAAGTTGATGAGGCTGCACAGGACCCTTCATGAAAGCAACGTGAACTGCAGCAGAGCCACCACATGCAACACCACTGTGTGTTGCCCCCCATGCTCCCCAGCTCCTGCAGTCCCTGCCAAATTGGGGCAGCTGTGTAGAAAGAGGCCTGATTGCCCCTGCGTAGGCCAGGTCTTGATGGTAGTGAACTTCAAAGAGCTCCACAAACAACCAAGAGCCAACAACCTGGACAGCCACAAGTGTAAATCACACCTATGGGGGTTCCTCCTCTTCCATGTTTACAGCAGGCTCCTTTGGGGTGAGACAGAGGTGGTGCTGCTTAGATGAGCTACATCCTCTTTCAATAAACAGTAAGGGACAGCAGAGCAGGGATCAAGGCTACCATGAACATTTCTAAGCCCATTTTGTAGCTAAGCCCAGCCAGCAGACAGACCCAGAGCTCCCAGATCACCAAATTCCCCAACCTAGCACAGAACAGTAGTCTACACTTATAAGTAGAACCTCCAGATCTGGTGTGTTTTGAACCTGATCTTGCCAGGACCAGAGCAATACTGGTGCTGGTGTGCAGGCTCCAGCACAACGATCTGCCCATGACAAGCAGCTCAGGAAGCATCTCTCCATGCTGGCCTCTCTCTGAAAGGCACTGGAGGGCTGTAAGCAACTGCGATTGCTGTTTATCCAGCTGTGGGGCTTGTTGAGCAGTGGGGGGTGGGAGGAGGGGATAGAGCAAACGTGTCAGCAGTGGATGAGTGGGAGGAAGCAGTGGCCTCCTGCAAAGAAGAGACCTCCAGAGCACCTTTGAAAATGAACATTGAGAAAACAAAGAATTCTTCTGGGGGTACCCGGGGTCCCTCCAAACATATGGCCTCTGGCAATTAGCACCATCTGCACTGTCCCTTCTCAGCTGCACTGGCTTTTATGCAGATAGAAACTTCCCTTAAAGACGCTTTGCCTTCCCTGTAGCCCAAGTGAGAAAATGAGCAGCCATGGTCTGCAGACAGGATGAGTCCAACTTATTGCACATACAGAGGGGCCACACCTGTGAGGAACAACAGGGCTATGCCACAGAGCCTTCTGCTCACTTGTCCTTCCCCGTGGCCCATTCAACCACTAACTAAAGCAGAACTACAATGACCCCTTTTCCGTCACCCACACAAAGAGATAAAAAGCCATCCTCCACACTGTAGCCTCTTTGGGCTCAGAAGAGGGGATGCTTAGTTTTGTAAGTGGGTCATATTTATAATAATCTGGAAAGTTCCATGTCCCAGAATATGAGATCTTAAAAGTGGGACAGTATTAGAGCGGGTCAGTGTGGTGTGAGATCTTCTGCTGATGGCAGAGATATCCTCCAGCTTCGGAGACAGCAATGCTTTCTGGACTGATAGGATCATTGAAACAATCTCATCCATTTAAGGGCATTTCCTGATGTCTGGAAAAGTATCCGTTCTCAAAAGGCTTTCAAATGCTGTTGCTTAATTTTTTTCCCCTCTATCTTTTTAGATTCAGGCTGTCCAGTGTCTGCAATGTGGTTGTCTTGCAGCCTTCTCTAAAAGCTCACATATGAGGGATTATTTTTCTGCTCTATAGCATACACAAGATGAGAATGACAGAGAGAGAAAATAAAGACATTATTGTTGCTTACTTGGGTCATCCTCACTACAAACTCCAGCAGAAGGGGAGATATAAACATGTAATTGATCCATGTGAGGAAATCCAGCCATTTCACAGACCCAGAAGGCAGCCTTAGCGAGTTAGAGAGATACAGTTACTTCCTGACATTCAGGACTATGTTAATTGATAACAAGATACCTATGTCCAGGCAATTAGTTATGAAATGCTGATTAAAATGTCAGCAGCCAGAGCACGACCTTACCCAGGGTGGCAGTGATCCCCTCGTTCATGGCTCCACGGGCCTTCAGTGCAGCATGACCCCATTTTAGAGCAGGCAGACCCCAGCTAGGTGCATGGAGCCCAGATGCTGAGTTTGGCCTTTTTTAAAGACTGGCCATGCTGCAGTTTTCATGCAACAGATCCAGGGTACTCACAGTCTCTTAGAGACATCTTCCCTACCTTCATCAGGGAACAAATGATATGGGAGGAGGTGGAAGGAGCATTGACTCAGCTGCAAATGAAAAGGCAAAAATTCCCTGTGCCTTGTCATAATTCAATATTATTAGTTGTAGGGGAAATTAAAGACAGCACGTATCTCCAAAACAACAAGAAAAATTTTAAACAACAGTGATTACCCAAAATACACCCTCCAGAAATTTTGCTTCAGGTTTTGCCAGCAACAGCAGACAATATAAGTGCATAATTCCCTCTGGAGAGCATGAGTCCCTTGCAAAGGTCAGGCCCCTCTGTCCCCAAAACATCTCCCTTCCCAGCTACACCCTTGCAGAGCGGCAAGAGGTTCTCCAAAGGATCGCAGAAATGTTGGACAGCAAAAAGGCTATCAGGGTTTCACTGCCAAAAAATGTGACCAACGCTAAGCTGAGGCACCAGGTTATGCCAGTCACTCAGGCTTGCCTCTGAAATCAAACCCATGACATCACCGAGACTCGGCAGTTAATATCAGCAGCTGTTGAGGATAAAAGTCACTGCTCAGGCACTCTGAGCATCCCGGTACACCACCACCAACAACACTAGCCTCTGCCAAGGAGACGGCCTCAAGCACAGCACTGAGAGAAGTCCATGGGAAGCCATGCCCAAAGCGAACAACAAGGTGGAGCCTCTTAGAAAGAATAACATCAATAAGCAGCAGTCTCAAAAATAAAAGAGAGGGCCTGATAGTGGAGTTAAGTCACAGACTCTAACTGCATCTCCAAGCATCTGCTTGTTTCAAGAAACATCTATAAGGATGACAGGAGCCAGTCGGCCTCCAGAGCCAGAGGAATCTGATGAGGAAAATCTGGGCCATTGGCATAATCCCAGTGAGCCCGTTAGGCCAATTAAAGTGCTCAAAGATGAGAGTTCAACAATAGACAAACAGAAATAATCTCACAAACATTTGGGAGAGCCCCTTGTGGAAACAAAGGGCAGGAAAGGGCCAAAAGCAGATGGCTCACACGGTGCTGGCTGCACCCGGGATGAATACAGCACCTCCGGCACTGCTGGGGGAGAGACGGTGGGATGGCCAACACGGGGCAGAACAATGCTCATTTCAGGCAGGCATCCATGGGTCAACAAGCTCTTTCCAAGCAGCAAACAATTGCATTTGTCCCTGCCATGCTGAAGCACTTAGCACCACAGAAAGCAGAGAAAACAGGGCTGGGAAGGGCCCCTAGGGTCAGCTCGCCCAGTGGGTTTTCACGCTTCGGATCTGGAGGCCCCCTCAGGGTTTTCCAGTAGCGGTATGGACCCCTGGACAGTAAATTGAAACCCGATGGTGGCAGGCTCACTCCGCTCCTCCACCTTCTGCCAAAAAGCCAGCGTGCCCCCAGGCTCATGCAAACCGCCAGCAGAAAACCGCTGCTCTTGACTATCCCCTTTCTCTTCCCCTTCTGCCTCCCCTGAGCAAACCGAACAGAGATTAAAGGATTCCTGGGGAATGAGCGGGACAGAAAATTGAGGAGGGAACCTCTTCAAAGCAACCAAAGGAGGAAAAATCTCTACCTAGCCCATTTGGCCAAATATTTCTCTAACCTGTTGCTGTCCTCTGGGGATGGAGACATCGCACTTTTCCCTACTAATCCAGTCCAAGCGATACCCATGCCCTGACTTATAAGGCCATATTTATTATCTTTCTTAGAGACTACCCAAAATTTCCAGTGTTGTTGTTTAAATCAGTCAATGACCTCTGATGCACAGCAATCCCAAAGAACAGCTTTTTATATATCTTTCCTTTTTGCGGTTACCTTTTATGTGTTTGAAGTCTGCTGTCCTGTTCCCCACAGTCTTGTCTTGTCTTTAGACTAAACAAAACCTCAGTCTTTCCGCAGAGGCCATGTTTTCTGGACCTCTAGTCATTCTTGTTGCTCCCCCTCAGCGGTCCGTTTGCCTCTTGAAGTGTAATTCTCAAATAGCAACCTGCTGAACGCCTTGCCACGTGAGTCAATGGCAGACAACCTGGTGAAGGCAGAAGGCATGGTGTCTGTTTACCTTATCCACAGGGTCTTAATCACAGAGTGAAACTGAGTTCCTCTCTGTCACCTCCTCTGCCTTGCCCTTATCTTCTGAAACATCACTTGTCCTCTATGAGCTCTCAAAGGCTCGGAGATTTCTTGCAGCATTTCTCTAAGAAGCCAGTGTCCTCACTGCCTGGTGTGACTGGCTGTCATGCTCCAATGAGAAGGAAGGTCTCCTCCTCACTCGCAATGAACTACAGCATTTTCTTGGTGTCCTTGATAGTCCCACCTCCCCCTAAGCTTTCAGATTTTCATCTTACATACCCATTCACTTTCAATCCTTCCAGCTTTACTTTTCTTCTGCCTTGAATTTCACCTTGCTGTGGAGTTTATAATTTTCTTTAGTTGATCACTTCCTATAACTCCTTTGCACTGGGAGAGTTTCAGCTCATGCCTTTAACAGAGATTCCCTGCCAGACTGCCAAGTCTCATCGACTTCTTCCCTAGCTCTTGCTCTCCAGGTGCACCACCCCACTAATTCTCCAGCTCCTTCTGTGTTTTTGAAGTCCACCTCAAACACTTGGAATTTCCACAAGCACCTCACAACTCTTAGTCTGAAGACATACATGCCAAAGCAAAAAGCTACCACTCCAATAAAATCCTACTTTTGGCAGAGTAGATGTTTGAGAGCCTTTCTGCAGCTCCCACCCTACATCCTCTAACATCCTATTCCACAGCAGGAGTATGGATGGCAGTGTCTGAAAGCTCTGGAGATCCAAACCGGTTTGAAAACTGCAGCTGGTTATGCAGGAGAAGTCTGACATTCCTCCATTAAGGAGCTGACCGCTTCTTCAGCACTCAGTCAGGCCCTGCACAAGTCCTATTCCTCACAGAGCTGCAGAATTAGGAAGGAAATACAGAGGAAAACTAGCCAAAGTAAATCATGGCTGGGTAAAGCAAAAAAAAAAAAAAAAAAAAAAAAATATCCATGGCACTTTTACTTCCTGCAGAAAATTTCAATCTCTCATAATGTGGTTGTTTGGGAAAGGCAGAATGTTGGAACTTACTATAGCTAATAATAATTTAAATAAATTCTCTAATTATGCACTTAAAATGCAAATGATACTTTTTACTCACTTGTCAAATGGCATAGATTTATTTTCCGCCTGTTTCATTTTTGCACTTACCAGCTGATTCTAATATCTAGCGCACTGCTATTCCCCCCCCAAGTTCTTGTTATTCTTCCCTCTTTTCCATCTGCTAACTCTTTTCTTCTTCCTTCCTTCTTCCAAAATACTTTGCAACTTTTATAACAGCAAATTCTGTCACCTACCCGGGGAAGAACAAAAGACCATTGTGTTCAATTTATCTTTTAATAGACTCCTTCCTCAAATACCTCACAGACTGCCAGTACTGTCTTCCAGACCCTGTCTCACACCCTTTTGAGTTATGAAAATGTTTGGGAGGGTCTTTCCTTTAACCAAGACATTTTTCCACCCAAGTTGATTGATAGCTCCCAGTTACCACTAATTACGCTATCAGCAGTTGGACATAAGCCTAGCCACAGTGCTCTTCCTCCAGAGGCCGGCAATGCATCCCTGTCGCTCATTATCCTCTTCTTCAAGGATGGAACAAACTGACTAATTAAAGACAACATAAATTCTTCCTTCAGGCTCTTTCCTGATTTGCTAACTTGTTTCCAAACAGAGCATGTGGAGGAGAGCAGGGCTGATGCTACTCCATTCAAAAGGAAAAAATGCAGTGGGGTTTCTGAGTCCAAGTGGGTTTGCTCAGCATGTCTTATTGTGCAGGAAGAGGAGAACATTCGTTCATCCAAATCTAGCTGATGCTTTCTTAGCACATCTCGAATGCTGAGAGGTTTGCTTAGCTTGGCTACCCCTGTGCAGGGCCGTGCCTGGTAGGAGCAAGGCTGGGGCATGGACATATGGAGACAAACCATATTGGCTAACAGGGATAAAAGGATTCATGGCTTTCCTTACCTAGAGTGAACTGAGCATGCAGATCCCTTCCATGTCGCCTCCAGTGCCGAAACCAGATGCTTTGCACAGCACACGCTATAGAAAAAGCCATCAAACTGGAAAGGCAAAAAATAACCCCAAACAACTCCTGCCTCCCTATTGAGCATGGTCTGGAAAGCACCTGTATTCTCTCATCTTCTCACTGCAGCAAATTTGACTCAATAAGTTTACCAAACTCTGTCGGGATCTCCATCTTGTTTGAGACAAAGATTTTTTTTCTTATTTAGGCATGCAGGTTGTTATTTTTTAAGGTAGTGAGAGATCCCATTATAACCTCAAGAAGAAGAGAGCACATCAAAGATGGAAAAGAGGTATTTGCCCCTGCTCCTGGAGCAGAGTAAAAATAAATTGGAGGAAAGCCAACAAAGTTTAGAAACTACTCTGAAGCTCTTCCTCCCAGTCACACGGAAAGGCCCTGAGGGCATGTGGGGAAAAGGGAGGGAAACTTCTCCAAGTACATGGGGCGCATTGTGAACATGCACTGCAAGGTCGCATGCCTAGCAAAAAGTGTTGGGACTGCTCAGTCACTGCTAAAGAGCCCCAAGTCCTACCGAAACAGCAAGCCTTCACTGTTCTAAGGAAAAAAGAGCGAAGAGGAGTAATGAGGGCCAAATTCTGCAGCAGTTTGCTGCATGGCAAAGGCACATGGAAAAACCCATGTGGAGGAGGCAGCAATGGCTGAACGCATGCCAAACCACATAGGGCTGAGGACAGTGCATGCCCCGCACCAGCCCTCGATCCAAGAGTTTTGTGTTTGTAGCCACTTCCCATCACTGTCCCAAGAAAATCCAGGACCGTTGCCCATTAAAAGTCAAATAAATGCAATAGCAGAGCATAGGGATCTATCCAGGATGGCTTTGAATTTCAGGGAAACAAATGTTCACAATCACACCCAATAACCACCAACTCCTCCTGTTTTGCCAGAAAAAAATAACCATTTGCTACAAGCACACAGGTCATCCATAAGCAAAAGACCATCACACACATGAATTAGGGGTTAACTAAGAAATATGAGGTTACATCTTTCAGAAAAACATACTTCCTTCCCCTCTCCTTTCCTTCTGTTTTTAAGCCCGTGTTAAATCACATCGCACAGGGAATGCCGAACAGCCTTGCAATACCACAGCTTTTCCCTGGGTTTCGGACAGGTCAGGGCCAGCCACATAGCTTCCTCGTGAGCAGAGGGCTGAGACACAACTCCCTCACTGTGGCCAGGACTGGGCCACAGACCCATAAGCTCCATGGAGTGCTTTTGAGTTTTCAACCCCTCTTTTACCTGTGTTGCACTTGTATATAGTCGGTTTTAAGGGAGAATTAATCTGTAGGCAATGACTACTGTTTTGGGAGACATAACTATTCCTTCTTTGCTGCCAAAATCACTCTAATAAGAAGCTAATATTTAAAAACTAAATAAAAAGGCAGGGAGAATCCCAGCCATTGTGTGCTTCAGCTCTGTTAGCAATGAGGCCAACGCACAACTCCTAGCAGCTGCTGTTGCCTCCAGCAACATCTCCTCCCTTGGACAGCAACGACTGATGATAGAGGAGGAGGAGGAGGACGACAAGAAAAGAGCAGCCATTGGGATCTGGCCATGTCTGCCCAGCACCATATCCTGGTACCAGGTTCAGTCTCAGGAAGACCCCTTCCCAAAAGCAAAGCGCAGCCCACAGTCCTACCTGCTACCAGTCGAGCCACACAGCAAGGGGAGCCTGGTGTGGATGGGATCACTGGGTGGTCCCTAGCATAGTGCACACACTGCCCGGAGCAATATCAAATCATAATAAACAAGTCCCTTGCACAAAGTTCTGTCAGTTCAGATTCCAGTTCAGTTGATATAATCTTCATCCTCTCTTTGAAAGAAAGGAAAAAAAGAAAAGAAAAAAGAAAAAACCAGACATCCTAAGGGAGAAGACTGAGGCAAGCAATGGACTGATACTGCCCGTGTGTGTCTCAGACCCCCTGGTGTGGGGAAAATGTGCTGTTAATCAGCTGCCCCCCTGGGGAATATGCTGATTTAATTACCTCCTGCTTGCACAGTCCGGCTGCAATGCTGCTCCCACAAAACATTGCATAGGGAAGAAACAGATACTGAGTGTCAGAAGCCAGGCTGGAACAGGATGGGTGAGCAGAGCAGGAATCACCCCAGCTCTGTTTTGGGGAGCAATGGGGTGTATTGGTCCAGGGAGACTGTGTGAATGGGCTGCCTCTCAAACCCATACGTTAAAGAAGTAGATAGCATCAAAAGGCATATCACCACCCCACCAGTATCACAGGCAATGCAGAGGGGATGGATGCACCAAAGAGTCACCTTTCCCCTATCTGAAACACGACCTTATTTGGGGGGAAACACAGCAAAGAGATGCAATGGGCAACAAGGGGGTTTCCATATAGGAACAGGGAAGCACAGCCAGATGAAATGAAGGGGAGATGCCCAGTTAGCAGGTGTCAAGCCACAGCCCCTGCTCCCCACCGGCTGCATGGCAGAGACCCTGCACATGAGCATATCTCTCTAACCCTCCAATTGTCACACCCCTGGCATTTTGCAACATTAATCTGGGATATGTTGGAGCATTGCTCCAATACAGGCAAATATTTTCCAGGGTTTATGTTTCACAGTGCTTATGAATGTCAGAGGCAGTGCACAGAGGGGCAGAGACCCGGTCCAGCTTCTGGAAGGGAAGAGTTGTGCCGAGTGCACCCACTCACAGAGCAACTCACTAGACAGTTTCTCTGCAGTGGCTTCAGCACGAGATGTGGGTTTCTGCTCTCCCACCTAGGGGACATCCAGGATGTTTAATAATTAATGGCTGTATACTTGCCTGCGAAGGCCAGCGCAAAAAGCGTCGCTGCGTCTTTAACGGCTGCCAGCGATGGGAAACTCATTGGAGTGTGTGTTCGGAGGGGAAGAAGGTTAAGATGATTAACTGGTGCTAACAAGTTTAGGATGTGGAAGAAGTATTTTCTTGGACGTCCATCAAAGAGAGGATTGAATGTTCCCTGGCGGGGGAGGCAGGGGGGCGGGCGGTATGTGTTTAACAGATGAGGTTTCTGCCTCCCAAAGCCTGCCCAGCCCCGCATGATGCAACCTCTCTCTTTTAAACGCTGCATTTCCCTCTGTACCATCAGCCATACCTGTGGCCCCAGCCTGGCACTGAGGCTGAAAGGCAATCAGGGGGAAGGAAAGCTGCCCCTCCACCCTTCCTGTCGATCTGTGCCCTGGGACACCCTTTGGGCACTGGCAGAATAGCCTGGGCCTCGGTCCTCACAGGGCGAAGGCGCAGGCAGATGCCCAGAAGAGCCAAGAGGGAATCGGGTATCACCCGCACCGAAACCCAATGCGCCAGAGAGAGGGGCACCTCCTGGGCCTCTGCAGCCCCACTGTAAAACCCCACTCCCTGCCTCACCACAGGGACACCAAACAGAGCCATCCCTACAGCTGGCCGGGCCAGCAGCCTGCTTTTTACCTCCCCATTGCTCTCAAGTGCATGGTGGCAGCTAACATTAGTGCCAGAGCAAAGTCCCCTTGCAAACAGCTTTGGAGTGAGCCACTTGGCGCCTGCAACATCTCCCTTGGCTTGTCCTGGGTATTTTTGGTGCTCTTCGCCGGCTGGCGGGCGCCCACGCTTTGCGCAAGGGGCTTGGACGCTGCCAGGCACCATGCCCCGCCGTCGAGCCTGGCGGCCAGTGCGACTCGCCCTCATTCCTCCGGCCGCCGCAAAGCTGCCAGGATGGGCAGCACACGCGAGACCCACATCACGGGGCCCGGACGTGCGTCAGCAGCTGACGCAAACCAGCCCGGCCATGTGCACACAGCCCAGGCCTGGGAAAAATCCTCCACCCCGGTAGTGCGCTCGCACTGAATCAAAGCCGTCGCCATACAGTAGCAGCGCAATGTGCTCTTTGGGTTTCCCCAGCCAGCTGGGATGTTTTTGCCTTGCTTTGTCAAGGCACTGATTTATGCCCATATGTACCATATACATTGTAAGCACAGGCACGCAATGGTATAAACACTTCTACCAAACATCTGTATACAAACCCATCAAATATGCAGAAGCTCCCTGCTGCAGCCCTCGACACGTGTCCCGGGTGCCCCACAGGCAACCTGTCGGCCCCTGGTCTGCATGCAGGGTGCCATTCACCACTCGACCTGTTATTCAGATGCGGCCTGGCAGGGACAGTAAAGGTCACAGTGGGACCTTTACTGATATAAATCGGCACAGCCACAATGCTTTTCTCCTGCGCTGATCTGTGCTTCAGGCTGGAGCCTGCCACAGCAGGTATTTGCTCCTGTGCAGTGTTGTGCATCCATTCCTCCCTCCAAAATGTCTTTCCCACACATTTAATCCTTGACGTCTTTCTCTGCACCATAACCTTGTCTGGGGAAAAGGTTAGTTTACCCCTGGTTTTGGATGGAGGATGGCTGTATCGAACAGCCAAGGCTTATCCAGGGCTGGGATATAACCTCTGAGGCACAATATGCAAGCACCATTAAAGTTAATGCACACCTGGACACAAACGTTCACCTGTTTGCACCTTTGGGGAGAACTCAGCCTCCAGAAAAAAGACCTGAAGCCATTCTGAGCCTGAGAGAATTTCCTTCCACCTTCCAGCCAGTTTAAAATAAGAAAGCACATAAAAGGACAAAGAGAGGAGTCCTGGGGCATGTAGGACACAGGCCTGAACATGGCAAGAGGCATTATACAAACAAGCAGACGAATGTAAACAAACAGACCACCCTCTTGCAGAGCACTTGTGCCCATCATTGTGCCTCAGCACCTTCCCTTTTTAATGCATTGACTGTTTCTAACCGTATTTTGGATCAAGGGGGAAAGGCAGAGGTTTTGGCCTTTCTAACTCTATCAGCATGGTGGCACCATAAAGATATGCGCTATCTCCCCAGCCATTTTGCAGCCCTGGCAGCGCTCACAGCTATAATAATGCTTTAAGCTAGCTCTCCTAGTCTGCACCGTCACAACAACAGCAGGTTCACTAAAATCAATTAAATACTCCTTTCATAAGGTCAGTTTAAATCCTAAATGCAGACTAAGCCGGATGAGTTGATGCTTAGAGGTATAAGGTGCATTCTTGCTCCCTCTTACAATCTCTCAGCCACGGATGTGGCCAACTCCAGGTGACAAAAGCCAAGGCAGGGGTGACTTCTCAAGCCACTCCGGGCAGTTGTGTAAGAGCACAGCTGCCTACGTGTTTGGAGAAAGAGAGTTAAGTGACCAAACAAATTGTTTGTTTGTTTTTTTCCTGAATCGTTCATCCCCATCTATTCATAACTACTCACAGAATCCGTGGAATTCGTTGTGTGGTTTGCATCTTCAAAACAAATGAAACAACAGTATGTCTAAACCAAACAAACCCCAACCCAAAATACAGTCAGCAGGCTAAAGGCGCATGAGCAGCCTTCGAGGCTGAAGTGTGTGTATACTCTGGAGGGCTCCAAAAATGTGGATGCTTAAATTTCAGGGAATAACAGAATTCCCAAGGAGATTTCTTATAAAGGCGGGAAAAAAGAAGTATTTAAGCAATGATTATGCTGCAATTTTTCTTCCAGATGTGCCATGCCATTGGGATGTTGTGCCAGAAAATTGCATTTTCTGACATGGCAACATGCTGCTCTGGCTGCGGTGGTGCTGGATGCCTGTCTGCGGCAGCCCAGGCACTGCTCCCTCCTGAGCTCAGCTCTCTGGCCAGCCTGGCCACAAGGGTTTTGCCAGTGCATTCAAGGGAAAAAAACAATTCAGAAAGCTCAAAGATTTTGGCAAGGAGTGGCTGCTGGAGCCAAATGTCCTTTTTTCCCAATTTTTTGGTTAGAGGTTGTCAAAAAGCTGGTTTTAGACAATTCTAAAGGAGAAAATACCTTTTGCATAGTCAGCATAGAAAACCATGCTGACTTACTGTTCTGAAAAGAGGTCAACCGCAAAACTGTAGCATTTCGACTAGTTCAATACACCTCCTGACAGGAGGGCCACAGGGACAGGTGTTATGTTGCACACTCCCACATCACATTCCACGTGACTCTGAGCCGGGGTGAGGGCCACCGACATGGCTCATGGTTGCTGATGTTTAAATAGCCAGGGTGACCTTTCCACACCCTCACCCCATGCCACATATCCCAAACACCTCTACCTCTCAGGGGTCACTAGTCTAGGTGTTCAGACTTTTATCTCACAGGAGCCCTCAGGTCTGTCCGAACAGCCCCAGCAAGCTGAAGGAGGATCACATTAAAAATGACAGCAAAAAAACAGAAAAGCCATGAAAACAACCTGGCAAGAGGCAGAGCACTCTGGCCATGGTGCAGGGCAGGGGGGAGCAGGCAGTACTCAGGCACTGACTCCCTTTTTGGCTCACCTCCCCAGAGGCGTTTGGGGAGGAGGTGAGAATCCTGAGGGAGAAATGGATGCAGTATCTTGCCCTGGTGCTGCAGGCTGAGGGTCAGCCTGAACTGCCCAGGGGTCTCCCCATCCTGCAGCCATCCCTGCCACCCCCCCCCTCCACCAGTCCAGGTCTTGCCCTTCCCAGTGTTTCCTGCCTCTGCTGGCTGCCTGGGGGGCCAGGCAGGGGTTGGGACGTGGGAAATCCTGCCGCCTCCTGCCAGCTGGCCCTGCTGGCTCTGGGTGACACATCCTGGGTGGGAGCCAAAGCCCTGCTGCAGACCCGTGTCATTTCTTGCTTGTCTCCTCCAGCAGCCGCCGCTGTGCCAAGAGGTCCTACCGGCACGGGAGGGCTGTACCCAAGGGGGTGAGCAGGATGCCTGGGCTGAGTGCACACACCATGTGGCCCACAGCCCCAGGGTGCAACTGGGGCCACCACTGCACCTTTGCTCTCGCAGGTCACCCTGCAAGAAGTGAAACAGCAGCACCACTTTCAAGTTGCAGCCGCTCCTGATGATGTTTCTATAAGGTGAACTGGAGCTGAAGAGAGTGGCCAAGCAGCTTCCCCTGCAACCTGGGCTGAGGCAGACAGGGAACATGGGTGAGGGTTTGTTTGAGAAGTGTCCAGAGGACATTCCCTTGCAAAGCCTCAAAGACATTCCTGATAGTTCCTGGGCAATGCCAAAATCCTTGCAGCTGCCCCACACCAGCCTCCAAGCCCCTGTAATGGCAGAAAGCAACTTGGTTTGTGGCAGGGATGTGCAACCTCCCTCTGACCTCCAGTCCCAGACCCCGAGAGCCTACTGGGCCAGCGCTGTCTCCTCCTGTGGCCCAGGTCTCTCCTCTGCCCCCAGCTGCTGCCACAAGGAGGGATGGAAAAGCCATTCGGCATCCCTCCGAGCCACTTCCCTGCTTGCACGGCTGACCGCCTCCAGTGCTGTGGGCTCCCAACCTGCCCAAGGAGAAACCAGACCAAAACAAGCATTGCGGAGGCAGAGGGAAAGGGGCCAGCCTTTTTTTTTTTTTTTTTTAGGGGATATTGAAGATTGGAGCAGAGAGCCAGCAGAGTGAAAAACAGCCACATGGGGACTGTGAAAATAGGAGCTGAAGGGAGGAAGATGGGAAAGGTCTAATAAAGTCAGTCACAGTATATAAAATACACAAGTGCCCACCTCCTCCAGGAAGGTTGTAGGAGGGGTTTTTGGTAGTAATCCCTGGTTGTTTGAGACTGTTCAGGCAGGCAGGGTATGGATCTACAACTGGGTCTGGATTAGACCAAGAAAGCTTAGGTTTTCATCCTGTCAACCTGAAACACAATTCTTTCTCCTCACAGCATTTTAGTATTACGTGGCAGAAATCAAAGGAGGTCAGTTGGCCATGAAAGGATCCTCCAGCCTCAGGTAGCTCTCCCGAGCTCTCAGCCACATCCAGACCCCATATGGAAAAAAAGCATTTCCCACATCTGAGCAAAAGTCATAGAGGGAGGCTTGCTCCTAGAATTCAGACCCACAGTCCCACCAGCATCTGCTCAGCCCCAGAAAAATTCCTCAAGTCTCATCCTAGCATATAATGACCTCAGATCAAAACCTGTGCTGAGCATCCCATCTCCACTTGGCCACAGTGTGGCACGGGGTCTCGGAGTGGTGAATAGCTGGGTACAGTCATTGCTGCCACTGAGGCTTCAAGGCTCTTTCCCAACCTGTACCAAGTTATCCCAGATCCTGGCAGACAGTGGGGATGGAATCACGCAGATTGTCTCTTGAAGGGAACTGAGACACTGCTGGAGAAGCCCACTGTGACCTCTGAACTCAAAAAGCACAATGCCAAGGAATGACATCTCACTCACAGGTAGTCACACCCGGTCCCAGACCAAGTGATCTGAAGTAGCAGCTTCCCAGCCGAAGGAAACTTGTATTTCCTTATCGCTCGCTATAAATACAGCTGCACTGTTTTCCTGACTGTGTTATTTCTATGGTCATTATCACATGCACTCAGATAGCCACAGCACAATCACACACTTCACAGTCTTCTTGCTCCCCTATTCCCGGCTTTTCCAAACCATTTACGTTAACACCCCACCATGACCTGAAGCTCTTCTATGGCAATGGGTGACACTGCCTGGGACCTTCACATCCGTGCTGAACAGGCCAGTAAATGAACTTGTCTTCCTTTTTCCCCTTCTTTGCCATGCAGGGTCCTGGCTCAGAGTTAGGGATGTACTCAAATGTCACTTCTGGTAAACATTTATTTTTGTTGAGGAACATGATGTGTTTATAGGCTGTGGAGTGGGCCAGCGAGAAGCAACGGGCATGCGCCAAGTCTTGCAACATCTTGATACTTCTCAGTGCTTCTGAATACCTTGGTCTCCCACAAGGGTCATGTCTGGTCCTTAGGGCATTTTAAACACAAGGGAAAAAATGCATTGGGGAAAAGTATTCCCAAGGTCTCGGGCATGTTTGAACAGCACGACAGTGCTTTCAGGTGGCCTGCATTGCATCAGCCTGGAGACAAAAGGGAAACACCCCCAGAGCAAAGGGTCTGAGATGAGACAACAGCTGGCTGAATGTGCCTTCATTTCAGCACTGCCCAAAGCTAACCAAGACTTCACCTGCCACATCAGCTTTGGACCATAGCTTCATTTCCCTCAATGGATTAGCCAGCAGGGTACAGGACATTTTTACAAACAATTTCTGTGTCCATAGGATATTTGATGGAGACAGGCAAGTTTGACTGGTAAAAAGGAAGCCTGAGCCTTTACGAGACATTTATTATTATTGTTTCTCTGTATCAAAGTTGTCCTTCAGAAATACCATGATCTTAACAGAATGAATGGATGCCTAAGCGTTATGAGAAATCAGCACTTACTGCTGCCAAGACTTCACAAGGGATGTGAGTATCTGTAACCAAGTACTATGATCTTGATGCTGAAATACTCAGGTGATTCATCTATCACACATGTGGCATAGGAGGTCACATTCAGATGACGTCAAAATTCAGTGAATATCTTTTTTCTGTGCTCTGTATTCTAGTTCTGAGTTTCCTTCTCCAAGCTGGCTCAGAAACACCAGGAGAATAATCATTCCTGTAGTTTTACAGCATTTATATGTCAAGTCTAGGAAGGAACTTGAAAATGGAGTACTGCTATGGTTTGTGTTCCCACTGAAGAGAAAAGGTTGAAACTTAAAAACAGTTGAACTCAGTTTTGATCTGATCACTGGAGAAGAGATACTTAGAACACATTTCACTTGTAATGATTTTTAAATTTAAACCAAAGTAGTTCCTGTTGTTTCTTACTGGGACTAAAAGGAAAGCCCAACAGTCCTGATGTGGACTAGTCAAATCAGGCATTTTCCAGTGTTCTACAATCTGGATCATGGATTTTATCTCTTTTCCCGCACAAACCTGTATAGCTTTACCTCTTGCTTTTATGAGCTGCTACCCTACAAATCCATTTTAGTCTGACAAGAAACTCCCTCCTATGTCTGTACACAGGTCTAAATACACTGATTTTGAAACATTACCTACAGCAAAGACAGCCCCCTTCATCATTTCATCCACCGTTATCCTACTGTTGACCATACTAAAATACACTTTGATACGCATGCCACCAGACGCTGTCAAAAAGCTCACATTGGGCACCAAAAAAAACAAAAGGAGAAACCACAGAAAATGGAGATGCTGCTTTCAGATGCTCATCCAGACACAATTTTCCCTGCCTCTTTCTTTTCAAGATAAGCTTCAGCTACTCAGTTTGGATACACACATTGAAACTCCCAAAACTTCGACTTTGGATATGAGTGGTAGCTGGCACTTCTCTGTTTTTTTCTACACAGTCAGATGCATCAAAAGACTGTAAGGAAGGCTGAATGATTCATAGTAACGGAATGAAATGCCATTCACAAATGTTTTTTCCATAGCAATTTGTCACTTATTGTATTGAAACCACTTCTGAAGATGTGTCTGAAAGAGCCTTTTGATATTAGCATGATTTAAAACATAATGCAATTAAACAATCCCATAATATTTCTGTATGTTATATGAGCGGGACCTCAAGTGACCACTTCATTCAACCCCCTGATAAATGGCTACTTTAACAGAAGGATGGCTATTATTCTGCAAGATACCTCAAATAGTTGTTTAACACCAAGGAATTCAAATCTTCCCACCCCAGAGGCATTTTGGCACACCAAAATTTAGCAGCTCAGCTCTGGTCTTGGGTCTAGCCTAAATGTCTCAACCCTTCTCAAATCAGCCAAGAAACATGCACCTCCCAAGAGCCGTTCTGCTCACTTCAAAATTGATGTCTAAAATTAATGAGAACATTTGCCCTCTAGATGTCTCTTTCTCTTTTTATTGACCACCTGGATGTCTATCACTTTTCCTATCATTTCTGCCATATGCAGAGTTACTATTTACATACATACCCAACATGTTACACACATGTCCACAACACTGATTTCCTATACCTCAAGCACATTGTTACACAAGTATGCATAACTTTGCATTCGCATACCACATGACATTAAAAAAGCTTTCAACAAGATGTAGACAAAAAAGGCCCTTCCAAAGTGCTAGCCATCCCAGATGCCTACCTGCTGGGCAGTTGCATCGCTGGTGTGTGTCTCGAACTTCTCTATGTCTTGGCAAGTGGAACTTTAATTTCTGTCAGGGGAGGAAAAAAGAGCAGAAGTATTCATTAATACCATTGAAACCAAAGCCTCAAATTCTTGGAAAAGGGGGACTGGGGGTGCTGCCCAAGTAGAGATGAGAGAGACAGAGCAGAACAGTTTGGGAATTAAGAAAGGCATTAAAGATCATAGTCTTTAACTAGAAATGTGGGGGTTGATTGGAAGCAGGCTGAGGGAGTTTCGTAATGGCCTCCAAATGTGGTCCTCCTGACAGGCATTACAAAATCAAGAGCCAGCAGTGGCGAATAAAGAGGTGACTGTGTCCTCATGAGAAAGCCATGTTTTCAGAAGACCCACTCAGCAGATGAAAAACAGAGATCTGAAGCAGGTACACTTCTCCTCTGTGGCACACACTTATGCTCATGGAGACACCTGGACAGACAGAATAGTCCCACTGAAAAACTGTGGCTGAAGGTGGCCTGATTAAACAGCAATGGCATTTCCTGAAATCTTCAGAGGCTGTGAATTTTTCTTCAAGCATAGAACAAGACAAAACCTATCAAGAGCTTCAACAAGGTGGAATCACATCAAAATTTGCATTTCCAATGAGTTTTTGGATACAGTGCCAGCATGTAAGTCTCCTGCTCTCTGGCTCCATCTGTGAATCTCTTAAAGGGGCAACAGAGTCCACCTGAGGGCACCACATCTTCCCTCACTGGAAACATTATTAAAATTGACCCAAGTCCTGAGCAAAATGTGCTTTAGGGACAGCATCCACACCACCACTCATAGACTTTATTAAAAGAACTGATTTAGTGAAGAAAATGCAAATCAATCCAAATAAGTTATTCATTAATGCCTGTGAACCGCACTGGGTTAATGATTTGAGATTATTTGAGAAGACTGACTGCCAGGATGCCTGTACTAAGGAGTCACTCCCTCTTCCATTCTAACCCTCAAGCCCAACTGTTCATCCCAGTTGCACCTTATTATTGTCCAATCTACTTCACAACTGAGGCCAAAATTTCAAAAGAAATAGCCTGATGTTGGGCTCAACAGAAGCCCATGCCCAGGATCATATAGAAATTATGTGATTTGCACAAGTAAAAAAGCACCTTCCTGCAAGAAGGTATGAGTCTGGGGAAAATTTCTCTTAGGAAAAAACTAAAGCAGCATATTTCTGCCTGGAATGAGGGAAGGCAGAACTGGCTGGAACACTTCTATTTTTCACTTTGAAATGACTGGCTTCCTTATTGCGAGTCAAAATCACTAAGGGTTGTTGTGACTGACTAGAAATTGAATATTTTCAGAGCTTTTTTTTTGCATGGTAGGCTGAAATGTTTTGATAGTGAGTTGATTTGATATCAGGGCAAGGAAAGGGTTTCACACAAGGAGAATTGCCAGTTCCCATAACAGCATTTTATCTGTATTTACCTTCTCAGTTTAAAAACACAGATATGTGAATCTTCGCGTTTGGGCACTTTCCCATCTAGCTGCCACCCCCAGATGGCATGACTTTGCCCTGCAGCACTGCCTGGCTTCAAATGCTTTGTGCTAATGGTCAAACATGGGCACAAACCAGACAGTGGAGCCTTTATTTGGATACTCACACTGGTATGTAGACATACGCGTTCCCATTTCCATCTCCACATGTGCCAACCAAAATGTCTGAACACTAGACTGCCTCATTTGGGTGGGGTTCCCATGTTTGGGAATTGGGCTTAGCACAGAGAAGGGGTGATGGTTCACACAGGCGGGAGCAGAAAGTAATTTCCTAGCCAGAGAGGGTCCGAACAGCCTGGCTGCAGTGGGGCCCTTTATAGGACAGAAATCTGCAAGGAAACGTGCAACAGACCCCTGCCCCACCAAGCGCAGAGACCTCAGGGGCCAAGGGGGAATGGCTCAGGGGGGAAGGCAGAGCTAGGGTGTGCTGCAAGAGGGTCTTGGCTGGGTTGCTCTGCCGGCACACGAGGAGAGGAGAGGAGCAGCATAACTGGACTTACTAGGGAAGTGATGACCCAGCAGGGCTTGAGCATGACTAGGAGAGGAACAGAAACGATAGCATTTCCCCATAACTATCTGCAAGGTCAGGGTAGTGGAAACACCTCAGACAACTGAAATAGCCTTCTCAGGGATGGGGGCTCCTTGGGAGGGAGGTGCAAATACTGCTGGGCAGGGCTGGGGGGTACAGCCCCAAGCACTGGTACCATGCAGCCATCAGGCACTCACTGGCATTGGGCATTTTCCCCATCCCTGGCCATCGCAGTGCTTCCCTGGAGCCCAGGAACTCTGCACATCCCTGGGGAGTGCAAAGGGCAGTGGTGCCGTGGGATTGCTCCCCTTCAGCAGGAGGCAAAACCTACTAGGAATTTAGGAGTGCCTGGAGTTCAGTTTCCTGCACAGTCTATTAAACAAACACTAACTGCAACAGAAAAAGTCCTGGCTTCTGGAGACCTCAGTTCAACTTCAGGTTGAGATGGTGAAACAAAATGAATTCCCGGCCTTTTCTGCTTCCTTCATTACCAATGTGCAAAATACCACCAACTCAAGAAGTCAGCTTTGCTCAGGAGAGCCAAAAGAAAGGGCTTTCCTCTAAAACTGGCCTTTCAAAGAGAAAACTTTAATTCCCAGGCAAAACAAAATCTTTCCGTTTTAGGGCAAGGTTGACTTCTGTAACCAAAACCAAAAGAACATGGTCTCTGGCAGTCTAGTGTTTAAGATTTCCTTTCTTGGATCTGGGGTTTGCTATTTCAACTGGGGGACACCTAGAGGATGAAACATCAGAGCAGCAACACCTACACATATGAAGGTGGCTGAAAAAGCCTTTGCCAGAACTGGGGCCACAGCTGACCAGCTCTGACCTGGGGACTGTGCAGCTCTGTGTATTTGGGGAGCCGAAACGGAAAAACCTTCTGTCTGCATGAGGGCTATGCCAGAAAAGTTGGGTTGAAACACATGCTGGAAACGGGCAATAAAGCCAGCACGGGCTTTTCCCTTGGGTTTTGTTAACTCACTGCTAGCGTGACAGGACAGGGCTGACTTGGGTGGACAGAGCAGTGAAAGCGAGACCTCTTCTGACATTAAAAGACCATGGCTGTGGCCTCCTAAACCTTGCAAGTGCCTGTCTATTTTGGATGGGCACTTGAGATTAGGTGAAAGAGAGGGCACTTCTTCAAAGGGGGCAGATTAATAGCTCTTTAGCACATGTAGTTGTTTGCAGTCACCCAGGGAGGTGAAATCATTTCCCACCACTATCTCCAGCAGCTAAAAGAAACATGTCTCAAATAGATAATCTATTACAACCATAAAGAGGATTTCAGGGGTGGGTGGTTTTGTTAACTCTTATTGTTTTATCTCCAATTTAGCTGTTTTTTCTTAAAGGGCCAGCTTCTGGAATCACAGGACCATGTGGCATAGAGCAAATGCAAACAGCGAGCCCTCCCTGATAGAGCAAAAAACCTGTAATTAACACCATCTAGGTTCAAGGACTGCAAGCAGTTGAAATGAAGTGGGACTTAGCTGCCAGAGAAACTGGAAGAAAAAAAATAGATCTCATGATTTTGGGGTGGAAAACACTAAGCTAAAGATTGAGGCAGTGGATGTTTAGAGCAATCTTGCTGACCCTGGGAAGCAGAATTGAGCAGTGTGCTTTGAGACACTGAAGAAAAAGGAGGAATAAAAAGCTTTAAGTCAGGAGGGAAAAGGAGTTTTCAGGTATCCTTCCTTTGCTTCCATAAGTAAGGAAATAGTCCCAGGTAAATGAGCCTATTGGGAAAGCAGTGAGGATCCATGCTCCCTCCCCATCCATGGCACAGTCCCTGAATCCTTTCAGCATCACTAAAGACACAAAAAATACCCTCAACACAAGCCTCTGAGAGCCTGAGCGCATTCAACGCAGTGCAGAGGGACAGCTGATCTTCCCCCAGACTTTACAGGGTAACTGCTGTTTTACACATACACACACTTCTCTCTACAAGCACACAGATTCTGGGTTTTTTTCCTAGTAGCAGCACTGAATCCATCCCGCTCTCCACCCTGATGAGCTTTTGGCAAATGAAGTAGTACCAAATGTTACCTGGCACAGGGAAGGACTGTGTTTTCTTCTTTGGAAAGAAGAAAACATTTGCCTCTCCTGCAAATGCCAGTAGTGAGTTTATTTGTGCTCTTTGTATGATTTTATAGTATCCCATAAATGCAGAGGAATTCCTGCACAGAGTTAAAGTTCTCCCTGATCTACCTGGTATTGCCCTGTTCCACACAGAGGTTTTTGTGGGAAAACTCAGTCAATTTGTGTCTGGTAGAAAATTCCCATCTGGTATTCACTGACACTGTTCAGAGGTTTACACAGCAGTGAATGAAGCAGCACTGGTCAGGCTGCTTCTGGGAAAGCATCTGCCGCCCTCTCCTCGCTCATCCTGATCCGAGCTGGAAACACTGCTACAGCAAGCCATGGGCGCTCCATAACTGGGCTGCAAGACCAGGAAAACATCCCCACCAGGTGGCTTAAAATTTACATTTAGAACAAACCAACCCAGCTCCTCTCCCTGCCAGTTTGCTTTATATTTGCTTGTCTGGAAGATGGGCACCTAACAGGACTTTGGCATTTTGCACTTTTCAGTGCAATCTGCATGGCGTCCCCATGGCTGCTCACAGACCCTCGGGAACCTCTGGGCACAAATACAGCACAGTCTGGAGGCCACCGCACACTCCAGCACAGAGCAGTAAGGGGTTTGAGCATAAACTTAGAGCTCCTCTGTCAGCACTTGCAGACTTTCCTTCTTCATGTTCCTCCAGCTGATCTTCACAGCCACCAAAGCTAGAAACGTGCTCCTGTGCCCATGCCCTCACCTCCCACATCCCTCCCTGGCTTAGACCAGCTTTTTGCAAAGCCAGTTGCTTTAAAGCTTTGCTATTTTATTTTATGATGGATAACACTGAGCTGGCAGCTGTGAAACCCATTAAGGTCGGAACACCAGGAAACTCTGTGAGGATGTGGCAGTGAGAAGCAGTGAGGGTCTGAGCAGGGGGGGAATGAATATTTCACTTTCACGTCCATCATGGCAAACCCAGCCACAGCCCGTCTCCCCCCAGTCACACCAGGCACTGTCTCTTGCTTTCCTCATTTTAATTCCTACATCCTTCCTCTGCTCCTCTATCTTTCCTGGTTTTCCCTATCCTTGTCCCTCATCAGCCAGTCCAGGACACCCATCCAACTTAGCCCCACTTCAGACCTAATGAAAAGAAGGACCAGGAGATTTGGTTTTCTTTCCTAAGCAAAAGCCCATATGCCACCCCACCATCTGTCTGCCAGCAGACCCCCTCCCTGAACCTCAAGCCACTTGGCCCACACCAGTGCCTCTGGCTGTGCTGTGGAGGTCTGAAGTAGCTGATTTAGGACTTTAGCTGAAGCAGGCAGCAGAGCTGGGGACGGTCTCCTCCCCACGGGGCACAGCCCTCCTTCCCCCATGGGCAGCACACCTTCCCAGGTATAAAGGGACAGGAGACCTGGGTCAGGCATCCCTGCTCCTCCACAGGCTCCATCACCTTTTTCCAAGCTATTTTTGCAGTTGTGCCCCATTGGAGAGCTGGTAACCCCGACAGTACCTGGGAGCAAGTGCCCCTCAGGCAGTGGTTCCTGTCCCATGACTGCTCTCCACATGGACTGCAAGGGGGCTGGGACCACGTCCAGGGGCTCAGGAGGGGCTGCTTAGAGAACAGAGGTGCTGCCGGGCATGTGGGCATCACAAGAGCCTCATTTCCTTGCTAAGCCGGGCTATAAAAAGGCGGAAAGGTGCAGCGGCCAGCAGAGCCAGCAGGACACAGGGGGCCATCCGGCCCCCGGGCACTGCTCCCGGGAGGCGTCCTGTGGCACGTCTCAAATCACTTGGTAGACATAAACTGTGACTTCCCTGGAGATTCGTGCCAGCAGCAATGAAGGGACTGCTACACATTATCCCCCGCCCAGTGTTGGGGAAGGAGTCCCTGTGAAAGGGCGCAACCACAAGGCACAGGTCCAGCCACTTGCAACACTTCTACCTCCCTTAAAAGCCTTTTTTCTGTGGGGTATTGCTCCATGGACACTGTCTCCCCCTTATTCCTCATCCAAAGAGACCATTCAAAACCACATTTCTCAGCTCCTACGAGTTTGTTGACTTGAGGTTCACAGTTTTTGGCTGCAAACCCCAGCTGATCCAGGGACTGTTCCCATAAGACCCATAAACAGTAGCCAAGCCTGTCAACTGTAGGTTTAAACTCCTCACCACAGACCTTTTCTGCTCCTAGAACACAGCGGGGGTGGGGGTGGGGGATGGTTCTGGGGTGGGGGGTGTCCCCAGGTGCCAGGCAGCACTGCCCTGCGGCAGGTCCCAATAGTCACTCTGATCATCCCATTCTTTGCCTCATTTGGCAACAGCAGCACACGAGATCTTTTCAAGACACAAACAGGTTTTGGGCTAGCCCTGGGGATCTCTCCAGCCTGTCTCTAGCCAAGGCTGGAGTAAGCACAAAAAAAGAGAGATGGGTGGAAATGGCCCCAGCCCTGAATCTCAGCCTTAAGCCTCCCCTAGAGCTGTGAGAACAGGTTAGTGTGGACCTTCCTGGAGACTGTAGAGATGTGAGCCACCATCTGCTCCCTGACACATGTCAAAACCACTTCAAAGCCCTGACAAGGCAAGGAATACTGCAGGATACTCATCCTGCCCAGGGTAGGGGTACCCAGGCAGCCCTCAGTAGCATCAGCACAGCAAAGTAAAATGTCATCAACAAAAATCTGTACTTTTGTGCCCTCTTTATTGGTCTGCTGAAGCTCAGGCTTCTTCAGCAGCAGCTGTGCCCTGTCCTCAAAGGAAGAGCCCACTGTCTCCAGTGGAGTTTGGATGGGGTTCAAGCAAGCATAGCACAGCCATATGCTCTGCTCTGATGCTCTGACAGTACCAGAAACTATCCTGGCAGTGCCAGGGTATCTCGTTTTCCTCAGTCAGGAACCACGGAAGAGGTCAGGGCTGGCATGGCAGCAAATGAAGCCTATCATGACATCGGTGTGTTTGCAGTTACTTCCTCCTTCGGCCACACCAGCTGTAGCATGCCTTGCCTGTCACTCTCCTGGGGCTCAAACCCACACTGAATTCCCAGGTTTAACCTCTAGCTCTAACTCTTACAGCAGGCAATGCCATCTGTCACCAGATGGGTAGGGCTGGAGGCTCTTCCCTCCCTGCTAGGACCAGGTATGAGGTTTCTCCCTTTGCAAAGTGCCGGGGCTCAGCTACAGCATGGGCTGAGCCAGAGGGAAGCAAATGGCAGGTGGATCCAAGAGGCGGGAGGGACCTGAAGGCATGGGAAATTCAACTTAGCAGCATCACTTGTGCAGAGATACACCTTTAAGGGGGTTAAAAAACAAATAATGCAACTATGCAAGCATCCATGCGCCTAAAATCCATACACACAAAATGAAAGGATACCAACCTCATCAAGCAGTTGGTCAACTCGTCCCAAAATAGCTGTCTCCATTTGGTCTGCTGAGAGCCAGGCAGGGAGCTGTGTGGGTCTGTCTGCTTCCAAGTGGGACACCCGGGACTGCAGATCGGAGGTCCGAAAGTACAGCAGGAGGCTCAGCACCAGAGAAAGCAGGGAGACACCAGGCAGCCCTGAGCCCAGCAGGAGAGGGAGGCGGCAGCATCTCTCCCCATCGCTGGTCCTGGAGGGAGCCACGCACCCCCTGTCAAAAGCTGCCTCGCTGACGCCTTTCCAGCTCTTCTCTTCCAACATTCCCTCCCTGTCCTGAGAAACAATAAATAAATAAATAGAATAAATAAAGCCTCACTCCTACTCCAAGAAGCACAATCCAGAAGGCATAGAAAAAGAGCGTCCAAGGGGATCCCAGTGCCAGCAAATGACAAACAACAGCAATAATGACAAAAGTGAATGGGGGGGGAGGGAGGTGTCGTTAAAAAATAAAAACAAACCACACACACATAAAAGGGGTGCAGAAAAAAAGGATCCAACTGCAGCAAAGAGTGGGAGAGGAAAAAGAAAAATCTGATCAGGATATTTTTTTTTCCTCCTGTGTTTCAGTCTTTTGGTTCGCTGGTAGGTTTTTGTTTCCTTCTAAGCTGCCAATTTCAGTTCCTTCGCAAACTGGCCAGGAGCTCGCACATGAAAGTCCCCATTAGAGAGAGGTAATTCTCAGCTGCTCCGGCGACGTTGTGCTCTGGCTGATCGTGGCTCCCCTGTAACATGACACACTCCCTCCGAACTACGGGGCTGGGATGAGCGAGCTGCGCGGCTTCCCAAAGTAACCTCCTCTGCTCACCCTCTCTCTCCACCTCTGCCTTGCAGCATGATTTATTTATTTATGCAAAACACCAGGGTGGGATCAGGCAGCGGGACGCCCCTGTCCCACTCAGTCCCCAAACCACCTCTCCGCCGCCAGCCCTTCCCTTTGAAGTTACACTCGCCAAGGTTATTTATAGCGGCAGGAAAGAGACTGTAAAGCAGAGGCTGGGCTCACACCAGGCTGCGTCTTTCTTTCCTGCCCGCAGCCAAAGGGCATTTTACAAGATGGTACAAACAGGCTGTCGCGTCCCCCGCGCAGACCCCAGGGCAGCTCTGAGACACCAGCAGTGGGGTAGTCTGACCCCAATATTTTGAAGAGAGCAGCCATGCAGGGTGAGAACCAGAGGGACACATCTGGAAACAAGACCTGGCAGCTGAGGGCTCTGCAAAAAACAAGCAAAGGGCAGCAGGGAGCAACACCCCAGGCGGGCAAGCTGCAGTGCGAGGGGGGAACCTTTTGGGCTCGGTTTGGGCATACAACCTACCGAGCCTGGGGGGCACCGAGGGCGGCCAGAGGAACTGATGTGCTGAGGCCCTCTAGTGAAGCAGAGCTTCCCGTCACCTCCTCCGTGTCCTCCCAGGCATGAGGTGCTGGACAGAACACCCCCTTGGCGGGGAGCAGTCTCCCCAATACGTGCCGTAGAGCAGCTCTGAGCCACGCGTCTGGGAAACAAAGCCTCTTTCTGTTCTTCAGGAGCAAGGGAGGCCCACCTCTCCCAATTTTTCCGAGTATGACATGCAATATTTTATCCTCCAGGGTGACATGCAGGCTCTACTGAGCCCCTGCCTGTCCATCTGTCCATCCTTTGATCCCCTTCTTGAGTGCACACAACAGTGAAGCAGCACAAAGCCCACTGCGATACACAATCATTAAAACCCAAGCAGCAAATTGGTCTCTTAAAATCAAGCTCCCTTGTGGCTCTTTCGCTGTCATTTACACATTTTAAATGAAGATTGTGCGTGCAGCCTGTGCTGGAAATTACTGGCAGAGAAAACTCATATTCATCTCTTGCCCGGTCTCTGTTTCAGAGGGCTGGAAGAAACAGACGTTCTGGGAGCAGGTTAAAGCAAGCATGAGCTGTTTCTTCTCCACCAGACAAACCCTTGGAGGGCCCAGTAGCACACAGCCCTGATTCTTTGAATGGCCTCATGCCTTTCACAGCCACTCGCTTCCCGAAATGGGGTTTTAGCGTCTGCGAGGCAGGAAATCCTTTCTTTATTTCTTTTAGCAGGTTTCTTGTCATCTCACTGCTCAAATTCATATTGCTGCTCTGGCATGCATGGAAAACACCCCTCTGATGGCTGTAGCCTTTCAAAAGTATGAGTGGGGCAGAACCATGTAACCCACAGAGACCTGATGCACACAGGGTGTCTCTTTGTTCAGAGGCACAGCCAACCTGGTCTCCTACCTCCTCCTCAGCCTCTTCTCAGCTATGCCTGTGTTAGCAGCTTATTTCTCTGAGAAGTAAAAAGGAGTTTCTGAGGCTGTGGCTCTGCCAGAGAAGAAACATGGTCCGTGGAGCTATCTTAAGATGCTATCTGCCATCGTAGCAAATAAGCAGACAGTGGTAAAAGAAGGAGACATGCTTAGAGACTGACGGTGCAGCGTTTGGGAAGCAGAGATCTACACAGGGAAGTAACAGTTGGCAGCTGGGATGCTGAGCATACTAGAGAGCTCTGAAGCACACTACTTAAAGACTGGGGTTGAACTACTGATGACTACAGCTACTTGCCTGTGTTATACATAGTTTCACCAAAAGCTCTCTCCTTCTCCCCACCCCTCCACCCCCCTTTATACCAGCCCAAGCACTAAAATCACAAAAATGCACCCTTTAAGCTGAAAATGGAAATCTGTTGGGTGTCTACATTTCATTTCCCCATGCTGGCTGGGGAGAGCTCTCTGCTCTTTCTCTCTGATTTCTGACAGAGATCCTGCTGTCCAGACACAAGCATCGCCTGAATGACTCTGTAAGTACCTTTTCCTGCCTCCCCACCAGCCCCTCTCCAGCTGATCAGTTCATTTAGGGGGTATGTCATAGCTGCTGTAGGCTGGGGAGCTGCACTCAGCCAGGTTTCACGTGGAAGCCTTAGCTGCAGATGTGCAGGAGGGTAATTTTTCTATCCGTGAGGCCTTAAGGAGCCCTGTCATCCCATGCCAATAGAAATGGACTAATTTAACTACAAATCTGAGCCAGCGCATGTTGAGTCTGCAGCACTGTTCAGCAAACAAGCTGCCTCCAGAGACGGGCCCTGGCACGTGGAGTCATCTCGTTGCTCCTTGAGTGGAGCACAGCCCAACCTTCAGCTCTCTCGGCAGCCTCAGAGGAGGTGGGTGCTGGCCTGAAACCAGTCCTCCTTCAAGTTCATGACTCTTGAGACTGGTCAAGTAGAAGCAGATGCTCAGTTGCAATCAAGGGAGTGATTTCACTGACCGGTGACTCTTTGAGCAGGCTAGATTGCCCTCAATATGCTGAGCTTGAGGTTATATCCCTCTCTCCTCAGGGAGGTTGATGCAATGCCTTACAAGGACAGTTACCACACACTTCCGCTGCTTCTAACAGGTCCTCCGGGGTGGTTATGGACCTCAGCACAAACATGTAATGAAATCTGGAGCAAATATAAAACAAAATATACCTCCTAAAGAGCTGAACCCCTCTATACAATGAAAGAAAATGTTTCACATCTAGCACATGGCACTGGGTCAATTGACATGCTGGACATGGTTACACACAGGTATGGAAGCCTCCAGATTTATCAGTATGTAGCTGGTACTGGCACTTTGTCCTTCTCAAGGGCATTTGCATGTGGGCAAAATGCTTTACAGAGAGGTTGTTCAGTGCTGCCCTGTGACAGACACACGGAGCTCACAAAGGGGCATGACATGCAGGAATTCCTTGCAGGGCACAATGTGGTTCCTTGCAAGAGACCATAAACCCTCTTTGACCCCAGGTAGGTACTGTGGGCATGAACCCCTCCACACCACACACAGGGTAGGCCAGAAATGGAAGAGCTGGGCATGGATGAGGTTCTTGCTTCCACACACATGGTTCAAGCCAGCAAGGTATCTACAGCAAGTCTTTGTTTGGCCTGGAAAGGGGTGGGCAACAGCAGCAGGCCTTTCTCACTTACCTTCATTTTAAGCAGAGCCTTTCATTAAAAAAAAATTTAAAAATTAAAAAATGCCCTTCCTGTCACTAGCTGGAAGTTGAAGCCAACCATATGGAGATGACCGTGCACTCAATTCCACCAGCAATCTCCAAAACTGCCCGAGGAGAACATCCCCTTTACAGGCCAATTACTAGGGAGAAAAATCCCACCCCACTTCTCTTTTTCTTTCTGGGTTGGTTTTCTTCTTTAACTCTCAGGAAATGTGGGGGTCTTGGTGTGCTCGAACGAGCCATTAACTAGCAGCCGACATCTCCAGCTATTGTAAATATATTAACTCGAGGTCTTTCGCTGCATTTATTAGACTCAAGAACAACATCTGGAAACAGATGTTTTCTGAGAGCAAAAGAGAGGATGGAGGAGGGGAAAAAACAAGGCGGGGGGGAGGACCCTTGCAAGTGTAATTGCATGGGTCTGCAGACCATCCCTTTGCAAAATGCTGCTCAGATGCAAGAGGCTGAGGACAGCGCAGCTACATCCATCTTAGACAAGGCAGTGAGAGCAGGACATCTCAGGGGAGCCTGTTTGAGAGCAGCAGTGATGGGGGTATAGAAAAACCTACATCTGCTTTCAGGCCCTTGTGATGAATGGTCATAGCACTCTCACAAAAATGGGATATGAAGGTGGGGTGGTGGGTTTTTTTCCCTATCCTGGTCATGGGCCTTCCCAGTTCTCAGTTGCTCTGCAGCCTAGATACTGTCCATGAGCCTGGCAGTCATGTCACCTCCCTAGAAGTTTGGCAGCATCTGCCACAGGGACCCACAGAGTGGGCAAGGTCTAGAGTCCCCACGGGACACCACCACAGTGTCCCATCTACCCCAAGCAGCCCTTCTTCAAAGGGCAAGCAGAGTGGAAACCTCCCATCCCAAGGACTGTGAAGGACCAAGAGGTCCTGCTCTGACTTGGAGTCTCCATGCCATGGCTCAAGTTCAGACAATATTTAGAGAATTGCATGGTGTTACTAGGGACAAAGAACAAGCAGGCACATGCACGCTTAAAAATATATCCCATAACATTATTGGTGAAACTCCATTCTCAACCAGATACACTTTGGCTTAGGCACCAGAGATGCCTAAGGTACAACAGAGATCTGAGATCAAAGATTCCCTGCATTTCTTCTGAAGGAAATGTAATTGCACCCATACACATACACTTGGTTTTCATAACAACAACAAAAAATCCAAAACCTCCAAAACTACACAACCAGTATTTTGTCATCTTTAACTCTAGGTTCACCTCTGACATCTCCAGCCCTGTCTCTCCTCTGATACGCAGCTACAAATACTTCACTGGTCAGGTCAGGAATATTGAGTATTACTTACCTAATTTGGCAGTTGTTTATAGCAAGTATTAAGTAGCCTATGGAGCAGAACAATTCCCGCCTGAGGAGCTGCTCTAATCCATTGTGGAGTTATAGAATAAAGACACATTTGATCCTTTGGGAAAAGGGTTATAAAAATACATGGAAAAAATGTACTGTCCGCGCATAGTAATATCATGGCTGGTTTCAATCACTTGGTCTCCTACAAAACAAAAGGGCTTGCTGCACAATATAGACCCCTAGCCTTGACAACAGCAAGGGCAGAAAGGAAGAAGTGAAGCTGGTAGTATCTGGTTGGGGCTTTTTTTTTTTCATAACCCTAAAATGCCTGAGCTCATTATTGCCTCCTTCCCATAAAAGCCAAACCAGCTTCACGCAGCTGCAGTGGTGGGAACCTGTCTCCAGGGCTCTGTGAGAACAACTGAGCAGAGCTGGGCTTCGCCAGGGGAAGGAGCGGGGGAGCCCGGCCACCAGCTGCTCCTGCAGAGGCTGGGTCAGAGCCTTCAAGAGGACTGAAGCAAACCCAGCTTTCGCATGGTTTCAGGCCAACCCTTCCTAAAGGCTGACCACCCCTTCTCCCACACCCCCCACAGAGGGAAGACTTTGCAGGAGGAGAGTGCAGGGCAGCAAGTGGTGGATGCACAATTAAGCTGCCCATGGTCCTCCTTGTGTTCTCAACCAACCTCTCACCTTTTGTTCAGAAGATGAGGGGGCATGGCTCTGAGCAAACCAGGCTCTGCATCCTTCTTTGTGGAGAAAAGAACTTTTTTCCCCTCCAACAGAAGCATTTCACAACCAAGTTCAGGGTGGGGAGAAGTTTTACTTCTTTTCAGCAGCAGTTTGTTTGGGTTTTTTTCCTCCTGGTCTGGAGCTGATTTTTAATGGGTCATGCTCAGTGTCATTGGAGTCTGTAGAGACAGTCATCTCTGCTAGCCTGGTTTTTGCCATTATCTCAGTTCTTGCAGAGCATGGATGGGAAAGAAAAGCTAATTAAAAACAATATTACTATAAAAAAAGACAAGAAAAAGCCTCCAGCCCTGCAGCACTACTCCCCCATATCTTGCTAGCCTAAAAACTCACACAGCAGCCTGTGAGAAGTGGGGTTTGCTCAGGACCGAGGTATGCTTATGCCAGGAAAGCCGCTTTGGAAGCACTTGTCATTTTGGTGAACCTGGGAAATACCTGGTGCAGACTATCACTACAAGCTCTCATCCCAATGTGCAAAGCGTTAGCCTTAGCAAAGAGGCATCAGATCAAATGCTCAAAATCTGCTCACACAAGTGGAAAAATAAGGGTGAAATTTTTCAGGCATGAAACCAGCAGAGCCAGTTCCAAGGGTGAGGGGCAGCTATCCCTGGGACACAATGTTCTCCAGCACAAGGCTGAGACTCTGAATAAGAGCTCCTCAGTTCCTCACTGCAACTCCCCTCGACTCCTTGCTGAGTAGAAAGCCTTCCTTTACTAAAGCCAAGCTCAGGCATTGTATGCTCAATTAGTTACTCATGCACCGAGGTGCTTGCCACGGTGCATTGGCACGCGTGGGACTGATAAGTCAGAGCACTGATTTGCATTTGGGTTTACCATTAAACATTTTAGCGAGAAGCTCCTGCTGAATGCCTTCAGCCTCACTGCCCAGCCAGGCTATTGCATCCACGCCAGGGGCCCCCCTCCTCCTGCCTCCCCCTTACCTCTGTCAGCCACAGCGTTCCCATTCATCCCCCACTACCTATTTACACACACACACACACATCACTAAGAAAACCCTTTCTCTTTGCCTTTGGCAGATGCATATCAGGCTTGCGCCCAGGCTGCCAGCAACCTGGGACAACCAGTCAACATATGCAGGGTGAACATGCTATAGGGTGAGCTGGAACCCCCAAAATCCTGGGGCCAAACAGGCCTGCCCAGGGGAGAAGAGATGCCGCATGCATATGCAGAGGCAGGCAGAGCTGTGTCACAGCTCTGTCTAGGAAACCAAACCCTACAGTGCTGGGGCAGGCGTGTATCCCTGCGCAAGCAGCTGGGGAACCCACAGCAGCTTTGTACAGACTTTGAAGTTGATGAATCAGAGCTGGGAGGATTGGGAAACCCAGACTAAGTGTCAACTGCAACAGGAGAAGCAAAAATAGTGAAGTGAGGCTCCCCTAGAAGACTGATTGTTTCAGAGTCCAGAAGTGAAGGGGAATGGATACAGCAAGCTCAGGAAATTGAAAGTGATTTTTGGTAAATACTTCCTCTCACTCTAACACTTGGTCTTTTATCAGAGCTTGTTCAGACCCTGACAGCAGCACACAAAGCAGCTCTGCTCTGTCGTAATGCAAAAGACAGGCCCAGCAGCCAGGAGGTTAGTGGCTAATGGAGCAGAGTTGGGTTCAATTTCCCTGGAAATCGCTCGCAGAGGAAAGCCAGGAGACAAAGAGCACTGCTAATGTCCTGCAACACTGCTGCTTCCCCTGCATGGGGCAAAGCCCTTGCTTGTGCCCTCTGCCTCCCATGCTGCAGCTCCCCATGGCTCGACCTTGCGCTCCAGCAGGAGGGAGAGCAAGCAAAAGTGAGGCAGGAAGGATGTGAGCCCCCATCCCTGGGAGTGGATTGCCGGTGCTGGAGAGCAGCATGGCTCGCTTCGTCAGGGTATTCCTTCCCACCACTGCTGCTTCTGCAGCACCCGATGTAAACCCTCCTGGCAGGGTGATTAACCTGCCTTATTAAAGGCAGCTCTATGAGTAAATCCTCAGCCATCTACAGAGCCTCTTCCAGCTTGTTGGGTTTTTAGCTGCCAACGAGGGCTTGTCTCCTTTTAGCAGCACCACAAGGCAACTATGGAAAGATGCTTTTCCACCCCAAAGGCACCCCTGGAAATGCTAGTTCATATGTGGGGTGCACAGGCCACAGCCAGGGCTGCAGTATTCCATCGAGGCACCGCATCCCCATCAGGCTGAGTACCCAAGGGGCATGGCCAAAGTGCCAAGGAAGCAACTTGTTTTAAGAGAAAATGCCCAATTCCTCTCGCTTGGGAGTCATTAAAGTCAATGGAAAAAAGCCCTTTTTAGCTTCCTAGGCTTTGCCACTTATGTGTCATGCCAGCTTGACATCAGTGTAGTCACTCCAGATTTACACTGGCGCAGAAAAGGGAATCCGTTGTGACAGGTCCAAATAAGGAGAGGGGAGACCTGGGTCCTCCAGCCACAAAACGCATATCCACGTGGAGAAGCCAAATCCCCCATTTTTACCACAGGTATCTGAAACCACCTCTTGATGCATTATAGCATTGTCCCTCTTTCTTCTCACCAAATCAATGCTATGCACTTCATATGCATGAGAATAAAAATAACTGGAAGTTACACTGGTACCTGCTTCAAATTTGAGAGGGCTGTTGCTGATTACAAACAGCAGGCAGTAAAGTATATATACTTACTAGATCAATATTAAGAAGTACTAAACACACCCTTGCAATTTCCCTTTAAGGACATTAGCTTGTAACTGTGGTTCATGTCCTTAAAGCTCAAAATATCGTCTTTTTTTTCCCTTTGGCCATATGCTGCTACCAATGTAGTGAATAAAAAACACTTCTTTGCTTTAAAAGGGGTCAGGAGGGAGACAGTGAGAGAGCCTCACTTCGCCAGTGCTGCTGCACACCACCCACCTTGCAAGCACCGATCTTGCCCATGTCGGTAGATGCTGCAATGGAGCAGGGCAAAGCCACCATAACCCGTGTCACCCACAGAGGTTTGCCTTTCTGGAGGGCTCTGCTGCATATTGACAAGGGGAGAGCTGCTTCCCACCAGTGCCCCTGCCTCAACAGCGGGGGATGGTGCTTGGCTGCGCACACAACTGTCCCTGCATATTTGGAGCACGGGGGTTAGCGCAGAGGCTGAAATATCATGCCTATCAGTAGGGCCCTGTGAACAGAAAATAGCAGAGGATCTGGTGGCAGTTTCCTTTCAAGACGTACAGGAATAGCAGCACACATCTCTGCCGGATCATATGGACTGAATTCCTCAACCCAAATCCTTCAGCTTTGAATTCTTCTGCAAACCATTTTTCCCCCCTTGGCTTGTTTGTTGTTTCAGGACCACTAAATCACCAAGAATGGTTTATATTATATAACCACTATGTCCTTATTGCATTTTGAGGAGGAGACTCTGACAAACAGCCAGATCTAATTTGTACTTTAAATTGGCTTCTGGGCCAGATAATCATGCCTTCCAGATGGAAAATCCAGTTGCACTCACCAGCAGATATCCCGGTGCATTCGGCTCCCAATTCAGCTTTATCCAAAACATGCTCTGGCATTCAATTTGCGTTCTTACAGCCTCAGAGAGGCTGATGGTCACCACAGTCCCTGATGAGGCAGCACCGTTTTCCATCACCTGTACCAGTTCAGCTGTCAGCCCTGCCTCGCTGTCCTGTTGTTTTTCCTAGAAGCCTATCTGACAGCTGTAGCAGCTTTATAACTGCCACATTCAGGATTTGTCTCCCTGGGAAAGTCCTTTCAGGTTGCCTTTTCCAAGGGTGACTCTCTGCTACACTTGCTCAACCTGTTTAACACTACCCCAAATAAAAAATAATTTTAAGAAGGCAAATGCCATACTGCTTTTCACACATGCAAAGATTTGGATGGCACAAGATCCTCTTGTGTCCTGCCAGGGCAGAATCAAGGATACGTTCAGCTCTGGTTTAGGTTACAGCCTGGGCCTGGACAGTGGCACGTTATGCACGGGACGCTAACCTTGGTTACAGCTACAGGGTGTTAAAATGCTGCCATTGACAGCGAAAAGCCTGAGCTGTCATTGCTTTGAAGGGGGCTAGCGAGGCAAGGTGGCAACTTCCTTAAGGCACCCCAGGACGTGGCTGGGAGCAGATCTCTGAGCTGCCCTGTTCCATGTGTCCAATTCAGGGACATGGTGGGGACAGCAGCCCAGACTGAGACATACAAACTGTATCTCACAGGCAGGTGCAATGCCTGCGGCTGGCCACTTGCTTCTATACATCCACAGGGTAACAGCATTGGAAGATGCCCATCATCTGCACTGGAGGCAGGCATAAGCCTGGATACAGGGTGGCCTCAGAAGGTCTGTGGTTTCCTCACAGTCCCTGTGACTTTTTTTTTCCCCCGTTTTAGCCTTTCTGTTGCAAGCCACATGTAGTTCTAGGGCTGTATGGCCTGATGGATAGACAACTAGGTCTTTTTCCCACCTCTGCCACTCTTCTTCTTGGTGGCCTTTGGCAAGGCCTTTCATTCTTTGAGTCTTCATCCCTTCCCTCTGCAGTGAAACAAGGCTGCTTTTTAAGTTGTTCTAAGATAAACTGCTGATCAGGGTTATCGTTCAAGGAAAAAAGATGAATAAACAGCCACAAAGCATTTCAAGCTGGAGTTATCAAACTCTGACCTTGCAAGTTTTGACTCTCATGCTGCCCATGAATACATCCTCCTCCTAGTCTGGAAAGGCTCCTGTCACCAGGACATGATTTGAAAGCCTGCTCATGTTTACCTCACACCTCCGAAAGACATGTCATGTATCATCCAGGGAAAAGCAACAAGCAGTTCTGAGGGAGACCCAAGAAACCCTTAGGAACAGCACTGAGTGAGCCTCCCTCCCTTGTAATGCCTTGTCTAACACTGATAGAAGAACAATCATCCCATTGCAATGCCTCTGTGTCCTTCCCAAGTTTCTCCATGTTTTCAGGAGCTTTGTCTGCCTAGCAACATGCACAGGACTGAAATTGCCTATCTGGGGAAAAGACAAGACCAAGCTTCCTTGGGGACATCATCTACGGACAGCCAGAGCTTTCAAAGAAGGTCAGAAGGCTGTCAATCATGCTGTAGATGGGCAAGATCACTCCTGAAAGACTTGATGAGAAGCTCACCCCTAAAAGCCAATGCTGTAGCTGAAAGCGTTTGGGTAGACTCCACCCTGATGGGCTTTGCAATGAACACTGTGTTATACAACAACTGGACTACAGTGGCTGGCCTGGACAGAGAGGCTCAGCCAGGCACATTTCTTGTGTGGGAGAGCTGAGGTGTTGAGCAACACACAGCAGAGACAGGCAGATCCGTCGCCAGGTCTCCACTACACAGCCTAACAGTACCCACGCATCTCCTGAGTCTTCATTTCCCAGTACTTGTAGGGACACACATTTAGCAAAGAAGCGTAAACCACCATCAAATCTGAATGGCTGCACTTTACAGCCACTTCAGCTCAGGCCCAAACAATTACACAGAGTCCACAGCAGCAAAGACCAGGTCCATATATTATTTCAATGGAGTAGTTTGTTTTGGTTTCACTCCCCTGCCCCCATCTCTCTGAAACTGCCCTCTGTTTGTTTGGGATATTTGCAGGCATGCAATGTTTTCCTGGCTGACTCCCTGGCAAGGGATATTGCCTTCCTAACAGGCTCTGCCTTTGACTCCTGTGCTGCTGTGGCCAAGTTCTTGGACTCATCTGTGAAGTAAATCAAATGACATGTGCAAAAGCAGATATGAAAAAATAACGTATGCAGATGGACTTACATGTTAAACTATGAGCAACAACTGCAGGTGTGCAAGAGAGCTCCAGGGCTGATGCTTGTTGCTTTGCTGGATAAAAAAAATAAGTGTGTCTAGGACCAAGTTGCTACACAGAAGGATCCAAGCCAAACTCATGCAATTCTCCCTTCTCCCTAGAAAATGGCATTTTGGGAAGTGGGAAAACTGCAGCATAGTGAACCCAAAACTGCTCCCAAATACTCTCAGGTTGTAAATAGTTCCCCCCAGCCCCTTCCTTGGTTTGATGCTCCCCTTGTGCAGGATCGGGAGGCCTAACAGCAGGGACTAGTGAGAACTGGTTTCTGGAAAGATGGAAAACAAGTTTCCTGAGCGAAAAGAAAAATCAGGCTTGTTTCACTTTGAAGCCTTGTTTGTTTGGTGCCTTTGGAAAAAGGAAAGAAAACAGTGATGTTTTTGATTAAAAAAAATGCCCAAATGCAGAAAAAAATAATGAAAAATGAAATAAGACAGTTATGTCTTTTGACAAAAAAAAATGTTGGCCAGCCACACTAAGTCAGACATGGCTGAGCATCGCTCGGCAGCAGCAAGGGTCCTCATAGATCATTGCTGGCAACAGCCGCTGAAAAATCCTGCCCTGGATTGGACCTCACCCCCCTGCTATTTATATTAATTGTTTGCAATTTGTATGAGTGGTACAATCTTGGCAGCATACATATTTATCTTTATCTATCTGCTAATGCCATGCTGTTGCCTGCCACACACAGGGTCACTGGGTCTCTCTTCTTGCTTTGCCTCCATAAAGACAGGGCCAAGTTTACACAGCAGCAACCCGATACCTTTTTCCACTCCCACTCTACCATGCCAAGAAGCATCCCTTGTGGATCAAAATCTCCTTCCCTCAGGCAATTTATTTCATAAATACCTTAATCAGGCCGATTTCTTGGGGCTGCACTTCCAAAAGGCCATGCAAGGGTTGCTGTGGGGAGCTGTGTTTGGAAGAGCAGATGGTAAACAGCTAAACACTGTTTCTAGTAAAAAGCTAGGGCTGTGCTAACAGCAAAGCAGCCCAACAAGCTGCCTCATGCTCCCAGACTCACTAGGAAAAACCACAATGAATAATCCAAAAACGTAGTCTTCAATACCCGCTTTTAGCCCTAAACCAGTTAATCTGCACAGTCGTAAACTATATGTGATCCTACAATAAACCAGAGGAAGGGGGATACCTTTCTTGGCATTGTCTCAATTCACATCACAACAGCAATGAAATGATGTTATCTTCAGTTAACTTTACACATACCTATCAGATGTCCTATAGTCAAAATAAGTTGTCTCACAAAATATGTTATCAATTGCAAGTGTCAAAGCAGCTTTTCTTCCTCTTTACTTAGACAAAACATGTACATGCCCCAGCAAATTAACACATTGAGGAGTTTCTTACACCATTTCAGAAGCCTGGGAGGTTCAGTGCCAAACCTGCACATTTGCCGTCAAAGCATCTAGTGCTCTGAAACTGAAAGCCCACCCAAACGCTTCCCTTAACTCACTTTCAATGAGGAAACTAAACTAAAACCTTTTGTGGACCCAGCAACCTGAACTAGTGTCTACAAGGTTTGGGCCTACACCTCAAGATCAGTCACTTAAACACACATAGATGAACCCCACATTTCTGTGCTTGCTTTCCTCCTCTTCCTCATATAAATAATACTATGGCAGGTTGGCAGTGGCTGGCCTGTCACCCCCTCAGCCACTCTCACTCCTCAGCAGAACAAGGAGAAAATAGGAGGAAGAGACTCAGAAGTGGAGACAAAGATGGGAGGTCCTCCACTAGTCACAGGAAAAAAAGCTTTCTACTTGGGGAAAATCAGTTCAGTTCATTGCTAATTAAAATAGATTTGGATGGTGGGAAACAAAGGCAAAATTAAAACCCTTCTCTCAGGGTGCACCCATGCGTACCAGCCCCGTGATGGTGTCTCCACAGGCAACAAGGTAGTCCACACCACGATGCTTGGAGCACTCCCTCCCCCTCTCACTCACCCACACCCCCTCCAGCGATTACAGTTCTTCACTTTTTCCCCTCATGCCTCTCATTTTTCCCCTTTCTTACCTCCTTTTCCCCAGAGCCTCCCACCAGCAGGGCTGCAGGGCTGGGCTGTGCATGGCTGCAGGTCCCGAGGCAGTTCCCGCCTCTCCTCACAGAGACCTCTCGGCCCTGCCACCACCACCGCCACAGACAACTGGCCCAGGGCACAGGGGACCTGCCCAACCTCGGTGGTCTGGACACCTGGAATAAGAAGGTGCTCATGCTCAAGGAGGAATCCCCACTTCCCCACAGGGACCACCCGAGGGCTGTGGTGCTTCCCCACCAGTCAAAGCCGCCATTTCTGAAGGTCTCGCAACCCTGTGTGCACATGCACACCTGTGCTCGACGCACTGCTCTCCCCTCCTTGACCCAGATTTCCAGAGAGGACAGTAATTAAGCTGTAAATGCTGTGCTTTCTTTCCCTCCATCTCCATGTGTTTTCACTTCAGCCAAACAGCAGAAATATTTCCTGGCAGCTGTCTTCAGCTGAGGGCAGGGAGGGAGGTAAGCTGGTAGAAACACCCATGGAAGGGACATAGTCTCGGAGTCTGTTTGGAAGAAAAAAAGAAAACTGTGTGGGGAAGGAGGAGGAAAAGTGTCATTGCTCAGTTTTTCATGTCGAAGATGTTAAGGACAACCACAGTGAAGTACCCACCCCATTACACCTCAGGTCCAGCTGACAAAGCCTGCACACAGCTGCTCCTGCTCCAAGCTGCATCCTACCATGCCAGGGAGGTGCCCACAGCTGGGGTCAGGGATGCTTCACAAAAGGTGAAGTGACTTTGCAGAAACCTGTCTGGAATAGTAATCCACTGACAAATCCCTCCAGGATGCCCAACTGCAAAAAATGGAAATGCAGGGAAAAAAAGAGCCCAAAGCCAAGATGTTCAGCCCCCATGGCTGTGGCCGTGGCAATTTCATGCAAAAGCAGTTCAGTTATCCCTTGTGCTTTGTAAATCAGCCCCCTCCTGCTCCCCTGTCCCTTATAGCCCCTTGCATTAAGGGCTGTTAAAGCCAGGGCAGCATAGTAGGGATGGATAAGCACCAGCTCTCTGCTTTTCCATCCAGTGCAGCATTTCAGGGACAGCCAATGAAGCTGGTGGACAACTGGCTTGGCATAAAAGAAGGAAGCCAGTCTTTGCCCAAGCTGGCTGAAAACTGCCTTCACCATCAATGGCCAAAGGGACACAATGGTAAAGATTGTTTCCTGCCTTGGAGGTGAGGGGACAATTTCCCACACCATTTTCCAAGCCCTGGAAACATGAAGTGTCCCCTGCAATGCCTCCTAATAGACAGCGTACTGCATTACATCTGTAGAGCCTGTGGCATCACTGGCAGCAAGGGATGGAAGGTGATACTGTCTTGGCTTTATTTACTCTTCCTTGCAATGAGCTTGCATCTCTCCCAGGGATCTCCATTCACTCATGGATGCTGAGAAAAAGGTTCCTATCTTCACTTGCATATTTCCTTGCCTGAAATCAAACAAGGAGAATCCCTCCCAGAATCAGCACAGCAAATGCCGGTACAGAAGCCAAACCAGGAACAGTAACCTTAGCAAACATCATGCTGGCCTCAGCACAATGCTCCTGCCTGGGAAAGCACAGAGGCACCACGTACATCCCCACTGCTGTGCACTCACATGCAAGCTGCAGACACAAGGATTAACATCCCTGGCCAAAACTGGGAGCAAGAGGCAGGAGCTACAGGCTGAAGGATTAGCACTGGAAAAATCAGAGACCACAGGGAGGTGGAGATTGGGATCCAAACCTGCTGCGTGTCAGGGAGTACTCAGAAATGGGTTCAGAAACCAAGCCCTGGCCAAAAACTCAACAGCTCCTCTTCACTGGCAAGGCCTTATGCCATCAGATTCCTGGGCAGAGCTCGCCTGCGCCACCTGAATGAGACAACATTCGTAAGCAGCTCTTGCTCTTACAAGCTAATTTCACCTCACCGGTGTTCCCTGCACGCACACATAAAGCTTTTCTTTGCTTTCCATCTACAGGACATGAGGTTTTCTCTTCAATATTATAACCCTTCCAGCAGATCCACTTGTACTTTCTTCGTATCCTTAGCGGGACATATTAAAAAAAAAAAAAACAGCACAAGCTGTTTTCCATGGATTAACATCCAAGTTGCCCTGCTCCTTTCTGCAATCCCAGCTTTTCTCCCAAATCCACCTTGTACCAAAACATTTATTTACACTTGAAACACACTCCTGCTGTGTCCCAGCCCCTATATTGAAGTACAACAGCATTGTGAAGTGTGTCTGCCATTTCCAGAGGAAAAGCACAGTAATTAATGACTATCAGAGCCCCAGCTAAACATTCTGCATGAGTTACCTTTGCATAGAAGCCAGCAAAGTAATAAAATCACCAGGGCCAGCGTGAATTGCTGCATTGCCCAAAACATAATCACAGGCTGCTATGATATTTCCATAAAACCTCATCCCCCCTCCTTCCAGGCCACTCCATCCCAACGTTTATTTTGCTGCACTGTGAACTTGAAGGGAAACATTATCACACATGTCATGTGTGTCATGGAAAATGTCAGAATATCTCAACTGGACACCTGCTTTTATTCTTCACCTTAATGGCCTGCAGAAAACCCACGAAATGCTAAAACATGCATCATAGTTAAAAACCAGCACATACAGCCATATTTAATACTCAGAGCTCTGCCTCGCTTGGGAATATCCAGAAAATCCTAATTTTGCAATATCCTCTTTACCTTTCAGGTTACTCTAGGACCCCAGTCCTGTGATGGTAGAAACTGAGCCCCCACCTTTCTAAGCAAGCTTCCATCCTTAGCTCTTACAACCTTGTGCAATTGGGAAGGTCACTCTTGCTACCATGCTTCCAGGTGGTCCCAATTAATCCCACAGAGTTAGAACACAGCACGTAATAGGGAGCTCGCCTGCACAGTCAGCAACTGGGAGCCCTAGACACACTGCATTTATCTGTAAATCAAAGTGAAGCTAAGCAGCACCCTGGCCCTGACAGCATTGGTGTGTCTCCCAGAACATATTACAAATTATTTTTATGACATGCTATGTGCCTTTCCACATTGGACAACGTGTTTACCCAAGAGTTTCTTCTAAAAAAATGCCAGGGACTGTCCACTGGGACAAGATTAAATTCAAGAGGATGTGCCGTCCTGTTTTATTTTTTATCCATCAATAGCCATTGTGCTGTTTAAAGAACTCAGAGGAGTTTTGTTAGTGGAAAGATTTTCCAACGCTTTGATTTCTATTTCCCCCACTCTCCCCCTCCCCCCCCGCCTTCTTTCTCCACAAAATGCCACTTGCAATTCACCATCTTTTTTTTTTTCCCCCCCCTGCGTGGTTAGGCTAAAACTTCTGCCCAAAGGCTTCTGTCCAAATTTTGCCTTCAAATACACACATTCAACTGCCGGTGAAATTAGCAGCTTGTTTACAGTGCAAGTTGGAAGAAGGAATTTTACTCCATCGGCAGCATTTTCCAAGTGGCCACAGCACACATGCACACCAATTGTTTGGACCTGCACTTCAGACACCATGGCCCAGGGGCAACCAAATTCCCCAGACCCTTGCAAGTCACATACCAAAGCCTTCATGCTGGTGAGCTGCTCAGAAAGCATACCTCAGCCCTCGGCACTGGGGGGGGTCTGGGTGTAACATGCCCACATGGCATGCCACCATGGGAGCTGGGTGGTGGCTTTGCTGTCCAGCACTTCACCACCTTCTTGGCCAAAACCCTGCTCAGCCACAGGTAGGGTCAGCATGGAGGAAAGTTGCTGTTACACACACACACAAAAAAAAAAAAAAAAAGAGAGAAAAGTGCATTATCCACACATTGAGGATCTCCCTGGCGTTCTCATGGACTGCTGAGTGATTCAGCTCATGTAGGAACTCACTTGCGCTCCACTGATTAGAGAAGGAGATGGGTGTCTCTGTGTGTGTGCTGCCTGGAGTTATGTCACCAGATACCCACAGGCTCAAATATCACCTCCTATCTGCCACCCCACACAAAGTGCTCCCTGCCAGCAGATACTGCTGAAACTCAGTCATAGGTTTAAAACCTGTGGGACATCCGGAGGGACATTCAGGACAGGCTGGATCCTCTGTAGCACTTGCAGGGAAATCAGCTGCTTCCTGGTTGAGGGAGGTTTGTTTTCATCCTTTCTGGCACCTGGAGACGTACAGCTACTCTTCCATCATCTGCTCCTATTCAGACTGGTACCTCTAATGTGTGGTGGCAGAACAGAAGACCTTCAAAAGGGTGTCTCCTCCAGCTCCTCTAACTGACCCTGGCAGGAAGAACAGTAGATCACAGAAAGGCTGCTTTCACGACTGTAGCAGACTCGGATAACAACTCAATTGACATTGTGCCCAAAAGTCAGATGAGCCCAAGCCCAGACCTTTCCCACAGACATATGTGCAGTTAAATGTGTGCATGTGCATACATTTAAATACGTGCAGGCAAACATAACATTAGCATCCCTCAGCCCTTCTTGATTCTGGTAAAATGGAATTGTGATACATGCTAGCCTTGTGTTTTGGGATCCTGGGGTGACCAAGCTGTCTTAGAAGAAAACCTGGTTTTGGAAAATCTGGATCCTTCCTTCCTCAGTGCATGTGTGTGCATGATGGTCTCCATGGACCAGTCTGCTACTATGGGGAAATTGGGACAGAGGAAGTAGCACTGTGCGTGGCTTGTCCCCATGTTATTTCAGTTAGTGGCAGGGTGGTAATGAATTCCAAGATGGGTGGAGGGTGGAAGAGCGAACCAGCCCAATAATAATCTCTTTTGTTCGTTCAGGCTAACAGCATAATCTCCAAATGCCCACAGACTGCTCTTCAAAAAAGAGGATAAATAGCAAACGAAGTAACATGCCCACCACATTTGCAGCCCAAAACCCTTTCTGGTATTCATGTCTATCTCTGTTTCAGTCTTAACAACCCTTCCTCTGTGCTGAGACACATCAGAAGAAAACAGAATCCCTGACCCAAGACCCAGCCAACATCCTTTTCAAACCTCTCTTGTATTTTATGAACCAACCCAAACACGCCCTGAACCAGGCTGGTCATAGAAATCTCCCAAGCTAGCTGTTGAATCAAAGACAAATATGGCATTTCCAGTCTACAGAAGTTACCTTTTTCTTTACAGGGTTACTTAATGTCTCTGGACCAGCACTTTCTTCCAGGAATACCTATCTTCTGACAGTTAAAGGCTGAAAAATCTTTCATTCAGTTGACTTCCTTGGCCCTTATCCTATGGTTCATGTTCTGCAACAGTCCTACTGACATCTGTGAAGCTGATCATTGGACAAATACTCCTTGCCATCAACAATACCATCATAAGGTGACTTTACAGGAACACATGTGACTTACAGACCTATAGGCATAGGTCAAGAGTTTCAGACCTTCTGCATAAACAGTGCCCGTGAGTGATGGGCTTCAACAGCTTTGCTTTGATTTTTGACCTGGAAATATTTCTAACATGCAAAAGCCTCTGTACCTCAGTAAATGTGAGGGGGTTTTTTTGGACTGAACCTGTTCTCTGGCATCTAAGTAGTCCCAGTGGAGCTGAACCAAAAAAAAAAAGCCCAATAAACTGCTCTACTAAAAGAACAAAAATAATTGCCCCCAAAGGAAGAACCTCTCCAGTGTCTTGGCTACACAACACAATGATAAAACTGAGTAAAACTGGTCTCAATGTCTGACTCCAGGGACCTGGGATGGATTTTGTTGCCATCACTTTGAACTGAAAGACACAAAAGACCTCATTTATTCTTCCTTCTTCATTCCCTGCCGTAAAAACCAGGAAATGCAGTAATATGGCATTTCCAGTGCCATTTCATTCACTTTGTGCCTGAATTATTTTTATTTCCCAAGGCAAAAGGAGAAGCGTGAGACAAGCGTCTGTCCTTAATTCCAAATTTCCTGCCATTGACCAATTTGAACCATAGATCTAATGTTGTTTGGACAATATTTTCTTCTATATGTATCTTACTATTGATGTTAACCACTTACTGTTTATTTCCTACAGCAGCTGGGAACATGGAAACATGTACTGAAAGGGCTGAGTCACCTCCCCGTTGTCTAATGTTAGCCTCGCAGCCTGGACACGGTAAGGACATTCTTGACTCCAAAACCAGAGGCCCCCCATCAGGGTGGAGCATGGACCTTCAAAGAGGAGAAACAAGCAGCAAGGAGCACTGCCAAATTGGGGAAGGCCAGACAAACAGCAAGCAGGGACAGACGATCAGACATTAATTCCACTAAATGGAAAGCCCTGAAGGGAGGGAAGATCCTGCTACTCTTGTCTGGTCATCAGAACAGCCAGGATTTCAGCTCTTCATGGACAACCAGAGCTGGCAAGGAGAGGGGGAAGCCACTGCATTTATCTCTTCCCCAGTCTATATCATCAGCTGGAGGCAAGCCCCCAGCAGCAGCCCCTGGCACCAGCCTGGGGACCCCCCATGGACTCAGCTTAGGTTAATAACGTCCGTCCTCCCTGGGAGCCAGGGATTTGTTGTAGAAATGTTGCCAGAAGAGCCTGACTTTGGCTCCTCTTCCCAAACATTTGTGAAAAGGCTGCAAAGCATCTGCTAGAACCCCAAGCTGAAGAAAAGCCAAAGACGAGCGGGGAGAGATGTCCCATCAGGGCTACGGCTCCTGCCAGAAACGTGGTGCAGCATCAGACCCCAGCTCTCCTGGACAGGGATGGGTAGAGGGTCCTTTCTTTCCTTCCCTCCTCCTTTCCAAAATCTTCTGCCATAAAAAAAAAGGGGAAAAGCTAGATCAAAGGGGCCCATAGGCACCAGGGGTGAGAGCTCAAGTGTGCATTGCTGCCCGCTCCACCTTTGCACCTGTCCATTGGTAAGGAAGGTGCTGTTTGGGAGGTAAGCAAGGGGTGCAAGAAAAAAATAATTATTTTCCTATTATTTTAGGGAAATAAAAGAAAACAAAGTTGGAGAATATGAGACTGCTAGCAGGAAACCAGGTCTTAGCAAAGTGAGGTGTAATTAACAGAAAACACCAGTCCATAGGGCTCTCCACAGGGGACAGTCACAACCATAATGGAGCCATCAAAAAAATATTGTTTTTCTTACAGTAACACCTCAAGCCTAATTTACTACAAAGAGGAGAGAGCTGTAAAAGAGTGGGAATTCTCTTCATCCACTGCTGCTTTCCAGGAACTGCATGAGGCCAGTCCAGTTTGCACCTTTTATCACCCCCGCTTGCATCTCACTTGTGTGCAGGAACACTCTCCCCAGGGCAATAAACCCAAAATTACTGCAGAAAGGCGGCTGTGGAAACTGCTCACCTGAAATTCCAAGGGGCTTTACTGGGGCAAGAGCTGCCAAAAGAAACCCCTGGACCCCTCTGCCCCAGGCACCCAGTAACGCCCAATCCCACTAGCACCCTTCACACAGCACCCGGTGCCTGTTCCCTGCACTGAAGCAGTACAAGCTGAGCTCCCCCATTTCTATGGGTGCCCTCCCACCCATGCGTTTATTTCTATCTCTGCTCAAAAGCCCCAGCCCAATAGGAACCTGGAGGCTGACCCCACCAACAGAGGAAGACTGACCAGCTCTGCTTGAATTTTCAGCTTGCAAGCTTTTCCCAAGCTTGGATGCTTGCTCTTGTCATGGAAGTATAGACTAACCCTCTAAATTACAGCCCATTTTAGGGCCCAGCTGCTAACTATGAGAGCAGCAAGTCCCTCTCAATTTTTTCCATCTTTTTTCTTCTCCATTTCTGGACCATTCTGGGTCCACACAGCTCCCTGCCTCTCTCCCACTGCAACGCTGCAGAGGATGAGAATTGCCTTGAGGAGCACAAAACCCAAAGAAGCTGGCACAGGCACCAGCCAGCGGAAATAAAGATTTTCCTGAGGGGTGTCGAGGGGTGGGAGGGTGATCAGAGAGGATGTTTAGGTGCCTAGCTGGGTTCAGATCAAGACATCCAGGATCTTCACTGATGCCAACCCCCCGTTCACTCCAACCTGCCAAGGGCATCTTTGCCTGTCATCTGCATGGCTCCATATAGGCAAGAAACTAGAAAAATAAACAGTCTTGCTTTTGTGGACTGATAACTGCTGTGAGCTGATACACTGCAGCTCTTCAGGGTACTGTAACCTGCCAAGCACCCCCTCCCTGACCCAGCGCTCCTCTCCCACTCAACTTTGCTTTCAGGAAAAATTAGGCTGAGTTTCAAGCAAACCTGGGCTGAGCCTCAAGTGAACCTGAGCCAACTCCTAATTTATGCCGTCAGCATATTGTTTGGGGTCAAAACCAAAAGACACACAGAGGCTTTGCCTCGGTTTTGCTCCAACCTGGAAGCACATCTGAGACATCCTGGCTGCAGCTCACTGCCGGCAGTCACCTGGATCACAGCACAATACAGGACTTGCCTGGGAGCAAGAGGAGGCAGGTCTCAGAGGGTTAATGCACAGGGTCCCAGGGTCCCAAGTCTGGCCCAGGCTGTTATTTCAGGGTCATGCTCCTGAGTGATAAATTCTGAAATAAAATCAAGTCTCACTGCAGGAAAAGATGCTGTTACTCTTAATTAGGCAGAGCTGCATCTTAGTGACTAACCCTTTACCTGCAAGAGCGCTGCATGTGAGGCGACATGGGAAATAGGTTTCTGGAAGCTGCTAGAGGCAGTGTGGCTGGACATCACCCCCAGTTAGCAGGGTGCAGTGCCAGGGCACAAAGAATAGGGCTCAACTAAGGAAGTGCTTCTTCACTTAAGGACACCCCAAAGAATAATTTATGTTGCAGAAACTGGGGTATTGAGGGGGATGTCATCATACATGTCTGTCTCTCTGCAGGCATAAGACACTGATGATACTTAGCTCTGCCCCTCTCTCTCTCCTCCCAGCCCCTTTTGAAACATCATACCTTGCACTGGGTATGAGGGCCAGAAAAGCCACTGACCCATTTCCATATCAAGGCAGGCATTCCAAACCAGGGGTGCACATCCAACACCCCCTGCTTCCCACACCATGGCCGAGACCACTCACACCACAGCGCTGCTGCTGGAAAGGCTGTTCACAACACAGGTAAAGGTCTTACCTCATAACAGATCTGCCCCGCAAACTGAAGAGCAGGAAGGCAGACTTTGTCATCTGGACACCTCTACCCCAGTCCTATGAAATTCAGAGAAAGGTTTTAGCAGGCTAGGGCTTTGTCTGCACCACAAAAACCAAAACACACCTCTAATTAGCAAGGGGAATGGTAAATCAAACCAACATAGGGTTGCTGAGATGGGAAGCCTCCCCCATTCCCATGACTTTTAGCAACAGCATGGGTGGAAAAGTTGGCCAAGTTTTTCCAAGAGCATCCACCCCAAGCAAAAATTCCCTTTTACATGTGGCATATAGGTATGACATACAAGGTGTGTACAAGCCACCTCAACAGCATCAACACAAGAGGCAAACCATAGTCTGCAGTGGCAAGTGAAGGGTCTGTATCTTCTTTGATGGCAAACACTGGCCTCACAGCAGCCACCGAGACGATGGCCTCCATGCCAGCATCTCAGTGGAGGATGACAGAGCAACACAGCTCTTCTCTGTAAATTTTGCTCTACTCTATGAGAAAGTTTAGTCTTTCTGGGAGGCTGCATTTATATTGTGGCTGAACGAATTGTTCCAAACTGGAGACCAGTAAGTTAAACAATCTTCCCAGCTTGTCTTTGTGCTGCAAACATGTTCTGCAGTGCTTCAATAGTTTGGGCAACAGTGGGGCTGTGTGTCATGTATTATTTCTGGCCATCTGGAACAAGCATTAACCACAAATAAGCAAATTTGCTTGTTCTTTGCTGCAAAGAAAGAAGAGCCTTGCCAGAGCGATGCTCATTTCCACTGATGACAGATGTTTGGGGCATGCTTGGGTACTGCCTGCTGCATGCAAACCAGAAGTCTCCCTTCTCCATCCTAAGGAACTGCCAAGTTTTATGGGCTGAGATTCTGAAAAACTAGAAAGTGGGTTGTGGGGGGTGGAATTGAAAATATCAACCTTTTAAGTTGACTCAAGTTTACTTTTTCCCTGGGTTTTTGACCCAGTGTCCCTGCAGAGTGAAGCTTACCCAGGGGCACTCTGTTCCTTCTTGCCCTGCCAATTTTTGCAACCCTGGGCAGCTTGCAGGCGAATGAGATCAAGCTGCCCAGGACGCCTGTGTGGTTGAGGATGGAAGGGTTCATAGAGGCAGGGCCCCCTGTGGACCGTCTGAACTGGTGCTTGGAAAAATCCCCAAATCTGGGGATTGTGAACTTCCTAAAGTGCCAGCCCCACGTTCTCCGTATCCCTCTCCTTTCTCCCCCTCCCTCTCATACACATACACACATAGGCGGCTGCTCTTTTACTTTCAACTTCCCACACAAGCCAGAGGAACAAAATGAAATCAATAAATAACCACTGTTAACTCCTGCATTTTCAAAGTTGTGCATGGGGATCTGAGTACATGTAACTTCCATTAACCTCATTTAGAGTCAAAAACGTAACACCCTGGCCACTGCTCTCCAAACACCAAGACTTTGCTGCAACCCACTGATGCTGGCAAGCCCTCACTGTTTCTTTGCCCAGACCAAGGCTGGGTGTCTGGGGCTGGGGGGGGGGGGGGGGGGGGGTGTGTGTGATTATTTTTTTTTCCCAAACAGGGGTGGCTGCTGTCCTGAAGTTCTCATTTCCCTCTGTTATTGTTTTCAATTGCTGGCATTGTTCAGAAAGGGTCTGCAATCCAGGACCATCATATCCCTGTAAGTCAGGATTTCAGTGCCAGGCTGCTGAAGTGCCACCCAGGCGGTCCCCTTCTCTGCAGAAGTTGCCCTGAAAACATGAGTGCCAGGAGCTCCTGGCTCAATGCAGGAAAGGCTTTAGGTGCAGACTGTTTTCTCTTTCCAGGCTTGTACATATGCATATTTATTCCAGAATGAGGGCAGAAACCAGCAAGAAAATAAAACCAATGATAGGTTGAGGCCAACCCCACTGGTGCTCAGGAGCCTCTGGGACACTGCACCACCAGTGCTACTCTCCCACCGACAGGAGCAGATACACCTACAGGCACGTAAGCCTCACAGAGTAGCTTTCAGAGAGCACATCCTCTCCATTATTCCACAGATCCAGAGGATTTCCACAAAGAACTGTAACACCATGCAGCGCTGACAGCCAGCGCTGTCACCCAGACAAAGAGAGCTGGAAGCTGTATCCCACACAGCTTTGGCAATCCAGATAGCACTGCTGCCTCCCAGCATTACTGGCATTTATCATGCCTTTGCTAAACAACCCTTTACAGCAGGTAAAAACCAAGGGCTTGATTGCTGCAGGAATTACCACAGCCTGAGAGCAAAGGATTTCTTATTTTTGCATGTTTCCAACCTTGATAGGTGATGGATGTAATTAGCAAATGAAAGCAATTGCAGTCTGCCTTGCCTTTGCTCAGTTGCACCAAGCAGCTCTCCAGAGTGCAGCGTAATAACACATTGCTGTATATGTACGCCCTGATCAACCTAAACCTTTGATTGTGTATTTTTAGAGAAGCTTTAGGAGACAAGGCAATTGTCTTCCTTTTTAGGAAATCCTTTTCAAGAATACTAATTTCTAATCAGAGCTGGGCACAGAAGAAAACGTCCTTCCACAGGAAAGGACCTTCAAAATGTTTGACAAGTTCGGGAGACAGGTTAATTGTTGCAGTTTTCCTTTGTACTTATTTTCTCTTTTTGTCTACTGGAAAGAGGACAAAAAATAAAAGATGTGTTTTGTTTAAATGACAAAACACAACCAAATATTTTCATAAGAAAAATTTAAAAGAAAGGAACACGTACATTTAAATCTCATGTAACTGAAGACCCTACTTCAGGTAAAGACACTTCCATAAGTGTTTGCTTCCTATAGAGGGAAAAAAAAAATTAAAATTCCATTTGCAACACTTACAGCAAAATGTTTTTAAACAAATGCCTTTTGTTTAAAGAAATTCAGCTGCATCTCAAGCGGTTTAGCATACGTAAAGAAAGTGTGCATGCTGCTGGCATTTCTGTCAGAGCATTTGCAAGGCTTTCTTATTAAAGAAAGCACCTATGGGCTCTTTTCCTCTCCCTCGGCATCACCAGTGTGGATGATGAATGCATGAGCAGAGTTAGTGGAAAAAACATCATAATATTTTATGTTAGCTAAAAAAAGTTATGCAAAGACTAGTTTTGCTCAATAAATGACTTTTTAAAGTTCTCAGGTCATGCCCAGAGAGGAGTGAACAACCCCCCAGAAGCTGTATTTGTACACATGGATGCACTTCCATACACCTGGTCATAACAGAACAAGTCCATCTACACAGAACAAAGCCACTGACACAGGAAGATACATGCCGTTGTACACAGCTGTGAAGCAGTGGCGTTTACAAAATCTCATTTACTATGTCCTCAGACATCTGGCTTGAACTCTCTGGTGTCTGATACAAGCTGTGCTCAGACAGCCTTCCCCTGAAGCAGAATGTGGAAAGATATATATTATTTTTTTTTAACCTTTCTATGAGGCCACCTATTTTCCCAAACCCTGAGAAAATTTAAAACCCCTGGGGATTTGTCCCTCCCTGCCCTTAGCTCAGACTGAAGCTGGCCAGTGGATAGATCCTATCAGAGGCCCATGCGCAGAAGTGCTGCTATCATCTCCCACTTCATTTCTGCAAGAAGCTGGTCAAACCCACCAGCAGACAACTATGCATAAATGCTGAGTCTCTGCTCAATTAGGCACCTACATCCAGGCGTGGAGCGGTATGAACAACAGTAGAAAACACTACCTGTAGTGCAGGGGCACAGGTGAGATCTGCCTAGAGGCACACACACGTGTCCCCACACACCTCACACCATCATCCTTGCCCTCACATAGCATGGGATCTGCCACCTAAAAATAGGCAGCCAGCCGACAGCTGATCTCCCCACAAACGACCCTCCATATCCCAGGAATTCCACATGGCTGACAGACAGGGGAGCAGCCCTTCTTTGTGCTCCCAGCCCCACATAATGCTGTCAGCCCACCTGTCCCTTCCTAGAACTGCAGCCTGGAGCATCCTCACAGCTGAGTTCGCTGCAAGCCCCAGCAGCCCCACACACGCCTCCGCAAATGCCTCTCCTCATACCCTGCCACGGAGAAAGCCAGCATGGATTTACACTGGCATAGACAAACATGGGCTTTTCTTATTCATGAAGACTGGGCTGACTTTTGATCTTGCAGATTTTGTGATGGGTCTTTTCCACTCATTTTACTTCCTCAGCCTAAATCTATGCTTTTCACCCCATTTTCGCTGAGTCCTTGTAGTCTTTATGGTGGTGCTTTATAGCGCCCATGCAAGCAGCTCGGGGCAGGGCACAAGCGTCATGGGAGCTGAAGCCTGCCAACCCCAGCAGCAAGCTATGAAACAAACCCAGACCCCAGAAGGCACAAAGCTGCCTGAAAGGTATCAGCAAAGTGCTGCTATGGGTAACACTATGAAAATTATGGTGGTTTTGAAGGTAGCCAGCGAGCTTGGAGAGGACTTACTGCCTACTGATACATCACCCTTCATATTTTAAGAAACAGTACCACTGTACCATTGGTGCTGCTATGGTAAAACATTGCAACAACCCATCATTTCTATACCATCATTAGGCTGGTGCTTTTGTTCCTACCCTGAGAGGAGGTGGGAAGCAGAGTAGAGACAAAGCATCTGGGGGCAACAGCACTTCAGGAGGAAGCCCAGCCCAGCCAGGGGGAACACCGGGCAGGAAAAGCCCAGGTGAAGCTGCCCAGCAAAACCAGTAGGCAGAAGGACAAGCCAGCCCCCCACGTAGAGCCCAAGCCTCCTGCAGAAGCAGCAGCTAGGGCTGGATAAGCCCAAACTTGGGGCAGCACATGGCAGGTGTCACTGTAAATTACCAGGGATAGAGCCAGGACAAGCAGGGCACCTTTTTAGGATGGCAACAGCCTTGTGTAGAAGTCTGGGCAGCCAAAGCAGGAGCCAACAGCTCCAGGCTCTGGCTGGGGTGTTAGCAGATACTAGGTCCATCCAAATGCCACCTGCTACATCTAGTCAGCATCACAAAGCAAGCCCACTGCAGATGGACAGAGGTCCATAACTGGCTGATAAATGCCTTATCTTGTCATTACATTACCCATATGCGCTTAAACCCTGGAGCGGATTTCGCCAGCTCAGCTCCCCAGCTGCATTTCCCTGCTCACGCCTGCCGGACTGGGCAGCAGGAAGGTGCAAGCACTGGTCTGTACACCAAATCTCTTTGTTGTCTATTTATACCCTGTCCTCTGGAAGCAGCTCACTAGCGGCTGTCACTTGGCATCTTATCTCTCCTCACTTTGCAAACTGTCTCCTGGCAGCCCCATGGCAGTCCTGCCATTGCTTGGGAGGCTGCTCCCTTCCCACTCACTATTTTTTCTAAGAAAAGTATCATAAGACACACAGATTGCACTGTTTGGTTAAAAGGCAGGGCTTTACACTTCTTATGAAAAGCATAAGGATTTGCCAATGATCCCAAGATCCAAACCTTTACCTTCATTTTGTTCCTGACATGCAGAAGTTCATGCCTCCTGCTGTACAAGTGCGTACGTAAGGCAGGGCACTGAATAAGATTAATCACAACAAACTGCAGTAGTCCCTGCTTAGCCTTAGATCTCAAAGCCCTGTAAAAGAATTTCTGTATAATTATCCTTATTTTACAAAAGGGAAACAGAAGCACAAAGGAATTAAATGACTGCATGTGTACACCCAAAAGCCATGATCCCAAAATCTTTGAGCTTGTAAAGCATCAAAAGTACCGGGACAGCAGTGACTGACTTATGGATGCTCATAGCACCTACCTCCCCTCATGTCCCTGTTGGTCAGCATTTGGGGCTTATTCAATTTGCATCTGCAGACACTTCCAAAAAACACACCACTTTCATCAACCACAAGACTGGTATTGGATCAGTGCAGATAAGGTTTCCCATTAAACCATCTCCCCATAAGGCCTTCTCCTCTCTTGTACGTAGGACAGACAGAATGGAAGAACCAGTGTCTCCCTGGGCCTTTCCAAAAGCCACCATGGGTAGCACCACAAACCTTCCTTGCTCTGATGCAAATGAAAATCCAAGGAGCTCTTAACCTTCCACCTGAGCATGTTCCTGAGGGCAGGGGGGCTCAGGGCCACACCTCCTCCTGGACCACCTCTAGGGTGTGACAAAAACTTTAAACCAAGGCCATAACAGGCTGTTCAGCAGCTGCAAGAGGATACTGGTCCCTGAGCAGTGGCTCCCCACACAGCGAGTCCACAGTGGTACAGAAGCCCAGCCTCACATGGGGATGAGGGGAAGGACTAGGGAAGGATCGTGGGGCACCCAGCCAGGATGCTCTGGGCACCCTGATGGGAGCCAGCCCCCTGTTAATCCCCATTTTTCCCCACTCCAGGGCAGCAGATAGGCACCTAGGCATCAGGACTGACAGACAGTTGGTTTCATTGTTTTTGTTAGGTTTTTTAATGAGCAGTGCATGTCTCTGCAGCCCAGGGAACCTCCAGCTGCCTCCGGAGCTGTTTGCAAAGCCACAAGACAAGAAAGTAGAGGTGCCATCCCTCCCCAGGTCTTGTTGCACAGTCAGCTGGTGGGGACAGTGGAGGAAAAGGAGGGCAGCCATGGGAAGCAACAGGGCTGTTGACACCTGCTTGTCACAGAAAAACAAAAAGTAAAACAGCCAAAGCAGGGAGCAGGCAGAAGCAAAGCAAAGACTGACTCCAGCTTCAGTGAAGGGAAGGCAATAAGGTGCTGGAGATCATGATCCCACCACAGTGGCAGGGATGGGTGCAAGAAAAGGGGCCACCCCCAGGAGCATCACTGGGGACAGGCCCGCCATTGGACCAGGTGCCTGGTATCACAACATCCACTGCTGCAGCTCCCCAGGCACCCCCTCTGTTTCACCCAGCTGGGGCTTCTGTCCTTATTCCTCCTGCCTCCCAGCTGCCGGTCCTCAGAAACAGGCTGAAAACGCAGTCCCAGCTCCGAAAAGCTGCTGCCATCTCCTGGAAAGAGAATCCTTCCCTGGAGAGTGGCGAGAGCATGCAAGGGCCACTGGGACACGTGCCAGAAGGGACCTGTGGCCACCAACACCTGCTGCTCCAGGGATGGCCTAATCCTCCCCTGTGATGTCATACTTGTCACCTTGATGGCCGAGGGTGATGTCAGATGTACAGGGTTGTGCTGCAGAGAGGGTGTGGCGGTCCGTGTGGACAACAGCAAGGGGGACCCTTTATATCAGCACAGGCTTCCCAAGGGCAGGAGAACACTCCTAACTTATAACCAGCGCAGGCAACACACTTGGAGCTGCTTTCTTCCACTCCTAATTGCAAAATCAGAGCCTTTGACAGAAGGAAATGGTGCAGGGTAACTCCCACACACCAGGCACTGGGACCCCATTGCCATCAGGAGGCTGAGGGGGAAATCATTGCAACTCCTAGGTCTCCTTTCAACTGCAGTGCCCCTGGGCTGCTGCACAGCTGCCCAGATAGAACCTGCCACTTCCACAAGTCCACACAGAGATAACTTGCAGTCCCAGGAGTCTCTCTGGCACTGATACACATTTTCATAAACACATCTGTCCAACAGGGTTGGGGTGGATTCCCACCCCAGTCCCCCCCCCCCAGAAAAAATAAACAAAATCTTAGCCATCTCTCCTGATGCTGCAAGACCAAGACGTTCAAATTGCCTTCCTCAAACAGCGGCGCCTGCCAAGGCACAGCTGATGGCCCCACAGCAGGCTGCATGCCACCCGTGAGCTATGAGCTGGCCCGTACAAGCGTCACTGCAGTATTTATATCCTTTTATTATGCTTTAAACCATTGGGGAGAAACAGGTGCAAAGCTGTCTGCAAAACAGTGGCCAGCAACATCCCCCCAAGCCTCAAGCTTACATACATCAGCATGGACACACACATATGGGAGGACAGAGCTGGGCCTTTTAAATCCCTACTGAGTGCTGAAGTTGTCGATAAAATCAGTCCTGGAAGAGGACACACACACCAATGCACAGTAAAGATTTGATGGGTAGATTAAACCCTAACAGGTAATTACTCTGATAAAGACACCCCACTTCAGCCCATGCGGCCATTCAGCACAGCTGGCTGGGGACACCCCCATGCACCCTGGGGAACCCTTTCTGGCTACTTCAGCAAATAAATCACCACTGCCCTTCAGCTGCCACCCAGGGAGCGTAGCCTTAGTGCGGCTTGCTCTCCCAAAGGTGCCCAGAGCAGGGTATGCAGCTATGGGGTTGAAGAAAGGCCATTTTTGGTACATGCTGGGCTTGACCTGCGCCTCTCACCTTGTTGCTCAGCTTGCAGCCCCAGGGGGGATTTGCTGGGGTACATCTGTGGGTCCTCCATGCCGAGGTGGGGAGTGTCTCCTTCAGAGAAAAGCAGGTCTTCTGAACACAGACCAGGCTCTGACCACTTGAGAGCCTCTGAAAGCTCCCCATCATCTTCCTTAGGAGTAGGTTGGTTGGCACCTTTCCTTGGGGGATCCTTAAAGGAATCTCCTTTTATAAGCTGGAGTGGAGCCAGAGTATCCTCCAGCAAACTGAAAAAGCAGCATGGCCTGGATATCTAACCAGAGATGAACCTGACCCAGACTTTCCCCAAGGCAAAATTAAGGGACAGCAAGAAGATGCTGGTAGCTTTATAGCCTCAAGTCAGCTGGAGCAGGAGTGAAGCGCCCTCACCAAGCTCAGAGGTGCCACTACTCAGGCTGCATTTGGGGGCACCTCCCAGCCCTATCCAGCTACATAACACATCAGGGGGAGCACTATGCAATGGCTTCAAGTTCACGGCTGTCTGGCCACCCCTTTTCGTTAAAGCAGGTAGAGGGTGCTATTAGGATTAGCAATATAATAGCCCAGTGCCTCGAGCCTGCCTTGCCTGGGACAGCAGTGAGCTGAGCAGCAAATTTCAAAGTTCATGAATGTGGCTTGCCTTAGGACATGCCTGGTTTTCACGGGAAGGAGACAGGAAGCCTTGGGTTAATTGATGCAGCATTAACACTTCATTGCTAGAAATCAAAGCTGAGTTTAGCTTTGAAACCCATCTTTTATGGATAGAGGCATTACCCAGTGCTGCACCATACTGTATTACTCCAGACCAGGAAAAAGCCAGGTACCACTGTGACAACTGCTATTCAGCCTTTCCTGAAAATGAACCTTTTTCCTTCCCTTTCTTCCTGAGCAGGGAAGGAGCAGAGGGGATTTGTGTCAGTGTCCCCTGCAGTCGAGCACCTCATAAATCTCCCCTTTGGAAAGGCAGAGCAGCCCCATTCTGCTCCTGGGGAAGAAAGCAGGTATTGTTCAGCCTCAGGTACACCACAGGGAGCTGAAACCCAAACACATGTGCTGTGGGATGGGCTGATGTGACAGCCAGGACAGCCCGGGCTGATAAAAGACCACAAGTTTGCTCCCCACCAGGCTCCAAATAATAGCATTTCTGATTTTTACATTGCTTCAAAGAATAACCACACACTTTATAATGTATGAAATGGAAATACTGAGATCAGGTTTACCTCCACCACTCCTGCACACGTGCCAGGGGTACGTGTCACTGGGCAAAACTGGGGGGGGGTTCTGTTTCCCCCAGCAACATCCCCAGCAGGACAGAGAGAAGTTTTTGTACTCCACTTGCCAGCATCCTTCTCCTTGACTTCAAGGCAAAGCTCTGGACACCTTTCCCCACTGACAGCCTGGGTTTGCAGATCTATATAACATCTGGCTCGGCAAGGGGAGACCCCATCCTCTGTGTCACCACCATGGGGAAAACGTTTCCTCTCCCTCTGCACACCTCCCCCAGGAAACCAAAGGTCGGGGAGCCAGAGGGAAATTTATGGGCTTCCCCTCCTAAAAGACTTCTCCAGATGGGCCTCTAACACTGGATTTTTTTTCCAGGTGAAGGAAAAGAGGAATAGGGAAGCAGAGGAGGGGAGATGGGTAAGGGCAAGACTGCAGGTCACATTTTTCTGCTCACAGCAAATGCGTCAGGCAGAGAGGCCAGCAGGTGGCCAGGCTTCTACTCCCACTCAAGCTGCAACAGCATCAGAAGGTGCAGGCTCAACAGCTGGCACAAAGCTGGCTCAGACTCTGAGTTCCCAGCTCGTACCAGACCAAATGCAAAACTCCTTGTGCAAAACAGGGATATTTTGGTGATTTGATGCAATAGCCCACACTGGGATTGAGCAGCATTTTAAAGATGAAGAGGCACCACAAGTGCTATGCAACACCCTGCTCACCCCATTTCAGCCAGACCCACAAGCGCTAACCTCAGCAGATGCCAGCGCCTGCTTGGATGGCAGGGCCAGGGTGACATTATTTCAGTGCCCCTGTTTTTCATACCAGTCACCTGCAGGCAGCCAGCACAGCAGGACCACGGGCATCAACTAGCTTCCCCGGATCGCCTGTCAGGAAGAGGAAATGCCACACATTTTTCCAGCCGCTTGTACCTGCGCCAAGTCTAAATGCCACCCCTTAAAAAAAAAAAAAAAAAAACAGTGGGAAGGAGGGCCACACCACCATCTGCTCACCTCCCCAGCCAGGCCACCGTGGCCACACAGTTATTTTTGAATGAGGCAGCAACTTGAAGCAGCTAACAAAGACCCAGCCTGGGCTTTTGCACCTCCCTGTGCAGGTCAGCAGCAGACAGCCCAGTGTCACCTACCACAAGGCAGCAGCAGAGCCACGACAACACATTCCAACTGGCGGTGGGCAGAAGTCACGGACATCTTAGGAGCTATTCTCAGCATCCACAGGACACCAGGGATTTCAAGCAGTGTTTCTAATTAAATGAAGCTCCTGCACTGCTTCTATCTGATCAGTGGCCAGCCCCACATAGCTTTAGCCCAAACAACTTTGATCCCTCTGGCAAATGACCCCAGGCTCCTTGCCAGCTCCCCCAAAAGCTGCAGCCTCCTCTCCCCGGTAGAGAGAGGGAGCACTGCCCCCACACTGAGCAAAGCTGCCCACAGCCCCATGCCAGTTTGCATCAGTGTCCAACCACAAAAAGCATCCCTTAGCCCCAGACAAGTGCACCCAGCAAATCAAAGGGCCCCAGCCACAGCCTGACTGGAGAAGCTCTCCCATTTTTTTTTTCTCCAATTGAACAGTTCCTTATTTCAAGGTCTGAATTGTTCTAGGTAAATTAGGATGAAACCATTCAGCCACTGAGAATTACCTTCAAATTTCCAGATGCTTTCTTGCCTCTAACAAGCAGGAGGGGAGCTGGGACATTTCAGGGAGGCATTAGACACTTCAATGGCCCACAGCCCTGGGGGCACATGAGAGGCCTGAGCTAGGTGTCATCTCCCTGCAGCCCAAGCCATTTCTCTGGGGGATTTATACCTCCCAAAAACTGGCACAGTCCAAGGGTTATCACGTTGCTGGTGCTGAGTAGGGACAGCTCAGCAGTGTCTCTCACCTCCCTTCTGAAACACATCCCTTCAGCCAGTGGTACCCACACAATTTGCCCCAACAATCACTCTGAAGCCAAGGGACAGTTTTGCCATTTGCCGTTAAAGAGCTTCCACGTCCCACCCCAGGCCCTCACACGTGTCAGGGTATGATGCTTCAACAGCATCTTCAAAGTGATCAGCAAAACACTCTGCGAGTCCTTTCAAGGGCAAGAAACATGGTAGCTTCAGCTCTGCAACCCCTTTAAAGGCATCAGTCTCAAAGACAACAAAGCCCACTTCCGTCTGCAGAGATAGAATAGGAACAACTTTCTACCAAGTTTATATAGAGAACTTGCTTAAACGTTAGGCTGGCTAAGCAGGACTCCACAGTGCTTATTTAGAGCAAAATAACATGTTTTTTTCCTGTGCAGCACACTCCATTCACCTCTTCGAAGCCACCCCAAGCTCTGCTTGGATGTCCGGACCAAACAGACCCACCTGATGCATCTGAGCATCCCAAGACAAAAGGCTTCTGTGAAAATGAGGCGGGTGTCCAGGGTGGGAGCACAGAGGCCACTAGAGGCACATGTGCAGCTGCCCCACATCCAAAGGGATGCACTGGCACAGCAGGGAAAATTGATGATGATGAGGGAAGTCCATCAGGCTGCATGCTGGCCCCACAGATTGATGGCCTCTGCAATGAGCCACACATAATGGCCAAGTTCAGGCTGCAGTGGCCAGGAGCTGAAAGGCAACAGCCATAAATAAGCTGGGGAAAAGAGGGAAGACAGGAGGCTGGCAGGGATAAATAAATACTCACACTGCAGCACGGCTGCGGGAGGCACAGGGAGAGGGGCTACAGCACCGAAACAGGATACAGCCTACATTGGGATGGAAGTGCTGCCACAAAAGTGGTTACTTTGGGGGGAGAGCTCCCCATTCAATAACACCAAGCAAGCCATTTCCCCTCAACCCCCCCAAACCATCTTTCCACCCAAAAGCACAGCCAGCTGCTAAAGGGTCCGTGTCACACATCCTCCCACAAAACACAACAGGGGGATAAAAGTAACCAAAGGGGCTTGGTACAGGGGACTTTAGGGTTATAATCCCACCATTTCCAAAGCTCCACCTCAGCCTGATACTCCCACCATCCCCCACCCCCCCGCCTCAAGACCTTGTATCTCAGCAGGTTTCCCCATTACTGAACTGGCTGGCTGGCCTTCCCTCATTGCCTTGCTCAGCCAAAAGTACCAGCCTCAGGGTTTTTCCCTTTTCAGTTATTGCCCATTAATGAATAGGGGAGATATGGGAGCAGAGGGCATGGAGCTGGAGGTTTCCGTCATTGTCCCCCATCTGCTTCATTCAGGCTGGTTACCCTTCTCTGGCTTAAATAAGCCCTTTGCATTTTGTTGTGGTCTCCTCTCTTTCCTTGCCTCCGCTGTTTTGTCAAGAAAAACCTTGCCCAAAGAGCCACTGTGATTTACTGCAGTGTTAACAAATGTCAGAGCTTGGAAGCCTTGTAGGAACCGCTTGCTGGCAGCCTGCCTGGACAAACATACTAAAAGTCAACCCTGGCGTGGATACTTGAGGAATTAGTGTCCATACAAAGATGCATTAAATACAGGGAGAAAGATGGGGGATTTTTACAACAGAGGTTTGAAAGCTTCCTCAGGGCTGTTTAACATATGGTGCTTCTCCTCTGCACCTGCCCCACGGCCCCTCACGAGAGCGGCTCCCAGATTCCCATCCTTGTCACAGAACCCAAATGTCACTAGAGTTAGAGTTCCCCATGGGCACTGCCTGTCTGGCAGGGGCTGAGCCCACCTGCAAGGTGGTGTTTTGTACATGTGTGTTTTAACAGCTAATTTTTCCCCAGCCCTCCCTGCCAGACAGGTTGTGCTCGTGGCGGGCATGTTGCAGAGCAACTCCTGCTCAGCCATGCAGGGTTCCCCACTTGCTGCCAAAAACGTATTTTAAGATACAATAAGAGGGGAGAGACTGGATATCCCTAAATCCAACCTCTTGCTCATGAAACCCGTAAATCCAGCTCAGCCATAGGGGAGCACATCAGACCCCGGGTACCCAGAGAGGAAGAACTATTGGGAAATGAGACACAGTGACCAATATAGTGATTTTAAAAACTCTCAGCATTTCTTCAATGGCTGCCAACAGCTCCCCAGCCCTGCCTGCACTGGCCAACCATTGCTGCAGGCAGGCTGGGCCAGCCATGCATCCCACGCAGCCCTGCTGCTCTGCTATTGTCATTTGCACAGATCCCAAGCACTGTACTAGGAAGGAATATTTTACGTGTGCGTTGTGTGTGTTTTAAAGGTTAATTCCTCCTCCGGCACCTTCTGCTTGACAGATTTGTCCAGCATCATCTGCACTGTAGAAAGCAACCCCGTGCCAGGAGAGGCATGCTCAGCCTTGCAAAGCATGGCCAGGCAATGTTCCTTGGCCGATGCCAAATTTCAAAAAAACCCAAAAACAAATATAGAAAAATATCATGTCATAAAATTAAAATAAATAAATAAATACATACATACCCCCTGGGGCTCTTGATAGAACAAAACATTTTTCCCAAGCAAATCCATTCCCATATATGCAATGCCTGGCTCTGAGGAAGGGTAGATGGGGAAGGCCTGGAAAGTTGGTCATCTGAACTGACACACTGTAAGTCTCCTGCATTACGTGAGATATCATAACCCACAGTAATTTAGCAACTTAAGGCTCATCATGTCAACCCAGCTGACATGACATTACCTTAGTTTACCTCTGTGTCCTGCCCCCAAAGCACAGCTCTTTGCCCATCAGGCAAGACCCATGGGAGCACACTGGGAACAGAGGAACAAGCTTCTGGAAACCTCTCATAGGTATTCATGCAGATGACAGGAAACAAAAGGAAACCTGGAAGTCACCAGCCAAGTAGTGCCTTGGCAATACTGCTTCACGGGGGAACGCCTGGGGTCCCTACCACTTTCCAGAAGAGCCTTCCAGTCTCTACTGACCATGGTGGAAACACAGCAGATCAGGTTGGAGAAGGGCTGCCCAGCTCTTTGGCCTACTGAAGGCTTCCCAGGGATCTTCATCCATTTAGGGCTGCAATCCATCACAGCCAAACACACAACCTACACATGTTCTTCTGGGTGTGAGGGGCAGGCAAGCACTTTGGAAAGCAGAGAGGAGGGACTCAAACCAGGGTTGGCAAGGGAATAGAACAAAAAGAGAAATTCCCACCCCACCACCCTCAGTGAGCAGAGCCAAAGTCATCCTGCTTCAAGCCTGGACCTCATGCCCTCACCCCAGACATTTGCCTACACAGCCACAGCCAGGAGCAGGGAAGGGAAGATCCAGTCAGATGGTCCCATCCCCTACTCCCCCACACCACTGGCCTCACATTGGGCATGGCTCACCATTCCCAAAAATGCATTTGCTGGATGAAACTCTCTCCTCCCCCACCCCATGACAGCTTTTCCCCAACCAGCCTCCTCCTACCAAAAAGCTGCTCCTCCATCAGGCAGCTGCCAAGGACCCAGGAAGAGGCTTTAATCTTCAAAACAGCCAGGGTGTAAGAGGCAGAAGGACCTTGTGGAACAGCCCTTCAGCGTAGCAGCTGACCCACCTCCATGAAGCAAGGGTAAAGGACCACTCAGCTCTCCCCACAACCTGGCACCCTTCCACACCAAGCTACCAAACACCCTTCCAAACCACAGCTGGGCTTAAATAGAGCCAACCCATGGGTGTAGGTAGGTCCCAGGTGAAGCTGCTCAGAGCCATTAAGGCCAGTTGGTGTCATCAAGGCTCAACACGGGGAGATGCAACTAATAAGTAATCTAGCAGTGCTGTCCCTGCTGGGGATTGTCCTTGGGGGGCTCACAGTGCTATCTGCCCCTCCACTGTGCATAACCATTGCACTGTATTTCACCATGCCCTAGTTAACCCTGCACCCAGCCCCACTGAGCAGTTAAATCTAGCCCAGGACTACTGCACACAGCCTTTCCTTTACTGCACACTGTCCATCCCCAAAGCATAGACCAAAACTCATCTTTGCACCACAGAGTCTTTGCTGGCATGCTGAGCCTGTTGCAGTAACAGTAGGGCAGGGACTCAAGGCAAAAAGCCTCTTTATTTGCCCTTCCAGGCAAATAAAGCTCAGCTGGGGTACAAGGCGAGTCCCAAATGCAGGGAAAGCAGCTGCTCTGGCTGTGGTTCCTGCCGCAGGAAGCCCTGGCACTGTCGCGGGGCCTCCAGCTCTTCTCTCAGCCACCACCAATTCAGTGGATCCGAAGCCCAGTCCCAACCGGATCCAGCACATCCCAGCATCACCAAAGCCACCTCTTTGCCCAGCAGCACCTCTGACAAAGGCTAGCCTGTTCCTCGCCTTTCCACTGGTGCCACGTATGTCACCGGGCTCCGCTCTCGGCTTTTCCGTTGGAGATGGCCCTGAGATGAATAGGTCCCTGTTTTGCCCTCATTGTGGGATGAACGGAAGGGCTTCAGCCTCTGCAGCACTTCTCAACTCGGGATTTTATTAGCCCCCAGCCATTCCAGTTCCGAGAAGCTCTAAAAAGAGACTTTGATTTCCAGGGTCTGTTTTTTCTTTGGGAATTAAAATACCTTTCATCGTCACAAATAGCACAGCAGAGTTACAGAAAAAGGGTGGGGAGGGAAATTAAAGTAATTGGGGGGAATTACTGGAATGCACAAGGTCTCTCCAGGCTCATCCCCCGCCATGGGAAAGGAGCTTCCATCCCATTTCATCAGAGCACAGAAAGTCTCTGACTGGCCAATAAGCATTTCTCCACCTCTCAGGGATGTGGCAAAGGCCCTCCACACAGACCCAAGGCAGAGGTGCGGTGGGGAGCCCTTGGCAGATTCTTGGTGCAGCCTGCCACAGACTGCTCGGCCCCAAAACCCAGCCTGCCAGCTTGTTGGAGCCTTTACAAGCCCCCAGACTCCCACAGAGCAGGAGCAGAGCCATCTAGTCCAGGTGAAAACATTTTTCTGCTGAGAAATAAGAAAAAAAATAGCTGCTTAGGAATGCTGACTGCAGTTAGTAAAGTCAAGAAAGCCATATAAAGAGTAATAAGTGTTGAGAAAGGGCTGTTTAACTTCTGTTTTGATAAAAATACTAGATCAAAAGTGTGTTGCTGTGCATTATGGGCTGAAGTACACCCATCTTACTGATTTCTTCTTTCCAAACCATGAAGGCTTTAAGACCCTGCCCAGCAGGCTGCACTGCCGGCTGGCCCGGGCTCTGCCACACTGGGAACCATCCCAGGCTGCTTTGGCGGTGGCCATGCGGTTTGGCCCCAGAGATCTAGGCCCCATGGCCAACACCTTTTTATTTTAATCTTCATTTTTTAAAATCTTTTTTTTAATATACATAAAGATTTGGGAAAACAAACTGGCTTCTAGACGTATGAAAAAGCTGGGCCAGTCCCTACCTGGCCAGTGCCCCTCTGAAGTGTCCTACGGAGCAGGGCTATGCCAGGGTATCCCAGAGAAGTGCAGGCTTCCAAAGGTAGAAACGGCACTTTAATCCAAAATGCCCTACAGCAAAACCCCCTACAGACACTGCTCCCCACCCCCACTTCCAGCCTTGCCAAACCCTGCTTCCACTGGTGAGATTTTCCTGTGAGGGGTTACAGCAACAGTAATCAAGAAGCCGCGGGGATCCCCCGTCTGTGTTTTATGGGCTGACTTCTCTGGGGTGAAAAGTACAGGGGGAGCAGTGGGGAAGGCAATACAGCCCCCTCCCCTCCTGCCTGCCTTATTTTTAATTTGCTTTCTGCAAATCCCTGCTTCTGCAGCAAGGCCAGGTCATCACCGCAGCCTCACTGGGGCCAGTGGTTTGGGTGTGATAACGAAAGATGAGAATTGGTGAAGAGCAGCAAGCAGGAGCGGAGCTGGCAGCAGAGGGGCCAGACATGCTGCCCTCCCATGGGAGTCCCTGTCCCAAAGCCAGGAGGGTTGGAAGGAGGGGTGACAGCATTGTCAGGGGCAAGCTTGGGCAAATGATCATGTGAAGAAAATTTGGCCAGTGCTACAAGAAATGTGCATTTTTCTCTGCTCAGCTGCCTCCTCCAGGTTTTCCCCCCTCACCAGTAGCAGAGCTCATTTCTGCCTGGGTCAGGCTGCCTGGGAATAGTGCAAATGCAAAAACCAGTGGTCTCACTTAGCCCCTCCAGTGACAGATACAGCCAGGACAGCCATGGCTATGCCATGGCACGGACCTTCAGGCCAGGAAACGGTCTAAATTGGGCTTCTCCCCTTCAGTATCCCAGGCTGCTTCCTGAGATATTATTGTTTTCCTTCTCCCTCTTGATGTATTGTCCCGTAGCATATTTGGGGTTTCCCAGCATGTGCCAAGAAACCGCTGGCCGTGACGCACCAGCCTGTTTTTTAGGCTGCCAGCAGCAGCTCCTTCCTGCGGGGAGCCAGGAAGCACGGCCCCCACGGGGCTTCCTAGGGTTCCCCCACCTTCTAATCCAGGGGAACGAAAAGCATTCATTTTTAACACTGTCATGGGATGTGAAAAATAACAATCTGGGGGAAAGCAGATGACAAGCAGCGTCTCTGAGGCCCTGTGAATTGCATGGAGCTGTCTGCAGAGCAGAGCCTGTCACGCTGCTCCAAAATGTAAGCCATCCTCTGCATTTTCCAATTCAGCCAAATAAAGGGGCGGGGGGGGAAGGAAAAAAAAGCCCAGGCCACTACTTTCCTCAGCCTGGTTCCGAGGTAATAAAAATATCTTGGAGCAGGAGCCCCAGCTTCACAGCTCAACCACTGACAGAGTCGGGTTGTGGGCCAAGACAGTAGGGAGCTCACCTGTGTTGCTTGGCTTTGCTTTCCCACAGAGTGAATTTTGAGGACCCCAGTTCCCAAGCAGCACTGGCCAAAGCCATTTGAGTAAGGAAATTAATGGCCTTCCCTTCCCAATGCTCCCATGGACCCCTTCCTCCTCCTCCTCCCTGTCCATCACCCGCTTGCGGCGCTGGTGAATCCCTGCAAACTCCAAAAGTTCTCCTGGGGATCCTATGCCCAGGGCCACATTTTTCCAAGTGTCTCTCTAAATATATATGTCAGCAGCAGAAAGGGGAGGAGAGCAAGAAAAAAACATTTTGTGAGTATCCATCTGTTTGCAGATCATTAATTCTCCCTGGGGAGCCCCAGAGCACTTTCATCTGCTGTTTGCTAAGTTTAGGTTAGAGAGGTTTTCGGGTGCAAGCACGGTCAGGGAAAGGCAAAGCTGCCCTGGGCTTTAGCAGATCGCCAAGGAGGAATTTGGGCAGGCAACAGGAAAGCTCTTTCCGCGGCTGGGAGGCATCCAGTCAGGACAGAAACACTCCTGGCCTCTGAATGCTTTTATAAAAATAAGAAGAATAGATGTTTACTCGCAGGAAAGCAAAGAACGGAAAAAGTTATCAACACCATTGTTTGCCACAAATAATTTCACCTTCTCTAGTCATATGGTGTATTCAAAAAAACCCTGCTCTTTCTTATCATATACCGGCAACTACGCAGCACCTACATAGCTGGGCTCGCTCCTGGCAGGCCTCAAGGACTCAGCTTGGACCAGCCCCATGGCAGAGCCCGTTCCCCATCACCTCTACCTCGCTCTCTCATTCCTGGCGCCTTGTGGCCAAGAAGACCTGACCCGAGTCCTGCTTTTACAGCTGAACTGCCCCTCTGCAGCTGCGTTTATGAGGCTGACAGCTCTTTAATTGCTGTTTATGAAACACCCTGCCACTGCCCCAAGCACAAAAGCTCAGCTAAGAAACTGTCTCTAACCCAAGCTGGCTGCAGCATGGTTTGCCTAGGGGTCCCCCCAGGACCACAGTGGGGTTTGGGGGTTCACAGGCAGGCTTAGGCAATGTCAGAGCAGTGAGGGACCAAAAATCTCCCCAAAATACTGCTCTTTAGGCATAAGCTGTGGTTTGTCCTCCACAACTTCCCCAGCATGCTGCTGCTGGGGAAGGAGTCTGATCCATGGCTCCCTGGTTTTCCATCGGGACCTTGCAAAGGGCTCCTGCCTTGCCAGCCAGACCCAGCATCGCCTCCCCCCTCCCCTCACAGCCCCCCCAGCCGATGGCTCCCTGGAAAACACAGCCTGCAGAAGGCCGGCATCCTGGCCTGTGTCTGGCCAAGGCCAAGGGCGCAGAATCCCAGCACCACCTCCTGGCAATGCACCACCGCGCACGGCCGCATGCTGGCTGTGGCCAACCCCCCCACCCCAGCAAACCATGGGGACCACCTGAAGACAGAAATGGAGGGCTGCGCAGACCCCAGCCTTCCCTGTGTCTGTCCAAGCCTGGGTATTTTCCCCTTTCCCTGGCAGCACGGCCAGCCCCAGGGGGGCTGCTGACGTGGGACCCCCAGTTGCATCCCCCGGCAAGCAGCAGCTGCCTGCTGCAGGGTGAATAGCGGCGCGGCTCACCCGAGAGGCGACCGAATTTAATTTGAGATGAATGGGCACCCCCCTGCCGCCCATGACATTTTCATTGCAGGCTAACAAGGGGAGAAAAATCCAATTAGGTGACAAAGGGGGTCCCTAATCAGCCGTGCAGCCCGGCGCGGGGCAGCCAGGACAGCACAGCATCCTGCGGGAGAAGAGGGACAGACCATGGGAAAACAAGAAAACCCTCCGAAAAAATCCTCTTGTGATAGTGCAAAGGCCAAACTGCAGGATAGCAAGGCTGCTGAAGCACACCCAAAAAAATGTAGTTACAAAACCAGTTGGTCTTTACACCCCCAGGGTGCCATCCATAAGTCTCCCAGGTCACTGAGATAAAGTGGTCCAAAGCAGGCTGGGCAGGGCAGGGGCAGCTCCTGGGTACAGAGTCTGAGGGCAGGGGGATATATAACCTGCAGCCAGGAGCATGCTGCCCCTGAAAATAAAAAACTAATAAAATTTAGCAGGCTCCTTCCAGGGCATCCACCCAGCACCAAGTATTCAACAAAACTCAGTTCCAGGAGGAGGTAAGGATGAACTACATCAGGGTTTATTACTAGAGGAGCTTTTTCAAACCACAAAAGATTTTGGCTAACCCTGGATTGCAGTCTTTCCAATAACAGGTGCCCTTTCATGGTGTTAACACATGCAGCCAGCAGTACCATTTATCTCCAAGCTCTGGTGCCTAAAGCAGGGGGGATTGATGGTGGGACACCCATGTGTGCAAAACCCCCTCCTGCCCCAATGCGGGGATGCTGGGGCATCGCAGCATGCAGCAAGGGCATTGCAGCACACTGGGAAAGGCAAGGGGGAGGCATACATAAATAACAGCTGGGTTTTAAAGGAGGAGTGATAAATGGGAACACTGTGCTCCCTCGGGAATTATTAACGATGGGGGAGGCTGAAACCTTGGCTTTGCCCCCAGTATGGGGTTGTGTGGTGAAAGCCAATGGATGGGAGCAGGCAGGGGGAGCAGATGGCTGGAGGAGGCCAGGGGTCCAGCCAGGAGCAGGGGGGTCCCTGCCAGCACAGCGCAGGGGGCTGTGATGAGGTACAGTGGCTGCATCTCCCATGGGACACAGCTGGGCCATGCGGGGGTAGGACCCCCTGTGTCCTCTACTCCCTGGAGCCCCTCAGGTGGCTCCAGCTGCAGCTCCAGGTGGCCACCGCTAAGTATTGACCCAGTGCTATCTCAGCTCCCACCTTATCAGGGCAAGGGCCAGCTCCGGGCACCAGCACCTGCCCCATTAATCTTCCCCCTGTCCCACGGCGGCAAATTCTCGGTGGCTGAAATGATCTGCCCAGGGAGGGAGCGGGGAGTGCTCCGGCCGCTGGTGCCTAGGGTCTAGGGATGACAGATTGGTACCTGGGAGGTGACAGGGAGATGGTTTTCTTTTTCTCTTTAGCTCCTGCCATCGCCTCTGCCGGGGGAGGGGACCATGGGCAGGCAGGTGCCTTTATACCTAGGTATATTCATGGTAGCATTTTCCACTGCAGTTTGGGTACTGCAGTCTTGGGGATGTGGTGCCCTGAGGAAGAGAGGAAATTATCTCCATTTGCGTACACAGGGTGTGAAAGGAGGGGGAGATAATTTCCCTTCAATTGCTATCTGAAATAATGAGCTGAGCCTGAGTAAGGAGCCCACGTTTCACTCACAGACTTCAGGGTGAAAATGGAGATGTGATTCCTCACACCAGGGCTGGCTCCACACAGAGTTGCACAAAGTCCAAGCAAAAATCACATCTGAGGCCCTGGAAAAACAAGGTAAAGCCTCACAGCTCTGGCTGAAATAAAAACAAAAGCAGCAATTCTTCATGGCTGCAGCTGTGCAACTCCTGACTGCAAGGGTTAAATGCAATCAGAAATGCCTATGGGGACCATTAAACACAAAACCTGTGTGTGTCCCTCAGGGAGAGAAGTTCTGTGCTTTGCCCAGGGTGGGAGCCTCAGCAGTGATGGCAGGGACTAAGGTGGTCCCAAATGCCTCATCCCTAGCACCCTGCTCTCACCCATACCCCTGTGAACACCACTATGAGAGCGCACAGGGCTGTAGAGGGGCCAGCAAACACCCAGTGGAAAACTCACACCACCTGCTTGCCCCCACATGGGTTTTTCTAGGGGCAGCCCTGGTCAGAGAATAACCAGGGAGGCAGGATGACCCAAGCAAAGCCAACACTGAGCTTTTGCCATGAAACCCATCCAAGGACACGGTGTCTGTAGGAATGAAGAAAGATGCCATGGGTGTTGTCACGCTCCCCCTCCCCCAGGGAGGAAGAGCATCACTAGTAGTCTAAGCTGGGAAGAGTCTAACTTGCCAGCAAAGGTCTTGGCTTCACAAGCAGATAGGACCTGCTCAGAGGTTAGGTAGCAGAGTCTATCCCAGTTCCAAATACAAATACACATTGACTGATCATTTTCTTCTGCACTATGAAGCCCACAGCTCCAAAGGAGTGACGTGCACCAGGTCAGTCTTTTCAGAATGCAGGGCTACCTCATCAGTTGTGTGCTGCAAGGCCTCTGAGCAGAGGAGAGGACATTGTGGAGAGAGAGGCCACACCAGTGGCTGCTCCTGGGGAACTCACTGCTTGGTTGATGCTTTCACCCTTTCCTTAAAGGTCCCTTAACCCCTCAGGTTACCTTTCCCTTGACGCAGAAAGGCCCAACACTTTTGGCAAGGGCATCACATGAGCCCCAGGCAGGGCTCGAAGGCAGCTTGGGGCACTGGCACCCGGCACCATCCCCCTTCCTGCCCTCCCTGTCTGGGCTGTGCAGACAGGATGGAGTTTCCCCCTTCCTCACACAAACTTGGGATCTCCTTTCAGCTATTGCTTTTTTTTGTATTGATTTTTAAAAGGGGGCACTGCAGCTTTAAAGAGCTTCCCAGACTTGCCTTTGTGACCGGAGGAGAGGGTGGGGTGGTGGCGGAGGTGGGGACCCAGAAGAATGAAATAAAGAGAAGTACAACAAAAAGAAGTTAAAAGTGTGAGTGACAAGTTTTCGGCAACAGGCTTCAGCCCCTGTGGGGTCGTTTGGGAGAAGAATGGCAACAAATGAACAAATGAGCTGGATTTTCATGCTTGGCGGACGGTGAATGAATAAGCATCTTTTAAAACCCTATCAGGAACTCTTTGGATTGTCATTATAGCTTGGAGGAGGGGGGAAAAGGCAGACTTTTGAGGGCTGACCATGTGAAAGAATCCCAATTCTTTGCCTTTTCTCTGCCAGCGAGCACGGCAACACCGAAACATGCGGGCGGTGCAGGAGGACGGGCATGCAGCCTCAGCCGAGCATCCTGCCACCACTCAGTGCAGGAGCACCTCTGAGGGACACTGGGGCACCCCAGTGCACATTGGAAAAGGCGAGAGGGTCCGCTCTGCTTGCAGAAGCCCCCGCTGATTCCCAGCAGCAACGGAGGGGACAGGCAGTGGTTTGCAGCCCCGACTGCCTCCTCCGCCAGGAAACCTGACTGCAATGTCAGAGGCAGACAATGTGAGAGGGCAGGAGGCGACTCACTTAAAGCCATATTTAGAGTGCAGAGTCGAGGCCTGAGGTCAAAGGAATTGCCCTGGGATTATGGGAATCACCTTCATTTTCTCATCAGCCTTCAGACACGAGGGAGCAGCCAGAAGCAAGGAGGATGGGGACAAGTCTGTCACTGAAGAAAGGACGCTGGTGTTTCCTCTTCCCTGGCCCTGGCAATGAGCCTGGCCTCTCTGAGCCACACAAATAATTTACAGGTTCTGTTTTCAACTGTTTTTTATCCTCAATCCCCCATTTTAACCTTGAGCAGAACAGAGCATTGGTGAGGTAGTTGCAGGAGACTGCTTTGGAGGCACAGCCACAGTTCAGCAGTAAAATGTAGCTGTGGAGGAGAAGGAATGCTCAGGAGGAGAGAGGTTTAGAGTCTCCTGATTTCTGTAATAGAGGATAATAGCACGTATTCAAAAATCTTGTCTAAACAGACAGAGACCTAAAACTGAGTGCTGGCAGCATGAAAACATCAGCTTGTAGCAAGGGGTTCTGCACTGGCTGAAAAAAAAAATTGAGTCCACCTTGCATGGGATTTCAGCAACCAAACCTGGCAGTGCCCAAGCTAAGTTTGCTTTCAACCCACTGCCTGCAAGTATGCAAGGGCACAAGCCTGCATCTCTGAAACGGTTGCAGTCCCAGCGGCCACCTGTTTCTTCCACGTCAAAAAGTCCAGAGGCCATTACAGCAGCCATGGTTATAAAGGCCGGGCACTGGCACTGGGACAGCCCCATCAAGAGAAATGAGACGATCATGCACTAAACATAGAGAAAAGATAAATGGAAAAAGAGTCTTTCAGTCTTCATTATCAAGTTTCCATGGGTTTGCCAAAACCATAGCAACCAGTTCAAGCAATGATTAACCTAATAATGTGGAGGCAAAGAAAAAAAAATGCATTCAATCCCCTAAAGAAGTCACTAGTTCTCCAGAGGTAGTAAATCCACCCGCCCCCCACCCCCCCTGCCCCACAACGTATAGCCCCATGGCTGGAAGACCAGAAGCATCCTAAGCCTCCAGAGAAAAAAAATCTTCAGTGTAGTAAAACCCATTAAAGTGACCACTCTCTAAAAACACAGCTGTATAGACGTATTTTGGAACCTTTGTAATACCTGCTTTCCATGAGACTCTCAGGGTCTTCTTGCCCATACAGACCCTGAGCTCTCTTTTGGAATATTTTGCAAAAATGCTACTTTTGCAGACTAAGGGAGTGGTCATTATCCTCCCCAGTCCCGTGGCACACACAGATAGCTAGGGCAAGGTGATACCTCCCATAGGGAGATACCAGAGTGGAGCTGGACTAGCAGGGAAAACATTAAATGATTTTATCACCCAAATAATCACAGTGTTTCGCCTGTGGCCACACACGGAGGCCTTGGAGCACTTTGCAGACTGTTAGAGTATGAAAACAATAAGCAATTCAGCCAGAAAGGGGGGGAGGGGGAGGAATACTATTAGGTCTTTCATTCTGCCTATCTGATCTACGACGCAGATAGATCACGTTCAGGACTACAACAGTACACACAGAGATAGGCACACACTGCCTTTTCCTAGTCCTCAGCCTTGCCCCATGGCCTGTGTTTCTCCAGCAATGTGGGTATTGCTTCTCAAAGCAATGAATAGGCAAAGTAGTGGGGCTCTGCAGAGGTGAACGGGTCCCAGAAGGCAGCAGGAAGAGCAGGTCTTCAAAAACTCTCGAGTAGAAATGGAGACGTGCTTGCCTTGCTTGTCAGGGCTGTAACTGTAGTGCCCTTGCTCCCTTCTCCTGGGTGCACGGGGCACCTGCAGCTCCTCTCAGTTCATTGACCAAGGCTGGATTAAGCACACAAGAACAGATTGCTGCTTCTCCAAAACCCACCAAGCCCCACGTGTTTTCTGAGCTGCAAGGTGTCTGGTGAGCACCGGGAACCAGCTGGCCTCTCCCTTCGCCACAGGACTGGGCGACGTTGCCCACAGCCCACCTGAAGGCACAGCACTCTACAGCCAGCCCCCACCTCGGCTGAGTCCAGCAAGCCCGAGGAGCAACGCAGCAGGCGGGGGTCCGCACCGGGAGGGACTCCCCAGCCCCCCGTGCCCGGCCAGGGCACACTCCGAAGGCTGAGCCCTGGTTGCGGGGGGGGGGTGGGGGGGGGTGGGCAGGCAGCAGTGCGCGGAGGCCTGGGGCGGGGGAGCACCGCGCCGCGCCCCCCGCCCGGCGCGGGCCCGGCCACCGCCTTCAGCACCATGGCCAGAGCCCGCGGCGCCGGCGCGGCCCGGGGCGCAGGGGGCTCCGCGCACCGCGCACCGCTCCGCGCACCGCCATCCCCCGCGCCCTCCCCACGCCGGTGGGTGTCCCCCGCCCCAGCCCGCCCCACGGCTCCCGGGGAGCGGGAGCAGCGCGGAGGGGGGATGCGGAGGGGTCGCCCCCGCTGTTGCCTCCCCCCGTCTGAGGGGCAGGGGCGGGGGGACAAGGCCCCCGGGATCCCGTACCCGGTCAGGTTGCACTCTCGCCTCTTTTGTTGCGGTGCGGGAGGGGGCTGTTGGGGGCTGTTTGTGCGTGCGTCTTTGTTTCCAGTAACCAAATTTCTTTTGTTCTACAAATTGCCTCAATAGAGTCTCTTTGCCGCGAGCAAACGGGCTCAGCTGAGAACAATTAGCATCACAATGGGCTTTTGGCCTCGCGGACCGCTTTGTCTAGTGACTGCCGAGCGCGGAGACGGGAGGCGGCCGGGCCGTAAATCTACCGGCTACAAATTGAGTCCCTGGAAGGAGAGGGCCGGGGAGGGCTTGCGGGATTCATGCGGCTCCTCTTCTCTTCTTGCAGTGGCGTGGGAGGTATTGCGCTCCCCACCTCCTGCGTTTTTAACCGGCCTGGCGCTGCCCACCCCGAGCCCCCCGTCTGCCCCGGCTAAATCCTCCCCCACGGAGGATGGGGTCGGCTTGGGGCAGCGCTGCTCTGGGGACACGCTCCGTCTGGAGAGCTGGAGCGCTGTGTCCCGGGAACATCCCCAAGATAGCCCCGGGGCCGAGCCTGGCGCTGAAAATCCGCCTGCGCGAGGAGGGCTGCAGCCGTGGTGCACCTTGCCGGGAGGCGGCGGGCAGAGCAGGGTAGCTGCCCGGCGGGACCGGGAACTACACGGACCGGCCGCAGCCCTGCGGGAAGCGGCGTCTGTAAAGAGAGGTCGGTTTTAAACGGGCGCATAGGCCCCGACAGGCACACGCCGGCGTGCGCACAGGCGCAAGACCCCGCTGCGCCTCTCTCCATCTCCGCTCCTCCCCACGCAGGGGAGCGTCCCTGCCCGGCCACACCCGGGACCCCACGCCAGCCCCCGCAAGGCAGGCGCTGCCCTCTACGGTGCGGGCTGCGCGCGATTTTGAAACCCCCAGAGAGCTCTCGGTGGAAAGAACACGGCGTTGCACAGGTCTGACTGTGACACACTTTATTCTCCTCTTCTTCTTCTTCGAAAAACCCGAGATACAGCCGCGGCTCCCCTTCCCGGTACGAACAGCTGGACCACCGCTGCCAAAAATACTCTTATATACAAAATATATATTTTTTACGAAATATAATCAATAAATACCGATAGCGACAAATTAATATAATTTACCGTTTCCGAGTACAAAACCGTGATTTGTTTTTGTCCGCCCACTCCCTCTGCGCTTCAGCCAAGCGGGACGGGGCAGGGGGGAGCAGGGCGCCCACCGCCCCCCGGCGCGCAGCGCGGGGACACCCCCTCCGCTCCACCGGCTATGTGAGGGCCAAAAGCGGGGGACAGCGGCTGGGCGGCGGGCTCAGAGGAAAGCGGGGAAGGCGGCGGGGCCGCGGCGCAGGGCGGCGGGCGGCGGGGCGGCGGGGCAGAGCGAGTCCCAGGACCCGGGGGAGGCGGTGGCGGCGGCGGCGGGGGGCGGCGGCGGGGGGGGCTCGGGCAGGCCCTGCTCGGCCAGGCGGAGGCTCTGGGTGAGCGCCCAGATGTAGTTGTGGGCGAAGCGGAGCGTCTCTATCTTGGTGAGCTTGGCGTCGTCGGGGAAGGTAGGCAGGACGCTGCGGAGCGCGTCCAGGGCGGAGTTGAGGTGGTGCATGCGGTTCCTCTCCCGGTCGTTGGCCTTCATGCGCCGGCTCCTCTTCTGCTTGCTGAGCAGCCCCTCGCTCCGCGCCTTGCCGCGGCCCCGCCGCGCCTTCCCCTTCCTGCGGGCCGCCGCCTCCCGCGGGGCCAGGGCGCTGCGGGCCGGCGAGGCGCCCCGGCTGCCCGCGGAGCCGCCGGCGGCCGCGGAGGGGGCGTCCTCAGCGCCGCCGAAATAGGGCTGCCCTTCGCCCGGCGAGCGGTCGCTCTGCGGGGCCATCCTGCAAAGCCAAGCCCGCGTCAGCCGGCGGGGAGCGGCGCTGCGGCCGGCCCGGGGGAGCCCTGTCCCCCGCGGCTCTACCTGCTGAGCGCGGGCGAGGCTGCGGGGCAGGAGAGCGGCTCTCGCTCCGCGGCCCCCCCGCCGCTGTCCCCTCCCCGCTGCCCCTCGAGCGCGGGCAGGAAAGGTTGTGCGGCCGGCACACGACTGCCGTTAAGCCCCTATATATATAGGGCCGGCAGACAATGGGGATTTCCCGGCCGGGCGGCGTGTGCGCCCCCCCGCCCGCACCCACCCCCTGGCACGCTTTTATCTTATCAGCCCGGCGGGAGCGTGCCGGGCCCGGCACCGCCCGCCGTCCCGGCCCCGCCACGCGAGACCCCGCCGGCTCCCACGCTGCGCCGGGACCCTCCGCCTCCGCCCGCCCCCTCTGTCCCCGGCCCGGCCCCCGCCCTCCCTCCCTTCCCCGGGCCGGGACCCCCGGGCCGAGCCGCCGACCCCGGGCGTGGGAGGGTCGCACCTCGGCCGGGGCGACCGCGCACGCCTGGGCTCCGCGGGGGGCTGCGGCGGGGGCGGGGCAGGCGGCCCTGGCACAGGGTCCCAGCAGTGACAGGGGGGCTCCCGGGGACTCGGCTACGCAAAGCCGGGCAGCGCCGGGCCCCGCGCCCCGGGGTGGCCGGGAACGCACCGCCGGGCCAGGCGGGGTCCCTCCCTGGTGCCAGCCGCGGGGGTCCCCCCGGCCCCGTTCCGGCTCCGCTTCCTTAGGCAGAGCCGCAACCACCTCTCGCCTCCCGCTGCCCCGGCGCCGCGGGGCGCTCCCGGGACCCTCCCTCCGACGCCGGCAGGGGAGTGAAGGGACCCAGCCACCTCCTGCGACCCCCTCTCCGCGCCGCCACTGCGCCGGACACCGCCCCGCGCCCCCCGGGACCGACCGGCGGAGCTGCGGGCGGCGAGCGCTGGCACCGGGAGGGGGGGGGGACGCGGGACACCGTTCTCCAGCCCTTTCCCCCGTGCCGTGTCTTTGCTTCCCCCGGGCGAACGGGGCCTGGGTCCCGCGGAATAAGGCCCCCCCCGCAGTCCCCGGCCGCCCCCCGCCCCGCCAGCCCGGCGCTGAGCCCGGGGAGGGCCGCCCTGTCGCCGGGACTCGGTGCGCAAAACGTGCCAGAGACTTTTGCGCACCGGCTGCGGCAGGAGGCGGGGACCGGCCTGGGCCCGGGACACCTTTCCCCGGCGGAGGGCGGGGGACCGGGGGCGGCGAGGCCGGACCCTCCCTGCACGGCCTGGCGCCCCCGGGGGTGCGGGCAAGGCTGCCGGGAGGGCGCAGCCCCGGCGGTGCGAGAGCCCCCCGCTCCTTCACCAAAGCGGCGCGGCGGATCCCGGCCGGGGGTTATCGGCGCCGGGAGCGGCCGGACCGGCCCGCCCGGGCCGCGGCGGGGCAGGGGCAGCTCCCCCGGCCCGGCCCGGTCCCCAGCCCCGCGGGGCGGCCGCGGCCGGCGCGGTGCGGGGAGGTGCGGGGCCGTGCGCGCTGCCTCTCCAGGGGCGCGGCGCGGCGGGCGAGCAATCCCGCTCCCCCGCGGCGGCGGCGCTCGGAGGGCGGGGGAGCGGGGCCGAGGGGGGCCGGCCACCGCGGCGGCTCGGGCGCCCCTTCTCGAAGGGCGTTTCAGAGGGCAGAGGAGGATGAATAGGAAGGGCCCGGCGGGTTTTTTTTTGTGTTCTTTTTTTTTTGTGCCTGTGCAATTGGATGACAAAAAAATCTGGCGAGCGAGTTTCCAAGCCTCAGACTGCCCACTTCAAACGTCCTTCAAACAAAAGCTGAAGAGGAAAAGAAAGCCCCACCTGGTACCGCTGTTTGCTAAAATAATAATAAATAGATTTCGTTTAATAAATAATTACAAGAGATTGTAAAGTGGAGTGCTTTGGGAAGCATTAATCATGGGGCTGGGGGCAGACATCACCTGCTGGCAAACAAGACAACTTTATTGTTAAATCACCTTCCCACTGCCACTTTCCGATAACTCCCTCCTGTCGCCACAAAGCCCGGCCGGGTATGTTTACTCATAGTTAGCATAACAAGCACCATATTACCACAAACGTGATAAAAATCTCCGGGGGCACCGCGGCGGGCTCCCGCTCACACCTGGCCGGGCCGCCCGGCGCGGAGCTGGCACCCAACGGCCCTTCCAGGAGGGGCCCTTCTGCCGTTTACATTGGCCTAGTTTATGCTGCTTTATAACAGGTTTACTGCAATCCCTATCTCCCGGCCCTATTTGTCTTATTTTATTGAAAACATATGGTAACCAGCCCAGCCCCGGCGCATCCCTCGCCTGCCAGGCGTCGGGAACGTTTTGCGAGCCGGGGCTCGGCCGCAGCCCGCCTGCCCTCCGCGGGCTGTTTACTCGGGAGAGCGGAGAGCAGATAAGGCCGCGCCCGCTCCCGACCCCTGTTCCCCAGAGCCGGGGGGCCGCCGGCCGCCCCGCGCCCTCCGCACGCCCCGGGGCCGCCGGTGCGCACCCGCGCCTCCTGCTCACCCGCGGGGCCGCGGCGGCCGCACGGCGGAGGCACCTGCGGCGGGGCCGCCCCTTCCTTCCTTCCCCCGCTCCCCCCGGCCGGGGCTGCTCAGGAGGTACCGTGATTTGCGGTGCCATATGTCGAGCGGCTCGGCGGAGCGCAGCCCTTCAGAGCCGGAGCAGCTGCTGCCCCGGCCCTACCTACCCGGCGCATAATACCTGGGAGCCGCAGCCCCGCGTCCCCCTTTGAGAGGGCAGCGCGGCTGGGCCGGCTCCGCGCCTCTGTTTTGTGACTTTATTGTGGCGCCCAACAGATGCACGCCTGCCCCTCCTGCCCCTCGCCCCGGTGCGAGCGCGCTGCTCGGGACACAAGGAGCACAGATGCCAGGCGCAAGGTGCACCAGATGCCCCGCTTTGTGAATTCAAACAATATTTCTCCCTTCCTCCCCCCTCCCTCTTCTTCCTACAAGAGGGAGAGGAGAAGGGGTACAAAAAGAAAAATATATGTAAAAAAAAATAAAATAGGAGAAGAAAGGAAAGCCCCGGCAAGCGCCGCCGGGAGCGCGTCCCCCTGGGGCCGCCCGACGGGGCGCACGGCTGGGCGCAGCGCCGCGGCCCCGAGCAGGGGTAGCGCAGCGCCGCGGGGACACCCCGTCGTGGTCCTGGGGACACCCCGCCGCGGCCCTGGGGAGGCGACCGGCCAGGGCGGGCAGGGGCCGGGGGTGCCCGCCGGGGCGACATGAGCCTTCCCGGGAAATCATTAATTATCCGGCGAGCGCTGAGCAAGCGGCCCCCCTTTGCGGAGTGGCAAAGGCTGCTGGGGAAAAGAATGGTGAAACCCATTTTGGCACCGTAAATCTTCCCGGCTTTTGTGGCCGGGGTCCAGCACACAAGAAAGTGTCCGGAGCAACTGGTACATGCACTGAGGGCTTGGCTGGAAAAAGCTGTCCCCGGTGTGGACCAGGGCTGCTGGAAAGGGTGTCCCCCCACCTTGGCTGTCCCTCCCCAACGGGGGCCAAGTGAGCTCTGCTCAAGGCAGAAGGGGCTGTGCAAGGAGAAACAACTCCCCAAGGTTAGACCCCCTTCCTGCCATGGACAGCAGTGGCACGAGTCCCACCAGCTGCAAATACCTATCCCTTCCATAACCATCCTGTGACCCTCCCCCTCTGTGCTGCAGAAATCTGCCACAAAGGCCTGACCCGTGCCAGAGCTGATGGGTTTTCCTCTAGCCCCACCGGGAGCTGGGTGCCACACCTCAGATGCTCTGACTTCCAAGGGCTGGGGGCTGAGGCTATTCGGGGGCAGGAATGGCCCAACCAAGCCCTGGGGTGAGGGGTGCCGACACTGCACCAGAACAGGAGAAGCCCTGGTAAGTACACTGGGAAAAGAAAGCCCAAGAGTTTCCAGTGTGCATCCCACTCTACAATAAACCTCCCTCTGTGCTTATGTGCCCTTAAAACACAGCCTGACAGGAGATGGCTTCATAAGGCTGCAAGAGCAGACAGCTGCTCTGACACTGAAACATATTTTGGGTGAGCATGCAACAATCTTGAGCATAGCAAAACCCTTGATTATGTCTGGATGGGAGAGAAGAAAGGAAAAGAAAGAGCATGGAAAGGCAAGGCAGGGAACAAATACCAACTACAAAAGGGTCAGTCAGATACTGGGCTGGGATGCCTACAGGTGAGTGCTGTGAAACCTGTTAATGTATTTACTCAGCCACCCAAGCATCTGCCCAGGCAGGGAAAGACAGTCCTAACCTCTCTGGGAGTTGGTCTCCTCCTGTCATTCCCAGCACTGCCAGCCTCTCTGCCCTCTCCGCTTCTGGCAAGTGGTCCCTTGCCCCAGCCCATTTCACCTGCCAAAAAGAGGGTTTCTCCTGGGCAGACAGGATGGTTTACATACCCAGAACACTCTCTCATTTAGGTTCTCCAAGTGCTTTAAGCTTTACAACGAGTTTCTGGTGAGATCTCGCAGAAGCCACCACCACCACATTTCTCTCTTGGCTAAACAAAACACAATGAGGGCTTAACAGGCGTTCAAGCACAGGTCCATCTTTAACTTGCCAGCAGCCCCAGTGGCCTAGAGCAAGCCCATACTTATGTATCTGCCTGCATGGAAATCTCAAAGAATAACTGCAATTAGAAATTTACTGTTTCCACAACTACAATTCACCAGAGGAAGCTTTCATGGCAAGGTAGCTCCAGCACTTGGACTTTACCAGCTGGCAGTGGTTGTCTTTGGCTACCAGTTGGACAACACAGACTTGAGGCTTCAGCAATCGTTTGCATCGAACCTCCTTTGGCTATCAATAGACAAACACAGACCACGGAGATGCTGATTTCAGACTGCCGTCTTCCTGATCGGTGCTTCTGTCCAGTAAGGGCAAAAATCTAACTTCCGGCATTTTGATGCATGGTGAAGTGTGGACTGGTCATAACGGCTCACCGTGAAACTCCTCACCCACCAGCTGCCCATGAAATAGACAGACGGTGCTTCCTGATCTCCAAAAATAAAGATGTTCTTTCCTCTCTGGTTTAGAGGCTCCACCGGTCAAACTTTGAACATACCAGAAGGCACCAGAACTGACTTTTGAGACGTGAAAAGGCTGCTAAAAGCCGGGAGTCTGGGAGGAAATTCCCCTCCTGGCCTGAAAACAAGGGCAGAGGCGTCTTGATGGACTCACACACTACTAACACCTCTCCAGAGCTTCATCAAAGCTCTCAACAAAAGACTGAGCAACATGTGTGGGCTTTGACCCTTCCCTTACAAACTGACGTTGCTGCCAGATCACTGCCACCACTGGGCACTGGGCAACGTGCCCAACATGGTGCTGGGGTCACTGCTCAAGCCAAACCACTGCTGGCAGGAGTGATGTGACTCATAAAGGTGCGGCATGGATATTTTACCTGCTGGCCCTGTGACCTGCCGAGGACTAGCTCGTGCTCCTCCCAGCGCCATTCCCAGCTGTGCCGTACACATCTGGCAGTCTGCAGAGCTGTGATGACAGTTCTGGTACCAATTGTCACAGGGGGTTGAATGCAGTTACGGCCCCCCCACCAACCCAAGCAACACCAGGTGCTGTAGCTCATCTGCCCACACCCCCAGTGCATGACCCCATTCCCTCCCTGACCATCCCTGTGCCAGCCCCTACTTCCCATCTTCCCCCTCCTTCCAGTCTCAGGAAGAAGCAACCCTCCTTACCCACCTCCCTCTGTTCCAGCCTCACCGCCCCCTCGGTCCCATCCCCACATCTTTGTGCCCCTCTCCTGGCATGCCTTGTGCTGGTAGGTGTCCCTGCCAGGCAGCCTCAGTGCCCCATCCCAGCTTTCCCCAGCTATCCCTGCCCACACACCCCATCCCAGCTCCTGATGCTGGTACCCCTCTCCCAACCCTCCATTCAGCATCAGGGTCCCATTTGCCAAGCCCCCAGCCTTTGAACTGGAGCCTTCTCCTGCCTTGCAGTACTGCGGTGCTGAGGACAAGACAAGTTTATATCCAGAATGGACCATTTTCTTCCCTGAGTCAAGGTGTATAATGAACCTGGGGAGCCCACCAGCAGCACAGGACCTCCTGCCAGCCTATGCCAGGACTTCTGGGAAGGTGAGCAGCAAGCCTGACTTCAGTATCACAATGAGAAATGATGTATTTGCAATCAAAAGGGGAAAAAAGAAATATGGATATTTTCACACAAAACACTGTGCAGTTGTAAGCCGTAATGTTAGCTGCAGCCCCGCTCTGCAAGACAAGATACCACCAGCCTGTAGCAGTCCCTGGCAATGTGATTTTGGTGAGCCATGATCTAACCTTATGCCAACAGGTTGTAACACTGGGTGAAAGGCAGTGATCTCATGGCAGGTGACAACAGGGAAAATTCAAAGCCCTCACCCACCTGGATGCATCCAGAGCGTTTTAGCCACCAGTCCCCAGCTGTGGGGAGGGGAGCACCGGCTCAGTACCAGTCGTGCCTGCACAGCCAGGCTAAGCATGAGCCAGGGGAGGATGCTCCAGCCCACAGCCTACAGGGATAGGGCTGTTGCCCACAAAAGCCCTCAAGGACGGAGACTGTCCCCATGAAGCCCTGTGAAGCACTGCCAAGTCCTTTGAAGCCATGCGAGGGTCTGAGCTGAGTCCCAACCTTGCTGCAGGTTGATGGCACAATGCTGGCACTGGAGACCTGGGGGGCACAGGGCTGCCTCCCCTACATGCACACGTGTCCCGGCAGCTTCCTGGCTTTTATCAGCACCCTTATCAGTTTCCTTCATTACTATGTTTCTTCAAACCTGCTATGGCTCCTTCAGGCACCCTGCCCCAGCCACCCCTGGCAGCTCCTGGGTACTGGCACTTTTAAGGGGGGGTCTGGCTGTGGCAAAGCCCCATACTCAGGAACACATCTGACATCCTTTCATCATCTGACATCCCCTTGCCCTGGGGGCTACAGCTCCCTCCCCCAGCTCTTCACTGCAATCCCCACCATTTTCCACCATCATTTAAGTTTCTGAAGTAATTTCTTTTTTCTTTTTTGTCCCCCCCCTTTTTTTTTAAAGCAAACCATCTACCATATGTTCTCCCCTGAAAGGGGTAATTGTTAACAGATCATTAAAACACCGTGGCAAGTGCTCTGAGATTCCTTCCCTCGTCTTACGCATTATCCTGTCTCTGTCACCCTTTCAATGCTGCTTTGAGGGCTCTGCTTTTCTAACTTCCTTCTCCGGGGGAAAAAAAAAAAAAAAGAGAGAGAAAGAGCCACTAAAGTGACCCTCTTCACAGCTCTCCTCCTTGCTTTTCAATGTCTTTTTCGACACCCAACAATAATTGGGGCGGGGGACTGGCATGCCACTGCTGCCGCCATCAGCAGGGCCGCATCCTGCCCTGTTCCTGGGGTGCCGGGGTTGGGAAGGCAGGGCGAGGTGTGGCAGGGGTGCTTCAGCCACCCCATGGGCACTGACAACCTCTCCTTCCACTGCTGCATGACAGGGCTGCTTGCCATGGGATGCTCAAAAGGCGCATCCCATCCAAGATGGTCCCTTTGTCCCCACGCCTGGGATGGGGGTTGCAGGATGACCCTGTGACACACACACGTGTCTTGGGCTGAGATGGAGAGTATTTCTTACAAAGCTTATTTCCTCAGGTGATTGGATGCTTTTGGTGGCACAAATACATTTTATATGAAAATAAGCTAACAGCTGGCTGGGAATTGAACTAAGCCCAGAGATGAAGCTGTTCTGGGAGGCTCAGACATTTCACCTCCCTTTCCTGGGGAACAAACACTATTTAGGAAACACCAAATGCTGGGAGGCTGGCATTGACTGCTTTTAGCTGAACTGCTGTCTCAGCCAAGGTGAGTATGGGCACAGCACCACCATCTGTCCCCTTTGTTGGGACAGGAACCTTCCCAGAGCTCTGTCTGTGCGTCTCCCACCCCCATGCACAGGGATAGGGACCCCAGGAGGGCTGCGAGCACCATTCGCAGAGCAGTCCTGTTCAGTGCCATGTTTAGTGATGCCATTTTACAAGGAAAGTGAGCCAGCAAAGCTACATTAAGCCTGGGATATGCCTGATGCTGTAGCAAGCCAGTGGACCATCACCTCGGATGCCCTGAGATAAGCCAGGAGGGCTTGCAGCTGCACAACCCCTCACCACCAAGAGGAGAGCAAGGAGAAGACCCAAGGGAGGCAAAGGCACATCCTGACAACAGCATTACACATGCCCAGTGCCAGCATGATGGCTGCCAAACTCACCATGAGCACCAACAACAAAGGTCTTGGTCTGAGGGACACCTCGTCACAGGCTCCCTAATCTTGTGATTGGAAAGGTCAAGGCTTTCAGAGCTCACATGTTCCGTACCCACATCTTCTCCCCTTGCATCACGGACTTGGCCACCCCCCCAGAGGACCATGTTCCCTGACTCACTGTAGCCTGCAGTCGAGCTTCGGGCACCATTTGCACCACTCCCCTGGCGTAGGCCCCTTTCCCAGCATCGGCATGAAGCCCTTTGAATTTGCACTTACCCATCCCAGCAAAGGGATGTGCCCCATGGGACCGGAGAGTGCCCAATACACGCGCTGTGAAAGATGGGGAGGAGGCAGCTGTCTCAGTCAGCAAAACCCAGTTACATTTGAAAAAAACCCCAGAAACTTCAAAGCCCTGCACACAAACTTCTCCAAGAGCCAATATTCTCCAGCAGCTCAATGACTTTGCCAGTGCCTGCATGTAGCTCCAGGGACCTCACAGAGAGACCTCCCCTCGGTCAGGCACCTGCCAGCCTGACGCCCCAGCCACTTCACCCCGTGGCTCTTGCCCTTCAGCCAGCAGGTTTATCCCAGCACCCTCCAAACCCCCCAGGGCCTTGTTATGCTCATTTCAACCTAGCGAGCTGTGGCCTCAAGCAGGAGGAGACAGTGCTGCTCTGCTTTGCTCCAGTTGAGGAACTGGTCCCCCACGGTTCCCACTGCGGGGTCACCAAGCATCCCAGCAGTGAGCGATGCTCAGCCAGTGACAGCAGCTCCTTGTGCTTCCCCAGGTAAAGCCTTTCCCACCCCACAGCGTGTGGCAGGCAGTGACACCCCCACCTGAGGTGCTGACCTACAAGAAATCTCCAGGGAGGGCTGAGCACCGTGATGGGGCTGAGATCTGTAAACTAGTACCCAACACCCAGAAGTATGAGGCGGCTTCACCCTGTTGCGCATGTCCCAGGCAGATTGGCTCTTCTCTGCTTTCCAGGATGATGGCTTTCACTTACCTCTACCTCTCCAAAAAGGAAAAAAAAACTTTCCACGGAAGAAGAAGTACCTCCTTCAAGGGAGCATGCTGGAAACAGGCAGGACACGCACTTCCCCAAGGGGATTTAACAGCTGCCTTTGCCAAGGGCTCTTACCGCTGCTGCAAAGCAAAATGTTACCCCCCATAGCTGCAGAGACAGACTTACAGGCCAGGAGCTGAACCCAAATGAAAGCAGTGCTCCCATCCCAAGTGTGAAAACAGACTGGGCCTGGGTTGGTTTTAGAAAGCACTGTGGACTTAATGTAATTTTGACAAGTTAAACAGCAGTGTCGCTCTCCGCACCAGAGATGAAGATGCCACCCTTTCTCCCCCCTCCCCAGAAAGGTACAGACAGAAAATGAGGATTCAAACCCAAAGCAACTTCATGTGCCACAAGTATGCTCAGGGTCAAGCTGATCTCCCTGGCCCAGCGGAGCTCCAAGGATGCTGGGCAGTGGGAACACCTGCACGCAGCGGCTGAACACCCACCACATTATTTCTTACCAAAAAGCAATTCCTGAACTCACGCAAACACCTTTTAATAATCAGCTTGTAGCCGAAAGTGATGAGCGCTGGGAAGTCCTGGTGAAGAGAAGGGCCTTAGGAATACAAATCTGAAAAATAACTTTTAGCTAACTGTTTTTTACATATTAAACACCAATTTTTTCCCATCAGGAGGAAATGAGCTCATCCTGTCATCCTGCCTCCAAGGCTGGTTTTCCAGGTCAGGTTGTAATGAGCAGCCATATCCTGAGTGCCCTTTCTGCCTCATGAACAGATGCTAATTATTGCAGAGTTTCAGGGCTAATGAGGGATTTCCAGCTTTGGCAGGGACGAAGCCTGTGAAAACTGTGCCCGTGTGAGGGGGCTTCATGGAGCAGGGCATGGGACAGGGCCCTGAGAAACCCCGGTGCCGTATGGGCATGCCGAATGGAGATTTAATTCACAGCAATCGGAGATTTAATTAGCACCTTGTGATATGGCATATCCACACCACCAGAGGGAGAGCTGCTCAGCATTTCTCCTCTGGAATTGTGCTAATTAAAGATTTTTATGATGTAACATCATCGTACAGCACACACTGTGCACGATGCCCCAGCCAGGCCCTCAGCTCACCCACATGCATGGCCCGAGTGCCGTGCCAAGTCTGTGCCTGGATGGCCTGTAATTATTTGAAATATAGAGGTGAATGTCTATTTCTAGCCAAATGGTGAGTGGTTCTCAGTGCAAATCCCCTCCTTGCTGCTTGAAGCATCACAGCGTCCCCACTCTCTGAACCCACAGGGGAGGCAAAGAGTCTCAATCGGGTATCACTGCCCAGTGGCTCGGCAGGCAGCCACCATAAGGAGTTGTCGCAACCGTTCTGTTTCCTGGTCTTTGAACGGGCAGCTGCTCTGCGCAGCCATCCCATGACAGGCAGAAAACCACCAGGATGCAGGCAAGAGAGAGGCAACACAGGGGTCAGGCAGCAAGGACTGGTGGGGGTGATTTTTGCAGGCAAAAGCACAAACAGCTGCCCAGCATCTGTGGAGGGCAGGGCATTGGGGGGAGTGGGGAGAGCAGGAGCACACAGAGGGTGAACCATGGGAAGCTCACAGCTGTCAGAGCACTTTAGAATTGCATGTGCACATACACGCATGCAGAAATTCCACAACAGTTCTGGGGTTTTGCAGGCTTGCATCAGTCTTTTAAACAGCAGGCAAGGAGCATTTTTAAAAGCAGGTTAAGGATGCATCTGCAAGGAGTAGTACAGCTGTGGCTGCTCCTGCCAGGAAGGCAGGGATTGAATTAGATCAACCTTCCTCACCCATTTAAAAATCAACTTTCACGACAGCTGTCTGGAAAAGCCTAGATGACCTTTGCTAGCGTGGCTGCAGTGGTTTCCACTTACAGCCAAATGCAAAAATCAAACCAGGACAACATTTTGAGCATAGCCCTTTGCATACTTACAGCTGATTTCTTTGCAGACTGGGGGATATGCATATTTAAAAAGAGAATGCTGGCAGTTGAGTCAGTGATGTGTGTGCAGCACCAGCTGGAGATGAGCCACAGGTTCAGTCACACCACACAACATCGCCTCCAGACCCCGCTTGTGCAGATGAACCAGGCAGGATGGAGCACACCCCTGCAGGGTCAGCGGCTCAGGATAAAACCAGCTACTTGTAAGCATGTGGAACACCTTGTACACACTACAAACCCATCCAAAAATCAATCTATTAACAGGAAATAGCATGGCACACTGAAGAGAGCCAAGCTTCATGTTTAAGAGCAAATTCACACACACCCCCATCGCAGCCTCCCCATCATCCCCAACAGCTCAGGTGCCTACAGGCAGCTGAGCAGAGACCTGCTGCATCTCTCTCCTCCAGTGGCCTCCCGATCAGCATCATCCTTCCCTCCAGTCACCATGAGCCTGTGAAACGAAGAGTTATTTCCTCACATCTGAGGGAGTGCCAAGGGTCAATAGTATTTGAATCAATCATTTATTAAAAGGTCACACATGTTTAGTCCATGATTGTTGGATAGACACACACCCCCCCCAGCACTGCATATGACAGAGAGCACTGAAGGTGACTGAAAATTCAGTACAACCCACAAAATTCCTTGCTAAAGGAGAATTGCTCCCTGGTATCCCCAAATACTCTCTCTGTTCCATTTAAACCAACCAAATTTTAACCACGCTTCCATCATCTCCTGCTTTCCCAGATATCTTGTACTTCACCACAACATTTAAAAGGCACTAATAGTAAAACCAAAAAAATTACCTTTGTCATTCTCTCCTTCACAATTTATTACAGCCTTCCTGCCATCTCAAATTCGAGTGTTAGCCCCTTCTTGATAAAGGCCAGGACACAGCTTTGTCTGTGGTGATACCTCAGCTTTCAGCTCTCCCCTGCCCAGCCCATCCTCCACAATAAACCAATTTTGGCTTCAACCTTCCCATCCTTCACCAGCTCAGTCCTCCAAAGCTGTCCCCTCCCTCTCTTTGTACACAAATCCACCCTTAAAACACACCTTGTTTCTTGACTTACCAAAAGACGTTATTCAGGATAGAGACCAGGAAAATTTAGGTGACATCGATATGGAGCGATTAAATATGTAACCATGTGTGGGACCCATCGCTAGAGTGTGCTGTGTAGGAAATAACCTTGCTCTGCAGATGATGGGCTTGACAGCACTGCAGGATCTCTCTCTCTCTCTCTCGACGCTGTCAGAAACACTAAAGAACTGGATGAGTCATTTTATGGCTCCTGGAAATGCATGAAAATTCCTCACCTACAAACACTGAGTTTTGAAGGAAGCAACAAACATGCCCAGGAGAAGTAAAAAAAAAAATAAAATTAAAAAAATGGGGGCAAAGCAAAGCAGCAAGGACAGAATAATATCAGGTATTCCTCTGTGTGGCTTAGTGGAGTGTCAGAAAAGAAGAGATTCACAAAGGCAGGATAGAAACCAAACCTGCTTTATTCTCACCCTGAATTTCTTTATTTGAAGCACCATGATAATTAGGGTTTGCATTTTGCCTGCAAGCCCGGCTGGGTCTGGAAAGGCTGCAGAAAAGTGCTCCTGGAAAGGCTGCAGAAAAATGCTCCGGGACAAAGCAACAAGAACAAAACCCCCAGAGCTCTCGGCGACGTCCCAAGTCTTGTCTCTAATTCACTAAGAGAAGCAAGTGAGGCACAGACCTTCAGCGACCCTGTCCAAAACCCTAGACGGGTCAGCACCCAAGCCAGATCACAGCTCAAGCTAGTTCTACCTTTTGATTCAGTGTTTGAGGGACAGGTTTACCTTAGGTAAGGAAATAAAAAGCATTTTAAACAAACTTCATGCTTTCTAAAAAAAACAAACATTGTTTTTTTTATTTTGACAAGAATAAAAAATTTAGCAACATCTCAACATACAGGACTCAAAAAAAAAATCGTAAGTCATCTAGTTAATTTACTAGAGGAAAAATACAGTACATACAAGACTCAAACATGCCATAAGTTTATACAAAAGCCAGACAGTAATAAGTTGCATTAAAAATACATCAAGCATTACCTGACTGATTCAACATTGGCATTTGTCCCATTATTAAAAGGCACAAAAGACTGGGCAATGAAAGTATTCAGCATCACATCCATTATTGTCAGTAAATTCATCAAGATTAGCTTTAAAAATTTATTAAACACATGTTTAATATTCAGCATGTAGATCAGTAAGAAATGTTTTTTGGAAGGAGTAAGAAAATAAAGTTGGAAAGGGCAAACATTTAAACACAACATCCCAAGACACAAAGGCTCTTCCTAGAAATCTATTTTCAAATCCTCCCAGAAGAGTTTTCCCGTCTGCGCATCACTTGGCAATCATTCAAAATAGATTTGATGACCCACAAGCCCACCCCTGGCAGCGTCGGGATACCGCAGCAGCATCGTCAGCAGCACGGAGCCCTTCTGGTGTGCCTTGGGTTGCAGACACACCGAGAGCGACGAGGCTACAGAGGTATCGGCACGCTGCCAAGCCACCACTGGTCTGCTGGCCGGTTCATTACACCTGCAGTCTGTAACAACCAGCACAAACCAGAACAGGTGGATTTGCCTTTTTATAACCATATTTGAGGTTTCCAAAGTCACCCTGGGTAACACATACAGCAGCCAGCCTCTGCAAACTCGGGGGCAGATCTCTGCCCCGCTTCTTCAAACAGCCTTTCGCTCAGCTTGTGCTCGGTGATGATATCTTCCACCCGGGTTATGTAAAGCAAGGATAACAACACTCCCAGGAACTGCAAAAGGAAGTGGCATCTCTAGTCAGAGATCAAACAGCACTTACCGAACGCTTCTCGAAGCAGTTTTTACAAACCATGTATACATACATTGGATATATGGGCAGGTATGTGGTACATATACAGACAGAAACTCACATTGCTATTCTTCTTTGCATACAGGGGTATAAATGGGTCATTTTTGTGAAGAACCAATATAGCAGAAGAATTGCCATCCCTTGGAGTATTAGAAAGTCTCAGTGGACACAGCTAAGGGGAGGGAAGGAGTCAAAAATACCAAGCAAAACCAAATTCACCCACCAAATCCTGTAATATATCACAGTAATGCTACTAAATTACTGGAACGCCACCTCAGATTCATAATGAAATGCAGTTGAATGGGACTTCGTGTGCTGTAGCAACAAATCAGGTACTTGCTTTAACGGATAATGCACTGGCCCCTCCTCACCTGGGGTAGCAATATGCCAAGCAGCACACCGGCCATGATGCTGTAGTTGTCCAAAAACCAAATCAGCACTGCGTTCGTGCATCCCCGGACATATATAACATGCTGAACACTCAAGCGCTGCAAAATAACAGAGCAAATGTTCAAACAGACAGTCGCACTGTTGTATGATACAGCAACACATGATAACTCCATATTCAGGGAGGCAAATTTGGTCGTCCTCCTTCCCATCTCTTTAAACCTACTGAATTTAACAGTGAACTCATCACTAATTCTTCCATCTGTTTTTAAGTTGTTCCACACCTGAACCAGTTCTTTTATTTTTTGTTAACCCTTTCCCCCCCCCCCCCCAACTACTTTTCTAAAAGAAATGCATCCAACTCTCACTTTAGACCACTTGGAAAGTAGGTAAGTCTCTCTTTAGCTTTTCTCTCTGCTTCCAAGTTGAAAGTACAGCAGTGGGAAAAATTGCGGACCAAGTGCTTTGCAATAGACTCTAAAAAGGGCAGGAACAAGAGGATTTCAGATTCAGTCCTGCAAGCTGCGCTGCACCGTGACCCCAATCGATAATATAGAACGCACTTGAGGCTGCAAAGAGCCCTAAGCAGATGAATGGGGTAAAGTTAAGCATGTGTTTAAGTGCTTTGGGCGTTAGAGCCAGGCTGGAGCATTTAGGTGATTAAGCCATAAATCAATGAAACTAAATTAAGACAGGTCATATGTAAAGGTAACCAGTAATCCCAAAAACCAACAACTGAAGCTGGCATTGTGCACCAAGTGCCTCAAATGAGCTGGGGAGAGGGTTTTTTTCAGACCAACCCTGCACCAACACTCCAAAGCTGGGAGTGGCGAACTCCCGGCAGATCCAGTTACTGATTTCCCTTCTTAATCACTCTGCTATTAGTGCCTTGAGCCGACAGTCTCTACTCTGGAGTCACTGGGGCTATCCCCAAGAAGGACGACTGAAGAAGGAGGTGGCCCCATCCTGCTTCTTGAGGGAGGAGAGGGCTGCCAACACAACCTGGGAAGTCCCACTCCTCCTCCAGGAATAACTATTACAGGCTTAAAAAAAACCCCACCCACTACTGGGATATAAAATTCTTCGGAACAGCTACGTTTGCTTTACCAAAACTGATGTTACTCAGTGAGAAACTCTGGCTTTCAAGTATTAAAATCTTTCCCCAACTCAAGTCACTACTTAAAAGTATGAAAGCAGCTTTCTTTGCATTAGTAGTGTAATTAGCCTGAGCGGGATGAGCTTTGGGAAGATGTGCTTCATGCAGGTCAAACAAGGAATTGTGGAAGATACAAAGAAGGGAAGATAACGCAGTCAAACAAGATTAGCTTTTTTAATATGTGAAAGTTATTTCAGATAAAATCATCTAAACTGCCAATTTAGCTGTCTGGTAGATTTAAGCATGCAGAAGACAATTTTATAACTGACAAAAAAACCCCCAGAGAAACACCACCTTTTGCCACGATGGGGCAGACACTGGTTACATTACCTCTTTGTCAATGGTTTTGTATCCGCACATAGTGTTGATAAGGTCTGTCTGAAAAGAAAACAACAAATATAAACTGCAGCAGAAAACAGAAGTCACCAAAAAATTATCGTTACTCTTCTTGTGTTCACCCAGCTTATGTAAGAGCAACAAGAGGGTTCCGTCCCAGTCCAACACCAGTTTCTTCCAGCAGCTTCAGGGCCAGATATATATATAAAGTCATCTACGTGACTTTAGAGAAATCAGTACTGCCACTGTGTCACAACACAAGGCATTTGAACCGTATCTATCCGGAAAAAACAGTATGGCATTAGAAACCACAGCTAGCTACGGCAGAGCTGTACGCCACAGCTGTTTCCAAACAGCTGGGTTTCATTTTAAGGCCTTAATAACTTAACACATCTCATTAAGAAAACCAGGGTTTAACATGGCCATCATGCCATCACGATGACAAATTTAAGCTCAGAAATATCTAAACCCCAAAAGCCATCCTATACTATGAATGCTTACGTGAACAATTTATATGACCAAATTTATTACAATGTATTTTTATATATCATTATATAAAATTCATATATTTAAAAAAAGGCTGAGTGCTTGCATTTATCACAGATTACTAACACATTTTCTGTAGCCATTTAATATTTTATGGGGGTCCCAAAGCTCTACCTGGCCTGGCAAAGCTAACCTGAAAATACTGCCCTTCACTTACACATCAGCCAATGTAAAGCCCAGTGGCACCAAAGGAAGCAATGAACGAAGCCAAAGACAAGGACAAAAATGAGAATACACAAATGAGGAAAACAATGCAGAACTAACTCTACTGTCTTGATATACCTTCCCTCAAAATTAAAACAAGATGTAGAAATGCAATTTCTAAATGCTGGTGGCCTCTGAGCAGTAGCCTGGGGTTCCCAGGCCACCTCCCCAAGAAGGAAGAGGGATATTTGCAAAAAGATGGAAGATGGATGTTACAAAACACCAGAAATGCCATCCAGGGTCAAGTTTTTTAAAGCCCTCAAAAAACGGGCTCTCTCCTCAACCATGCAACTTGCTGACAAACAAGGTTCAGTGCATTCCTAAAAAAATAAAAGCTCCGACTACTTCACAGGGCTGTTGGGAAAAGGTGAGGGGTACCCATCTGTCAGCCAGAGGTAATCACTTGGAAGTCAAAGTTTGCAAGACCAGGCATCAGCGTGTTGCTGTGTCTGCTGTCAGTGACTTCACATTTACAGAACGCTTGAGCCTAACCAACAAACGTGCGGCCATTCCCAAAATATGCAACCGCAGGGAACATTCACATAATTTAATTTTAAACACAGTATTTGCTAACAACATCGTGGCACCAGGAAATGTACACGACTGAGATAAATGTATTAGAAACAGAGGATTATAGACATTTGGGGACCAATTTTTATCTACTATAGTAGTGTAAGTCTTTAATAAATACTTTGATTTAAAAATAGTCCCTCCAAAGCCCCCCCAGTACAAGCCTGGCTCGTGTTAGCACAAGGCTTTTTCAAAGGATCAGAATCCAACCTCTGACATTAGCGGGAGTTTTCCATGACTACAAAGCGAATGAGTAATCACAAACCATATCTGTCGTTTTCCAGGACAGAAACCAGCCTGTATTTGGAAGCATTTGTCAAACATACAAGATTTATCCATCTTCCAGTTGGTTTTGTTTTGGGTGGTTTTTTTTTTCCCCAAGGCAGCTGGCCATACAGCCACGGTGTTTGCATCGTCCTGCCAAGTACGTGCCCACACCACTTGGGCTTCCCAGGGCCCATCGATGGCACCCCGGTGCAGCAAAGCCACAAGCCCTAACACACCACAGCACCTTGCTGAACAGCCTACCCTTAAATAAGAAGTTTTCTTGTTATTTTGGGGCTTCTCCCAGCCTTTCGATTAACTTCCCTGCGTTTAACACTTCACAAGCTACCTTCAGGCTGCAAGTAGCCTCATCCCACCCTCCCCAGCTGCCAATTAAGCGTACAGAGAATACACACCCTATTTTCCTTGCAGAAGTTTTTATTTTAGCACTTTCCTGCCTAACAGGTTGCATCTGAAATCCTCAATGTGTTTGATTATTTGTGCCGTAGCTGGAAAGGCACCTGGTGTTACTGGTCACTGGTTATTGCAGCGCTTCGCCCTCACGGTACTGCTGTATTTCCACACACATGAACTAACCTTTTAAAATAAGACTTCAACAGAGAAACGAGTGCTACAGAAAAATAAGCAGTAGTTTGAATGGCGACTAAAAAGCCAGATAGCTCTTTACTAGTCAGTTCTATCTTCCTTTACCATAATCTGAAAGCAAAAATCCTGAGCTCTTCTGCTCCGTGCAGATGTGGATCAGCAGATACTATTTTCATATACACAACTTTCTTATTCTCAAATACCTAAGACTTAAAGAATAACTGTTTAGCTTTGGTTTCTGAGAATAAATCAAAGCTCAGCACAGATTTAAAAAGACTCTCATACACAGAAAATGTGTAAACATACGTAATAAACACGCTTCTCAGCAACACCTAGCAGGATTCCTGACACAATTACTGCATTTATTTCCCCCTTTTTTTTAATTAACAGTCATGCTCAAGGCAGACACTGAAAAGGCAGCACATAACAGGTACCAGTAGGCTATCCATTCTGAGCTCTGCTGTGCCTGCTCTCACACAGGCTCATGCTCTCTGTCCCATGTTCAGACCAAAGACCAAAACCCAGTGAGACAGGAATTGCCCACTCTGGTTTTAGGTTGAGGTATAGTTCTTCATCAAATTCAGTGTTACACCCATCCCTCAATGAAGAGCGATGAATTAATACTGCTAGAACGTATACAAAACACATTTACATGGAACTTAACGCCTGGCCCTAGCACTGTCAGCACCACTTAATAGCAGTTCATCACGGAGTGAGAAACTGGTCCAGACTCCAGCTGGCAGGGTGTCCTTCCAGGCAGGGAGTTTTTACAGGGTGGCAAGGCGGGCAGTTTTTGAGGCTGGGTTAGGGCAGAGCAGCAGCTGCAGTCTAGACCTGCGCTCACAAGGATGCACTGACCCTGAGGGCATTTGCCTACATTTCTGGATTTTCCTGGATGACGGGGTTGTTCTGTTTGGGTTTTAATTCACACAGCATATCACTCCAACCCCCACCCACGGAATCAATCAGGGCCCAGGCTTCCTGGCAAAGCTGGAGCAGCAAACCCTGGGGAAAATACCAGCAAAACTTAATTTTAAGCAGCCCTGGTCCAGGCAAGCCATGAGGTTAGAGGAACTCCCAAGATCCCTTCTGCACTTCTAGGACTGCATAGCGGGACAGTAAGACAGACTGGAGCCAACCCATCTAATTCATTATTTTCTTCTTTTCAAGCTGTCAATACCCAAGGATCCATAGGTCCCATTTTTGGGAGGGACCCATTTTCCTTCGCTTCTTCCCCCAGACTTTCCAAAGTAAGGTACCTTTTTAAGCAAAGGCTGGCAACCCAGCAGAGAACAGCGATGCTGAGATGCCAGGACTTACCTTATTCGTGACGCAGCAAGTATAGGGCACCCCGCAGGCCAGCGGTCCTGGCGCCCCACAGTTGTGGTACACATTTTGTGACCAGTCTTTATAATCTTCCCCACCACAGCACTTAAACTGGATGAAACGACACAAAAGGCAAAGGAAAAAAAGAAAATCGTATCTTAACAGAAAAAAACCTAAGAATAAAACAATTTTAAGAGCACTGAGCTACCCAGAAATTCTGTCATTTTATCAGCAAGGTACATAAGAATGGATATGACAGATGCAACTGAAAAGAATTAAAGATATAGGTAGGTGTTTCTGTATCACTTATCGAGCTATTACCCAGGGTACCAGAGCAAAGTACTCAGTGCTAAGTTCCACCTCCCATCTTTTCTGAGTTGAAAAATTGTCTGTTCAGGTCTGGACATCATTAAGCACTGTTTTTACATTCATTCCATCTTGAGCTATAACATCCTTCTGTTTTTTTAAGGATTGCGACTACATTTCTAAATGAGTCTAAAAGACAAAAGTGTTGCTATAAGGCATAAAAATAACCTCACCAGAACATTTTGGGTGTAATTCAGTAGAACTGAAATCTGGCAAACAAATACCGTAAGTTTACACTGACTTAATACAAACATTCACTTTGTACTTTAAACAAAGGGAAAAGGAGCAGTTTATTTAATCACTAGAATGTATATTCACTGTACATAATTTTGGGCAGTGCATGGAAACTTTAAAGCATTATGAAGTCTAATGACAAAATTTCCTCAGGATGGTTGGCTTTTGACAGACTTTCCATGCTAACTTTGTTTTTCAAAGCAGGCTGCCATCTCCATAACGATGTCTTAAAATATACATATCACTTCCTAAGTTTTGGTTTGTTTTTTTTTTTAATGATTATTTGGCATGGTCACTGACATCACATGGGCCATGACATCACATTTCTGAAAATTTTCTGCTTCTTCTATAGCCTCTGAACTGCACTGCAGAACTCTTCAATAATCCAATAAACATTTCAACACACCAGCCTTGGAAAAAAAGAAGGCTGTGACTCAACTACACGTGCCATTAAGTAATGCTCAGCTGGGCTCAACACAATTTCTGAATTTTAGTTACAGGTACAGATGCTTCCCCAGGCATTTCCTTTGAATAACCACCTTGTTAAAGAGCTGGATATGTGCCCTTGAATGAAAATACAACAGCCCAGGTTCAAACAGTGTAACTGCCACCTAATTTCTCTTTATCCAGTGCCTCCTGTTAATAAGATGCTTTTGAATGTCTTGGACCAGCGAGCAGAAATGCTGAGCACAAGAACTTGGGTGGAATTTAGGCTGAATTTGCCTGAATCCAGCTGCGGAGCCCCTTTAAGGCTACACGGTTGCAGGATCTGGCCTTGAGCATCCAAATCACATCTACCAAGGCAAAAGCTGCACTTTGGTCCCCCTCTTCTTGCAGTCATTTAGAGGGCTTCAAATACCAACTGGGATGCTGGCGGAGCCCTGACCACAGCAACACTGTAACAGATGACACAGGAAATCTCATCCCTTTCATCAATAAGAACTTGATTATCACATCACTGGAAAAACTCAAAGCTGTCACTAAGGTCCTACTGCATCTCAGCACTGAATTTGTCCCAGAAAAAAACCCCAACAAACAACACAAACCTGCTTTTGAACAGAATCCATGATGTTCTTGAAGTCTAAATCATCATAGTAATTCTCGATTCCTCTTCTAATATTATCATTCAAAAAGTTGATTGTCTAGAAGGCAGAAATAAAACAAGATTCATGGTTTACACATACCAAAACAAAATTAAAAGAGCAGGTTAAAGTGGCATGTGTAATCGATGAGCACAAAAGGAAAGCTGCTTTTTTAAAGAAAAAAACAAATACCAGATAAATCATGGCACAGTCCTGCAGGGACTGACCACCCGTTCTCTTTTAAGGAAGCAGCCTCGCTGCTGGTTTCGTGCTGGGAGGCACTAACAGTGCACCACCTCCCCAGCAAGGTGCTGCTTCTGAGGTTCTCCAAGCATCTCCTACAGATGGCCCCGTTACCCCTGGGCAGGATCTCTCCCACTGGGCACTGGGGATCCCTATCACTTTTTGGGTGACAGAACGGCAGGTTTGGGTGGTGTGTCTTGGCACTGTGGTCTGCACTACACTCTGGGCAACAAGAGCTGACTCTGTCCTTGCTCAACATCTTCCATGAAATTTAATTTCCATTAATGTTATTTTCACTGCTTTATTTTCCAAGGAGTCCATAATTGCCAGATAGAGCGATTCATTCTATCTTAAAAAAGTGTATCTATGTTTTACAGTGGTTGTTTTCAGAAATATGGCAGTGGAGCGGTGGCAGCTATAAAACAGTATCTCCTCAGCTTGTCATATTAGAAATTAAATCAACAAAACATTTTTAAAGTTCAGAAGATGAAGGAAGGAAAAGAAAGGGAGAAAAAAAAAAAAAAAGAGTATTTAGTTTTTCACATCCTTTTAACATCCAGCACAATCACAGTATAGCAAAAACTGAGACTAGTCAGAACAGAACGTAACGCCTTTCCTTTCAATCCAGCTGCTAAAATGAACACAGTTAAATCCTTACAGGTCAGAAAGAAACCTGAAATACATCTCCTCGTTTTCTCAGTATTACAAACAAAGCAGGACAAAAACAACTATCACGTAGATGACTAGGAGTAACACGGGACTTTGCAAGACCAGCCTAACTGGCCAAGAATGAACAGCAGCAAGTACCAGCTCTGGTGCTACCTGGATCGCCTCATTTAGACTCAACAGATTTGAGCGGGAAATAGAGAAAGAAATGGGAAAAAGCAATGAGGCATGCAAAACAATCAGCTTTTAAATAAAGGCTATGACCCTAAGCTTTTTTAAATACTTCTTTCTCCTCCCCATACTAACCCCAACTTTTCCATTAACCTCTTAAAACAAGCCAAGAAACCCATCCCTGAGCACAGCTGTCCCGCTCGGACAGCAATACCTGTGTTGGGAAACCACTTACTGCACAAAAAACCCAACAATACTTTTTCTTTGTCTGAAAGTCAACGGCAATTCTTCCTCTCCCTCTCAGCAAATACCATCTTTGGCATTTACTTAATTTTCTGCCAGTCACATTCTCTGCATCCCATGATGCCCACGCTCCTACACCGGGCAGGCTGAGCTGCTCCCTTTGGATAAGTGCTCCCGCCACAATTCATAATAAATCCTTGTGCAGGGCCAAGGAAACACCTATAGCAACAGCTAATGAAGGCTTCTAGAAATTAAGATACTCATCCACTGCTCTCACAAGTCAAGTTCATGATTTCAGTCCAGCACAGAGTAAGAAGAAAACACCAGCTATGGAGAACATAATACAACTTCAAAACAATGTGCTGTTATTTTTTAAAAAAATCTTTTTTCAAGCTGCTTTTTTTTTTTAATAACTTATGTAACACAGTATGTATGACTTCTTTTTGTGGAAATGAGACCAGTAGGATTGGGGTGGGGAAGGAAGAGGTCGCATTATTCAGCACCTCCTTTTAACACTCATACTCTGCTAGATTAGAAAAAAAATCAAAGAATGGAAATCTAGTACTTGCCATAGTAAATATATTTATCTTTTAAAGCATTTCTAACAGGAAAAAAAAAAGTCTGCTGCTTTTTTTTAGAAAAATTAAGTTTTTCATATATGGCATGCTTGTAAATGATGGGGTCTGCTACAGAAATTCCTTCTGCTGCGTATGAATGTGGGCAGGGAAGAGCTGTCCTTCAGGTATGGTGAAACATTTTGGCCACTAAAAAACAACAAAGTCTCCAAATCCAGCTGGAAACTTTCCAAATCAGCAGTCTGAGACCCAGATGGCAAATCAGAATAAAGCACTTTGTAATACATGAATAGCTGGAAACTTGTTTTGCCTGTATTGCACGTTCTTTCTTACCAGATTTTCTTCAGATTGTCTAATCTGGAATTAATCTCCAGAAGGGGCATCCAATCCCACCCATCCCCAAATCTGAAAGGCCCTGAAAAGTCTGGACCTGACTTCAGACCTCCATCAATCAGTGCTCAGGTGACAATTTTTAACACCTTTTATTTGCTCAGTAGCACAGCTGTAACGACATGGATTGTGAGTAACATCCTTGGTGATCAAAACCTCAACACAAGCAGCTCACCTGGTTTCTGAAGATCAGGGCCACCACGCCACCAGTCAGCTCGATCAGCAAACAGATGCCAAGAATGTACATGAACTGCAAGAAAAACAATTGCAAGTGAGTCCTTAAACAGAACAAACCCCAAACACTCTTTCAATTAGTGTCCTTAAGTCTGTAACATTCAATTGCCAACATACTTGGCTTTCTGCACGTGAGATGTCATTTTAAAGAAAGATATAAAATTATGGTTTTGTTCTGACAAAACGGTTCATGTCACAAGAAAGCCTTTTTTCCTCACTTGAGCCATTGTAGGCTTTGCCCAATTGGCAAACACATCATCCTTCTGCTTCGAATGGACTCAAAAGTGATAGAGCATTTATCATGACCAAATGCTTCTCTCCATAAGAGCATCCCAGAGAAGCATATTAATGGACTGCTACAAACCACACTGCTCTGTGTTTGTATGCTTCCTACAAAAACACCACTTACCTGTTAGCTTTCATTTCTTGGGTAAAGCAGTGCTTTAAGATCAGCCAAACCATCTTCTACTAAATTGCCAGTGTTAAATCAAAGCAAAATTCTGGGCTCGGTACCTTTTAGTGTGTTGCTTCAGAAGAGGGAACTGAGCCGTCCTGCATGACCAAGCCAGCTCAGCACAGAGGCTCCAAGATGGGCACTAACAGGACTTACCATGCTCAGCGGTAAAAAACTGACATCTGCTAGCTCTCTATTTACTTATTCCTGTGTGTATATATACACATACTCACAAATGTGCTCACACACAACCACAACGTATGCATCTGTGACTAGTCCAAGTGCATGCTGAATATGAATAATATGAAGAAATCCATAGCAACACCCAAGATAGCTGTGATGTGCCTGTACTTGAAATGTTTTCCCAACCGAAAAGATTCTTCAGGCATAAAAGATGGGTTTTATGTGAATTTAGGTCTGCTTCTTAACAATAAACTTCATCGGGAGCAACGTTTTATGATCCCTCATCTGAAAATAATCCCTAATGCTCCACCCTGAAAGCTGGTTTAAACTCCCGTGCTCTCCATACCCAGTATCAGCGTCAGTAATTCACCAGGCAGATGCCTTTTCTCCTGCTAAATCCAGAATCAGCCTGAGAAGCAGACGTCAGGGACTTTCTTCGTTTAAATACCCTACCAGGTTTGCTACCACAACAGGAACAGAAAACGTCCTCGGCATCAGATGAGGAGACACCACCGTGCTCAGAGTGAAAGAAGCCACCACCACCTAAGGACAAACTCCCAGTAAAATTCCAGCGTAATTTCAAACCCCACAGTTACCTCTTGCTTTATCCTACATGACATACCACGTATTTAGCATTTCTTTAAACCCAGCTGGCTTGAAGGTGAAACCCACATTTTGGTGCTTTATTTTTAATTAGTCATATGTGCAACTTCCATCTGCAACCACAGCGTTACACAGGAATCTCCCTAAAATTCACCCCTTGAGAGGCACTGGAGAGAAAAACTTTGTTCCTTTCGTTTCTCCTTTAGGGCCCTTCTCTCAAAGCTCTGTGGTGCTCCACAGCAAACCCTGTAGCCCACGTTCCTCCATCTCCCCTCACTGTTCCACTCCCCAGACCAAGGCAGAGTGACCCCAGCTACCACCAGCCTGACGGATGTCAGCCTGACCTGGGGTTTCTTTCTCTAGCAGCTTCCTCCCAGTCAAAACGAGAAGTGTTTGGCAAACCACCAGAGACCGCAACTCATCTCTGCACTTAACATCCCAGCAGGCAGGTTCATGGCTTTAGGACCCCCCCATTCCAACAGGGCGATGCTGGAGCCAGCAGCTGCCTCTCCCTGGCCACGGGGCAGCACTCTCCTCTTCTCCCACGCAGCTCTGAGCAGGGCACGTGCTGGGGTATGGCCAGCCCAGAGGAAAGGCTAGCGTCAAATAGTACACCCACAGCTGAGTTTGCACAAAGTACACGCCAGCTGATAATAATTCACATTCCTGGTTGTTTTCCATAAAGCCCTCAACTATTGGAAAGCTGGTTTTCCTGGCACTGGGCTCTGACCCTCGCCTGTCCTGTCACCGGCAAGATGAAATATTGCTGCTCCCCGACGGAGGGACATCCACAGACCATGGTTAGGGGACCACTACCATAAAGCAGTTTCAGATTTAATTAAAATTAAAAGAGTGACTTTGTTAAAAACAATTTAAATGCAGACAGAGTTACGGGTTTAAATTCAGGTGAAGCTGAAAAGCAAAAGCAATGAGTCTTAAAAATTAAGAATAAAAACCCCAACACTTACTGCTTGCAGAAGGCTTAAATTGTCTCTTAAGGAAGCCAGTACACCCACAAAAGATACCAGGAACATTATAATGCCCAAAAGTATTAAAATAATTGCTGGGGCTAGAAAGGCACTTTCTAGAGTTTTGTATTTCTGTCTTTCAACTTCTGCATAAATCCCAACAGCAAGGACAAGGGCTCCAATCACCTGAAACAGAAAAAGAGAAGAGTACAGATGTTATTCTTTCTCCTGGTAAACACAGAGATGACATTTTATGAGTGAGTACACATGAACCTGTGACCACTCACTTCGGAATTAATTATAAACAATCAAAACACTCAAATCAGAAGTTTGAATTAAAAAAATGAAACCAAAACAAAAGACCCTCAAAGATTAAAGCAGAAAAAAGCTGAGTTAGAAAAAAAACCAACACCGCTGAGATTTGTTCATTTTAAAAATGTATTTAATAACTTTTTAACATTCTGGAAGTTAAACAAATTGAACCATACATCACTGGTTGAAGTGTAACTTATTTCTCATCTGAGACCACAGACATTACATATACTAGCAAATGCCACGGCATTAATGCTCCTCCTTTGCATGTCTGTCTGTCCTTCCCTCTGTGTGTGCTTGTGAATATATATACGCCTCTAACATAACACAATTTCTAAGCCAGTTGGCAATCAAGATCTTAGTACATATCCCTTAGTATCAGCTGCTATTGTATTTAGGCTCCATAAATAAGGCCAGGTGTTTCCTATACCTCCACTCCTGCCATCAGGGGAAATGCACTGGATTAAAAAAGGAGAAAAAGAAAAGCAAGCTGGAAATTACAGCACTTTCTTAAGCAACTACCAGATAAAGCTGACAAGTGAAACAAGATGTGATGCATTTAATTTAACAAGGTAAAGATATTTCAATCAAAATAATCACAGTTAAGTCAAAATAATTTGGTATTAAACCTATGGTGTTCTGCAAGTCACTTTGAATTATACTGAAGTAAAAAAAAAAAAAATAGCCCACAATACTTAATCATGAAAATTGCAGTGGGAAAACTTTATTGCAACTCCAACAGCCAGGCACATCCCGAGGGAAGAGGCCAGGTTCAAATCGATCATTTTGGCAATCTGATAAACAATGTTGCCCTTTTCTGACCCAACATTTCTGCAGGAACCCTGGATCTGCTCCCTGCACACCAGCGGCGAGGATAACATGCTTCTCAATCACACAAGGCTTTTGGATATCATGTGGTATACAACAGTGAAAGGTCTAGATAAATATAAAACATACTTACTTGCAAGACAGTAAGCCCAACAGCTGAAATATTGTTTTAATTATGGGATATCTTAAAATAAATAACTTGCTGAAAAGTCTTGGTTTTCTACAAGAACGAATAACAATCCCAAAGGACAGTATGTGGGGAATGCCACCAAGTTATCATTTAGAAAAGAAAAAACTCAGAAGGGTTCACCCATAAAAATAAATGTACTGAAGCTATATTAAATGTAACTTAAATTTTCATGTGACCAAATTCAGAGTAGCTTCCCCTCCGAACAATTCAGAAACTGTACTGTAAGGTAACAGAAGAGAAAACATGGTGGGCAAATAACAGGTATGCAAATTTACCACTTACATGCTTCCACTGTAAAATGGTAATTAGGGGTTTTTTATTACTGAATAGTCAATCTGCAGTGTTAGCTTTATTCTTAAAAAAAACCCAATAATTTGGGCAATAATTTATAAATTTTGTTTCAAGCAGATGACAACACCAACAAATCAGGTTGACATTTTTAAATACAGCTATAACAATCGAGGAAAGAATCTCAGAACTATACAAAACAATTGCAGATTATAAAACTGGTGACTGTACATGTATATGTGATTCAGGAGTTCTATTATTATGATGATTTAAAAAAAATTTAAAACCCCCAAACCCTAAAACCCTGATACCTTTGTGTCTAGATGGCATTTATGCTGCTCAGAAAGCAGCAGATCTATAAGCAGCAACTTAAAGGCAGCATCTCCCGCAAACTCTGAAGCACCATGAACAAGCTCAATGCTTGCCTGGTAGCTTCCTTGTTTAGAAAATTAAAAAACCAAAACAAAACAACCCACCAATATTGGACATAACACACAGGTATTAAACCTTGATGGGGATTATCTGAATGTCAGAAGTGTGTTAAGACTAGAATGTTTTACTGAAATGTCTTTTTCTTAGCCATAGTTTTCTCATCAAAACATTCAATGTAAGATTTCGGTTTGTTTGTTTGCTTTAAAGATTCAAAGGTGCTTGTGAGCAGAAATACAAGGTGCATTCCTGCTTTCAGAGCTTAAGATATATAGACACATGTAGCAACCTTTACACACATACGTAACTTCACCCCGTTCCATCTGCACGTTTGCTCACATACCCTCCAACACCACCTCTAGCATTTTAAGTGCACGAGAAACTTCAGTCCTGCCTTTTGTTTCCTGATACGAGCTTGGCCCCCCAAAAAATCCCCAAATTCCCCCCTTACAAATTCCCACCCGTTACAGCTTTTAATGCCCCCAGTGGCCGATATCCCACCCCAGACAAACGACAGGATTAAAGCCGCCTTGTGACCAACGGGGCATAAACAGGGGGAGCTTCTCACCACTCCTCGGCTCTCTTCTAGAAGTGCCCCAAGCCGCTTGCTCTGCAAGGCTTCAGGATACCGGGCATGACAATTATGTCACCCCCCAAGAAGAGGACTACAAAACACCCATGTAAAAAAAGCTCCCTCAGGCAACCCTAAGTTAACAGTTCGGCCAACGGTGGCACGCAGAGGGCACACGCCGCACGCTGCGTTCAGCAGCACTGCTGCCACGCCAGGAGAAAAACATCCGCCAGCAAACCAAAAACTCAGAGTGACCAATCATATAGCACACACGCACACACATTCCAAGTTTTATACAGATTTTGAAGTATAAAAAACTATTACGGGGTTGGGGGGAAAGCCTACCTAAGTATGCAATTAAAATCTTCATTCCTTACAAGCAGGATTTACACTTTTATTATCTTCCGGGTTTTTAAACATTTAATAAAAAGATTTTAAACTTTTAATATGGTCAAACCAATAGCAGCAATTATTTATGCCAAGCAGATGTGCTAACTTGCCAATCATTCTACCCCCATCTCTTCTCCAGGACTGTGCTCTCCCTTCCTGTGACTAGGGGTGGGAACGCAAGCTTTACGTAGGTGGCCCAGCAAAATACACACTGTTTACATCCTGCATCCTTCACAACAGCTCCCAGTTTGGTAATTCACCCTGTGTCCGCAGGAAAAATTAACTGGCCTTAACTGACATTAAACGAGTATACACCAGCAAATAGCTGGGACTTTCACTGGGGCTTTTGCATGCACAGAAGCTGCTTTCCCAAGAGAAATGAAAAGCATTTATTTATAAGCAGCGGTTTTAACCCTTTACTTACAATACTTATTCTTAAATAAAGCAGTGGCCACTCAATAACAGCACCTTCTGTTTAAAATGCTGGACGTTGTTTCAGCCAAGTGAGAAAAATTACATTAAAGCCTCATTCACCAGCAAAACAGTTGCCTGAAAAAGTTACAGTGATGACTAGTTTTTAAAAAAGCCCCGGGTGACACAGGAAGATACAGCAGTGACAGGGCTTGTAGCAAACGTCCCCTCTGGCACTCCCAGCGATGCTTTCATTTCCTTTCTGCCTTTGGATAAGGCTGATATTTAGTTCCTGCTGATTCTAGGCAATCCTGGGTACTCGAATCTGAGTGTTCATCACTCACAAATGTAGCAGAAGAACAGCAGGGAGGAAACCGAATGGCTGCAGCACCCTGTACATCAAAGTCCCCAAAAGAACACAAATCACTCAAAATTTAAGCAAGCCAATACACAAAAGCCAAACTTTACTCCCACTTACACCAATTTTTTTTTTTAAAGTCAGCAAGAGTAACATAGCTGAAAAAAGAACCAGACCACTGACATTTACAGCTGATGATGAGATCTGCTTCCCTAAGCTAGAATAAAAGAAAATTTCGAGAGAGAAACCCACGCACCATGGCTCACACAATACAGTGTGTGTTCGGCCTGCATGCCAGGAGCACGCTGCCCAGCGCCAGCCAGCCGGCCAGCCAGCAAACGCCAGTGGCCCCAGCCATCCCCTGCCCGCAACCCCCATCATGCCTGCCCCCCTCTCTCCCCCCCCAGAGCAAATCATCTCCCTGGCAGAGCTGACAAATGGAAGCTCTTGGTTATAAACAAGGGCAGAGCACTGAAAATGCAGAACAAGCAGCTACAAAGAGTAAATAAAATCCTCAGGCTGCTTAAAAGAGGCTTTGTCCTCCACAGATGCTCAGAGACACATTTCAGAAGGGCTCTTTTTCTGCTACCGGATTAATTTTTACACCCCACCAGCAAGGCCCCTTGCTGCCAACAGAAAACACGGAGTAGCCAATGTGCACGGCCCTTCATGAAGGACCTGTTGCAAAAGAGTTTGAAAAATAATGCAACAGGTTTCCCTTTTCTGAAAACGGTACCTGCAGAATAGCAGCTGTGGCGTAATGCAGGGAACTTTGGGGTCGAAACCCAAGGGTTTTCCTCAGTAGGTTTGTCTAGGAAAGACAACAAGGTAGCCAGGATCCCCACATGCCTGAATTACATCCAAACATTTTGCATTTCAGTTTTTGTTCATTCCTAAACCACAGCTTTAATCAGGCACCTACTATCGAAGCTGGTGGCTCTAAACCTCTTTTCACACGTCAAAAGCTTCACGCTCCCACCTGGAAACACCGTGTCTGCCAAGGCAGCAACGCAAGCGCTTCTGTGGCATTTAAACTGAGAGGGCCAGAAGGAAATCCTGCCCGAGCAACCCGTGCGTCGGTACAGCCTGGGGCTAGTGCAGCCACGCAGCATCACCCCAGTATCCCGGAGCCTGAAAAAAAGCAGCTTTAAAGTGGCGGTCCTTCCCAGGAGCCCCAAGGCTCCTTCCAGCCCGAGGGTGCCGGGTCAGGGCGAACTTGTCGCGTTTGAGGAGCCCGCGGCAGCGGCCCGGAGTCCCCGTCCGGGAGCCCAGGGCTCGCAGGGGCAGCACCAGGTTCCAGCGGGTTCCAAAGCTCCGCGCATCGCCCCGCGGGCTCGGAGCAGGAACTGCCCCGCACGCCGGCGGCTGGCTTTGCCGGGCAAAGGCTCTCCTTGCCAAGCACCCCGAGGGGGATAAGGCGCATTTTCGTACAGGCATACATAATGAATTTTATCCGCCAAACTCCCAACCCCTGCAAGTCCCCCATCTGCTAAAACCAGTTTATCGGTCCCTCGGGAAGGCAAGGGAGCTGCACCCACCGGCACAGGTGTGCCAGCCGCCGGCTCGCAGCGCAAGTGTTCGCAACTGAAAAACCCCCGTGCCTGGCGCGGGGGGGACGCGGCGCTCCCCGCCGGACCCCCGCACGGGGACCCCGCCCCACCGACCGGCGCCGGCGCCCCCCGCACCCCCCGGCCCGCCGCAGGCTGCCCGCCCCCCGCCGCACCGCGGGCAGCCGCCGCCCTCACCCAGAAGGTGGTGGAGTAGGTGATGAGGGTGAGCTTGAGGCAGAGGTAGGAGAGCCGCCCGCAGTACCGCACTTGCTCCGCGTCCCCCGCCGCCATCCTCCCGCCCCGCAGCACCTGCCGCCGCCGGCCCGGCCCGGCCCGCCCCTTCCCGGCGGCCCGTGCCCGCGGGAGGGACCGGCCGCGCCGCCGGGCGGGTCCGGGGCCGCCGCCGCTTCCGGGACCCGGCGGGCGGGGGGGCACACCGCACGGGGAGAAGCGGACGGCACGGCATGGGGCGGGAGGTGGGCAGCACACACGTCGGGAGCGAGATGCAAAGCTCCGACACGCTCCCGGATTTGTTTTGTTCTGGTTTTTTTTTTAATTAATTGCCTTTGCAAATGCCCCGCGGTCGGGGGGCGGCCCGGTCGGGGCTGTCCCCGCCGCTGGAGCCATCGGGACACCCCCCCACCCCACCCCCCCAGCTCCTCCCAGAGCCCCCGCAGCCCCTCACCGCCGTTTCAAACAGCGCGCACAGCAGTCCACGAAGCTGCTGCCTGGGTGTTTGGCGGGGCGTCCGGGAGCACGGCAGAGCGGCACCCCCACGCTCTACGGCAGCAAACCGAGCCACACCGCAGCGTTTACCGTTCCTTGTGACACCCGCAAAGCCGCCCGTGCCAAGGGGGTCCCGTCCCGCAGATAAAGCGCAACAGCTGATGTGGGCGCTGCCCTGGCCGCCTGCCTGCCTAAAGGGACATGTGCCCGGCACAGCGGGTCACTGTTGGGTCTGCACGGCCCTCATGGACTGCAAACGCCATTCATGCCTACCAGATTAAATAACCCCTTCCAAGCTGGCAGTGCTGCGCTCCTGGCCCACAAAGTGCTATTTTCCTCGGGGGGAGAAAGTCTCATTCAAAGTGGCAGCCAGCTATCAGAGAGTTGGTTGTTGCATCCCGGCCTTGAGCACAGACAGATGGCCTTGAAAATCGGCGTCTGGTATCAGAGAAGATGACGTGCAGCAGCATTTATACTTAAATTACCTAGTAAAGAGACTGTGGAAAACCTCGGAGCTGCATATGCAAAACTGTGTAAGTCGTCAGCCGCACGTGGTTTTGTTGGCTACATACAATACACCAGTAGTTGCTACCAAAACCTCTTTTGTAAAGCCTAAAAAATATTCCTGGACAATTCTGTTCTTAAAAGTGCCATTGGTTTTCCATGCAGCACTAAACTCTGCTTCCTGGAAACAAATAATGCAGCCCAGGTCCCTGCTGGTGACAGGACAGCACATCGCCTCTTGGGTTTCTGACAGTAAGACATAATACAATGTCCTAGAGCATCCATCTTCTAAAATATCAAGAACTTCAGTTTTCAGACAAATTTGCAAATATCCCTGACACCCACCAGTGGCACGCAGGCTGGAAGTTGCCTTGCATACCGTGTCAGTGCTAGGAGTTAGTCTGCCGCACGGGCTCCATGTCTCATGGGCATCGCTCGCACCCAAACACGTTCCCGTTGCTTACGCATCTTCCTTGTTTGTGTATTAAACTAAATTAATAGTTTTCTTCCCTAACACCTTACCTTGTGATTTGTGCCGTGATTTCTGCAAATAACATTCCTGGGCACGACTGGATGGATGCGAAGCTGATTAAAAGGGGCATCCATTTCCCTGTTGTTTTCACTCTGAACTGAGCCAATATGTCAGAACAGGTTCCTTTTATGAAACCGGATGAGAATAACAGAATAATCCTTTTCTTTGTCTGAATCCTAGACTTTGTTTAGACAATGAAATGGCGAGGTCTCTGGATACAATTACTATAGTTCAGTGGCAAACGGTGGTTTAAAGTAAGATGCCATGAATTGCCTGCAGTGCTGAGGGTCCTCGGCCACGCTCTCTCCAACTGAGCCCAATGCAGCACACAGGCACAGTTTTCCAGCCGAGAGTTTGGCACCTCTGCCAGCATCGAGGCAGGCTGGGCATTACAGCCTCTGCTCCCGAGACCATCCAATGGCTCATCTGGCGGGGAGAGTGTGTTCATGTTAAGGATCAGTAACTTCCACATTTCCTCAATCACCTGCAGCGCCACCAGGGTTGTTCCAATTGTCTACAAGGCATGGTAGATCCCATGGACGGTCTTCAAAAGCCATGGTCTGCAGAACATTTGACCCAGGGCTTTAGGAGATCTGCAGAAAAGGGAAGTGAACCCACAGCTAGCCCTGCACCAAAGAGTGGCAGAAGGACCCTAAGCTTTTCAGAGCTAGCAGCAGCGTTTTTGCTGCCTTCTTCCAGCCCAGGCCTGGCTGATAAAGCTGCAGTCTGGCTGCACGTTGCCCCACCCAAGGTGGCTGCTCATGGACCTCACGTCCTGCTCTCAAAACTGTTCCCTGGGTAAAGGTCCTTCCTCCCAAAGCTGAATCCAACGTGCAACATGATTAAAGTTTCTACTGCCTGTATTACCTTGTACTGTATTATTTTTCCAAAATACAAAATGCACCTTATTCACCCTTCCTGACCTTCCAGACCCACATCTTTTGTTTGCATCTCTCACCTTTCACACGGGCCTGGAACTGGTGACTCAGCACAGGAATGTTTGGCCTTGAACAATCCTGCCCATAATAAAAACAACAGTGAAACCAGCCAAGCACAAATACCCTCTCTCAGATAGTCCCTTTCCCTGGTATAATTCCAAAATCATTGGAGATGCAAGTTTTGCCCATAGTCCCAGGCAAGTGTGACTTTCCTAAGGAATTTGGAGCCTGCCTTTGTAAAAAATCATTTGATAGCACATGCTAAATCACTGGCCAGGCTCCAAGATGATAACCTTGTCAATGCACAACTAGCAAACAAATAATAGGTTGGGTGTGTATAAACGAAAGCAAGTCCTTGATGACTTGTATGATGAAATGGTGACCAAAGGATGGCTGCTTTCTGATCATCACCCAAGTAACAGGGACCAGGGCAGGTGGTTCTGAAGAAGTTTTCTAGGAAACGTGGGCACCCTGACCATCTTCAAAGTCAGCCAAGAGAGTTTATGGTTTCACCATTGAAACATCAAAAAGTACAGTCCTTCTTCTAAGCACTGGCTTGTGGTCTGCTTTCTGTAACAAAGACCGGTACAGCACTTTAGCTGCGCTCTCAGCTAAACGTACAGAGGTTTTTGCTTCTGTTCTCCTTGGAATTTGAAGAGATTTGAGAGAGGCAAAGAAAAATTCTGAAAAACACTATTAGCTGTTGGATTCATGTTGCAAATCATGAACAGCCCTCCTAGACTGCATACGGAAAGTGGAAGGTTCATGAGTTGTTTAATGAGGTGTCAGTGGAAGACCTGCAAGAAGAGCCTGGAACAGCTTTGCAGTGCATGTGGAAAGACACGTACAAGTGTGGTTTTGCAGTTTCTGGGTAGGGAAGTGAGTGGGATTACCTGCAGAGAAGTCCATCATGAGGAGAAGAAGATATTACATGTAATACTACAGGCATTAATTTCTAAAAAAACAACGCTTGGGTAATACCGTATCAGAGAAGACCTGGTTTAAAGAGTTGTGGTGAGGTGATGGGTTAACTGAAGGCTACCTCCAGAAATTAACGAAGCAAGTCTGAGCTGGTGGGAAGGATCCTGAACCAATAAATACTGCCCTGTTACAGGGGAGACTGGCACAGCTGCAGCTCCAGCAACTTTGGGAGCTGGAAAATTACTGCTATCCCAGTGCTGTGTGCACAGGGAGAGTTTTTTCCTTTATGTTACTTTCTGAATCCTGAAAAGAGGTTTTCGTGTCCAAAACCAGGTTTTAATACCTGAAACACTTTCGGCTTCTAGCACAGCAGGCATAGCCAGTGCCAAGTACCCTTTGAAATCTCAGCCTTGACATGTTGCTTATGTTTGTGTCCTTTGCTGCAAACCTGACAGCGAGCAAGAGCGCTGTGCTCTCAGCAGAGATGGGAGTCAGGGTTCCCCTTTCCTGCGAGGACCAGGTACTCCTTCTAGCACGCGTGAGGTCAGCAAGTTTCCACAGCACATGCTGGGAAAGTGGATGCAGTGGTGCAAAGGGGGAATGCCCCTTGTTCAGCCCCTTAGCATCACAGAGTACAGAGCATCATGAAGCAGAGGCTCCTCTGGATGTTTTCATGCTAGACAGCAGCCAGAGAAGGATTTCTGGACTTCCAGATGAGATCCTGGGTGCCAGCTTTCCACTGAAGCCTTATTTAAAGTCTCAGCTCAGGTCTGGCCTTCACAAATGCCTCTCTCCTGGCGTTATTCAGTCGACCCTTCAAGCATCAACAGGACATGTTGCTGGAATTTAAGTAAGTTAAATCATACCAAATCTACTAAATATAGCTGCTCGAGTCATGTTATATAGAGCAGTTACCATTAAGTAATATGTATTAAAAATGCAGATAAGCCTCCAAATAGCTGCAGAGAGCAAGACCACCTTGCTAAAATTGTGCTGAATATATTTTGTTTCTCTCTTGCTATGAAAGCTTGGAGGAAGCCAGGGAGGGTCCTGGAAATGCAAGCACTGCAGTGCTGGTAAACCTGGCAAAGTGGCTACCCTTGCATTTAAGCCTGTAAAACCTGGATATAGCAGCAGGTCCATTTCAGAGGTTATTTCAAAACAAATGGAGGGGAGGCGAAATTTCAAGTACCACTCTGCCATGTTTCATTTGATGTCAAATTGGTTGTTTAGTTTTTGCCTGCAAGAGACTCCACCTCCTTTCAACATCCCCTTAAACCCTGTAGAGAATTTATCCCAGCACAGCTCCTGCCTTGCACTTAACAGTTACGCAGGCAAAGAAAACCAAATTACCTCAGTCCCGCTGCAGAAGACTGAGATACCTGATGCCTTGGAAAACCGCTCCCCTGAAAAAGAAGGATTTCCACTTGGATTAAGGTGTTTGCTGGCTTGATGTTCCATTTGTATTTTCTTGTCCTTAAAAATAATCTAAAGGAAGACATTGCCTGTCACTGACCTGGAAAACACCTCTTCCTCCCCTCCTTTTTTTTTTTTCCTTTCTCTTTTTCTTTCTTTTTTAGAGGAAAAAGAAACTCAAGGGAGAGAGTTGTTCTTTAGTTTTTGCTCTTCAAGTGTAGGTTAAAATGCCAGGCAAGGAGGCGGCCCTCAGTATCGCTCATCTCCTCCTGGAACTGCATTGCATCACTTGGAAAACAGGATGAGAGGACATGAAGCATCTCATCCCGATGTCTTTTTAACGGCACTTAGTCATATGCAGGGGGATTCATAACACCAGCATCTACTGCAGGAAAATGAGCAGATGCCAGAAGATTTTATTTTACACTTAGCCAAAGAAAAAACCATGGGCATATTTTCCATTTCAAATGCTAGCAACATTTCACAGGCTGAATCTCTTAAGGACAGTAGCAATTGGACGGCGGTAACCCAGTTTACCCAGCCGGGATGGCGAATTGCTTTGTGGGCTATCACCTATTCCTTCATTGTTATCACATCCATCATTGGCAACATCACCATCATCTGGATTATTCTTGCACACAGGAGAATGAGGACTGCTACCAATTACTTTATCGTTAATTTGGCTCTTTCGGATTTGCTGATGTCTGCTTTCAATACCATCTTCAATTTTATTTACGCTAGTCACAACGTCTGGTATTTTGGTGAAGAATTCTGCAGGTTTCAGAACTGGTTCCCCATCACTGCAGTGTTTGTGAGCATTTACTCCATGACAGCTGTGGCTGCAGAAAGGTAAGAGGTGAATGGAGAAGATAAGGTCTAAAAAATCCACTGTAAGTTAAAAAAGATTGTTGCAATACTTTGTGCAATTGGCCTCCACCTACTGTGTCGGGTGCCTTATCAGCAAAGTGGGAAGAGTGCCAGGCAAATAGACTGCAGGGTTAGATGCTAGTTATGGCATGAAAGGAAGGTTCTTTTGTTCTATCCCTGGTCTGAATCACATTCAAATCTGTAACGAGTGGAAGTGGCTGGTATTTTATTGTTCCCACATTACTGATCATAAAGTTTCCCAGTCATCCTGCAAACTCATTTGTTTTTTTAAACCATGAGAAGGACCCACCATTTGGATAGAGCAGGAGTGGTACGAATATGCTGTGGGATGCAGAAAGTATCAGCATCCACAACCCTGCTTGTGAGTCCAGCAAACCACCAGAAATAATGGGAAATGGATCAGAAAGGGCAGAGTCTGCTCCAATAGTTCACAAGAATTACTTATTCCAAGAGACAGGAAAGTAATTACAGTGATTTTGTTTGACTTCTGAGCTAATTTGGTATTTTCATAATACTCTCTTCCATCTTTTACTTGATTTTAAATTTGTGGAGTCTGAATGTGTTTACAGCTCATTGTTGAGTAGCATGACACTGTTTTTCTTTTTACTAGAAAGTGGACAAAAGTCCATGGGAATTTCCTCTCTTAAAGACAGTGGTATGTAAAAAAAGTAGAGGAGGTTAAGCTCCCTTCTAGGCTTTCTGTGCTCCTTCCCTCCATTCTTCCCGTCTTCCCTCTGTTACTTCCACTCTCTGCCTGGTCCTGGGAACATCTGTATCTTTTCCATCCTATGTCCCTGCCACATCCCCATGGTGAACGTCTTTCCTGGGGCAGCCAGACCTACCATCCAGAAATACCTGGCAGTCCCTCTGGAGCCATCTGAAAAGCATTACCCTGTGAGTCATTGGGGTCGCTTCCGTAACTCCTACCCTTGCTTGCAGCACGGTTCACACTGGCACACCCAGCTCCAGGAAGCAATCGATAGACAAACCAAACCAGATAAACCAGCAGGAGAAAGAAGGCTTCGCCCCTTGCATGTGTAACGCCTGCTGAAACCTGCGTGGAGCCGGGACATGGCTCCGTAGCGGGCAGTGGCCCCTGTGGTCTCTGGAAGGATGGCTCATGGACACCGGGATGAGTGATGTGCTTATCAGCCCACAGTTGTCCAGATGAAAGCATGAAGCCATGGCAGCTGTTTTAGACTTGAATACCCTTCTGCTGTTCCTGGCTTTAAATCAAGGGTGGTTGGTAACCGCTATTTTACATGTGGTCTGCAAAAGTATATTATCTGGGGAAAAACAAACAAACAAACAAAAAAATATCCATTTCAGCCTGTTCTCATATCTCCCTACTCTCCTCAGGGACTTTTGGTGAAAGTACCTATACACCCACATCTCTTTAGTTACATGGCATGGATCAGAAAGAAGACTTGGCATCTCGCTGCAAACCATATTTAGCTATTCTTTGCTTCGCCTTAAAATAGATCCTGACACTGTCTCCTGGAAACTCACAGCTTCCATTTATTGTTATGAGAACTTGTGTCCACTTGGGCTCCATTGTTTAACTTTGATAAAACAATGTCTTTTGAAGTGGTTTATTATAAGGAAGGAGGCTAAGAAGTGGCAGCTATGTAAGTCATCTTTGTCTGCCATAGAAAAGGCTCTGGCAAAGTTGCTCGCCATTAGGTTTCGGACCACTCTGTTCCCTGATTTCCCCAGGCACAGCTGTTCCCACTACACACTTTCCACAGCACTATGGGCAGAAATGTGCTCTATCAGCTCAAGTTTCCGAGTCCAGTTAGCAAAGTCACCCAGGCCCTCTTCAAAAAGTGTACAAGAGTGTCCGAAATGCGGCTTGTTTTGTCTGCATGGGATGAGGACCAGAGGAAGAGTGCTGGGAGCACCTGTTCCAGCACCCTGGGCTGTCCCTGGGAGCGGAGCATGGACGGAGGGCACAGGCAGCATGAGCAGCAGGGGGACAAAGCCAGCCCTGCCACACAGCAAGAGCAGCCAGAAGATCTCAGCAGATTTGGTAAATCTCCCAGCTTGCAGGAGCTTGCCTAAAAGCGCGGCTTGCCGTGGGGGTGCACGGCTGGCTGAGTGTGAAAGCCCCCCCCCAGCAGCCTTGTCACACCTTCGCTTTCCGCAACAGGGGCTGCGGCGGCAGCACACGGGGGGCATCGCTTACAGCCAGAACTCGCCCTTCACCCAGGGCCACAGACGGCCAGTGTGGGCGCATCTGCAGGCAAACACTCTGGAGAATATCCACCCACCGCTTGATTCCTCCCTGACCAGATTCAAGCATTGTATAACACTGCCTACGAGCAGCTAAAGAAAAGCAAGGTGACATGAAAATTTTATAGCTAAATAAGGCTGTGCTGCCGCACGGCTCTTGCCCTGCCTGGCTGGCCAGCCCCCTCTGTCCTGCAGCGGCAGCCGGGCAGAACCCCTTCCCAACGGCCTGGCCAAAGACAGCACGGAGTCTGTCACATGTTTGCCATGAAAACTAAGAGGCAATTGGCATTTTCCGCTCTATTTTGCCTTTTGAACAACCATAGCAAAGAGTACGGAAAGCATGACAAGAAATGCATAATTGATTACGTACTCATTATGATACCATGGGTTTCTACACAGGGAACTTAAAACCAAAGAGTGCTCTGGGCTTGCACGTAATCTAATAGTCAGATGTGCCGTGAGGGCTCTGAGCAGGTGTGGGACAAAAGGGTCAGCCTCTCCCTTCCACTGCAAGCACAAGTGCTCCAGCGTTTACAGGCAGAGGTGGACAGCACAAGAGTTTTCCACAGCTAAAAAATCAGAGGGGAAAAATTCAGGGCAAAGGATACTCAAGACACCACTCTGCTGTTGTCAGAGGAGATTGGCGTGATTAGGGGGAAATAGAGTGTTCAGAGGTTTTTTGGTAGAGGCATAATTCCAAACTAATGCAAACAGTTCACCACCTGAAATTTCAGACCAAGTGTATAATGCATTTGAAAAAAGTAATTAAAGAGGAAAAAAAGAAAAATTCAAAGGGGAATACTTGCAAAGACCATATGCAGAAGGCCTAGATGTCTGCTTCCTCCTCACACCAGAAGCATCCATCCACATATTCTGCCCTAAAACTTGCAATTGCTCTCTTCAGAAAGGATTTAGCACCTTCTAATTATTTACAGCCTGGAACCTATCAAAATGTCGCTATAAATAAAGGCCGCTATACCATCCTGGTGAGTTTTTACACTCGCTGTATTTGTTGTATAGTTTACCATTGCAACTGTAAAAGCATTACCTATTTTTCTCGCAGGTATGTGGCAATAATTCATCCCTTCAAGCCCAGGCTCTCTGCTGGGAGCACCAGAGTCATCATAGGGATGATCTGGCTGGTGGCATTTGGGCTCGCCTTCCCGCAGTGCTTCTATGCTGAGATCATGACAGACAACGGAACAACGAAATGCATCGTCGTCTGGCCCGATGACGTCGGATCCAAACACCAGCTCACGTAAGAGAAACAAGAAAAACTCCTAATTTGTGCAGTAGGAAATTCATTTCACCTCCCCACTGTTGGCTACAGGAAGCACGGGCAGAGGGCAGGGGGAAGCACGGGTCGGGGGGGCCCACCTGAGCTCGGTTTAACCAGCTGTGGGGAAAGCTGGCAGGTGATCACGGCTCCAGGTGAGGAAGGGTGAGGTGCCATCTTCCCCTGCTTTGAAAACTGGTTCTAAGATCTAAAAACCTTAGATACAGGGCTCAGTGAATTGAAGAGAAACCAGCACAAAGTCTCTAAACAAGCAATAAATCCTGGTTCCAAAGATTCTGGATCTTCTCCATCTGTCAGGCAGGAAGAAACTGGGTATCTGTAATGCTGAGAAGCCACATAATTAGCTAAAAATTATGGTGCTCTCTGGGGGGAAAGAATTAAAAAAAAAAAAAAAAAGAAAAAAAAAGGGAAAAAAAAAAAAAGAGGAGCATGTTTCAGACATCTTATGGTTTTATAGACTGACTTATCTGGGCACACATCTGCGCTCCTAAAAGCTTCTAACCCTCACAGCAATTTCCTCCTGCTTTAAAGCAAGATTGTTCAGACAGATGAAACAAGCCATACCCCACATTTACGGGATCTGCTGCGATTAATTATTATTCAAAGCACACGATACACAGAGCAGTTTGAAAAGTTTATCAAGCAAAACATATTTATATGAAGTAGTAACAGAAGAACTGTGGAAAAGGAACAAATCAATTAACAACACGGAAATAATTTTTCAAACTAAAACCAAGTGCTAAACTCCCTGTGTCTGTTCTTCACTGTGAACGCTTCTGCCCAGCTCCGTGCACCAGGAACATTTTTCCCTTCTCAGTCTTCATCTCTGGCAGACAGCTGGATGACTCCTACAGTTAGTTATTACCAAAGTAACTGGGTTTCACACTAATCCGTGCCAAGTTCCAGGAGCCTCATGTAAGTTTGGCCAAGCTGCCAAGCATACTCAGCCACTGGTGGTCAGTTGTCCCCAGAGTCACAGAAGAGCAAAGAGTAAAATTAGGCTTACATCGTGTTGGGTGATGTTCCTCCCAGGGCTCCTTGGTTGGTACCCCATGGCTCATGCTGGGAACACAGCGTGCCAGGCAGGCTCCCGGCAATGGAGAGGAAGGGATAGTAGATAAGCACTTACGTATAAGTCTGATGACTATTTCATTCAGATAAAAAGCGTGAGGTTTATTTCTCCCGCATCCACAGTTTAGGAAGGATTGAAACAGGTTTCTCATCATGCTGACAAAACCTCTGTGGGCTGGAAAGGCTGGTCCTGAACTCAGCAAATAACGGGGCAGGTTCTTTCTGGGATACCCAGCTGAAAAGCAGCCGCAGCTCCCAAACACAACACATCATTCACCAGCTCACTCTCCCTGAACAGCCTGATTTGCAAGGTTCAGTAGTGCTCCTAGCAAGGAAGTTGGAAGCAGCGCTCCCCAGAAATCATCTGGAGTAATGGATCACCTGGGACAGATGGTGAATATGGAGAAAATGCATGGAGAAAAAGCCACATGCAGCCATTCATGTGCTAGTCCAAATACCAAGGAAAAGAAATACTAAGACACCCAAAGAAAAATAAAGAAAGGGAGAACCAGGTTCCCCTGTTGACTGTGGGTTCTCCAAATCCTTTATAGCTGAGTAAAACCAGCCTTCAAGATTTCTAGACTTCAGAACAAAGGAAAATCCTTTTCTGCAGGAAAATTGTGTATAATTACGATACAAACAAGTGGGGAAAACCTCCAAACCAACAATACACTACCATGACTACTAGAGCCTGAGAAATACTGGATATGAAGGGACTGAATTTGTAGTTCAACCAAAATAAAGAACCTTAACCACAGAGGATTTTTTTTCCTGGTGACAGGTTAACTTTGCAGCAAAGTAGGAAAACTATAAGACTAGAAGTTTCTTTTTGCCATGTGCTCAGGCTTAGGCTCCTGTCCTCCCCTCCTCTTCCCAGGATGGGAACTGTAAAGGGGCTTTGCTGTGCTCCACACACAGTGTTAGACCTTCAAAAGAGGTACCGCTCTGAGGACAATTGGGGAAGCTGGAAAACAGGCAGGGACAAGCTTGCCACATTTCACAAATACAGTATTTTTCTATTTGCAGCCACCCCAAGGAGCCAACACCACTGAGCGCCCCGACACCCATTTAGACGGCGCCCTGCAGAGCAGTCGGTCACTGCAGAGCATTGTCATACTGAGAAAGACCATTTGCACCCAGCCTTTCATGGCTGCCAGCAGCGTGTGCCAGAGCCCTCCTGCCTTAATCCTCAGTTTTACACTGTTTATGTTAATTTGACAGCTGCTGTAACCGAGTGAGCAGGTTGTTCCCTCCCCATAAATGGTGGTTGCTTAAAATAATCATACTCCAGCACGAGGGAACCAGCAGAAGCTTGTGGGGTAACACGGAAAGTTAGGAAGGGGCAAGCTAAAATACAGCTTTCGGCTGGAGCAGTAACTGAGTAGCCTCTTGGCGATACGTAACTGTGTGTGCACAAATAAAACCAGCCAGCAACGCAAATGTAGCAATGACTGCCGTTCGCTTTCTCTGTGCTATAAACAGGCAGTATTCCTTCCTTGCGATCTGCGGAGTCTTCCCTGCCAACTTTGTGCACCCTATTAGCAGCCAGCTACATTTTGCAGTCCCTGATCCAGGTTTCTTCACCGTAGCCCGATCAGGCTGTTGACACTATTGCATTTGTCAAGTTACTCTGTCGTTTTTGGAATATTCGTTTTCCATATCTGTGATTTAAAGGTTTATATTTTTACAGCCACAAGTCTCAGATGCTTCTCTCTCCTGACTGCAGTGGGATAGCGCAGGTAGCTGCTGACTGTAACCCTCTGGTAAAAGACAAGTGGTATTTGTCTTGAAAAAGCAGTGAAACCAATCCAAGGACTAATCATCACAACACAAGAGAGAGGAGCTTTTGTTGTTTACAGAAGTCCCTGTAACAATGTTGTAGGCAAAATTTCTGCTTCTTTATGCTCTGAGGTTGAAGTTAATGGGAGCCAGACACACATATCCGAAAGACAGTTTCTGAAAGAGCCCTTCAAGAGACATACTGACTACAAAAACACGCTTCTTGTTCTTTTTCAGGTATCACATTGCAGTGATCGTGTTGATTTACTTACTGCCTTTGATGGTGATGTTTGTTGCATACAGCATTATAGGAATTACTCTGTGGAGCAGTGCGGTTCCAGGCAACCACCTTAATAGCGTCCGCTACGAACACCAACTTAATGCCAAAAAAAAGGTCAGAAGTGAAACTTAAAAATAATTACCCTCAGCATACCAGCCAGGCTGGCTCCAATTCCAAAACGGAGCTTGCACTTAATACAAAATCTTGTGGGATTGGCCATGAAAAGTTGACAAAATACATCGGGCCAGGGGTAAAGGGCATCACTTAGCAAGTATGAAAAAAAACATGGTGATCTACATGCACCAGCCAGCCTCCAGGGAAGAAAGGCTCACATTGGCAGGCAGCAGACCAGTTCCCAGTAGTCCTTAAGAGAATAAAGCTCAGCTTCCAGTGAACCTGCGCATCGCAGGATAAACCAGGGAAAACCTCTGGACAGGGGGGAGAGGTTTCGGTGAAACAGCAGCTCTTGCATTTCCCTACCACATCTCTCCAATGTAGCTGCCAGCAGTTCCCCTGCAGAAAGTGCGCTTTGTGCACCAGGAAACACTCGCTTTAACTCTCTCTCTGCTCCCAGTTTCCATCATCAGGACTGGTTTCTTTGCCATAGCAGCCCAGGTCTACATATCATACAAGGTGCCTCTGGAGGGCAAACCAGACCCAAAATAAAAGCAGCACCTCCCATTCCCCCAGCAAGCTCAGGTGATCACCCAGAGACACAGGAATAACACACTGGTTTTGTTTTCCTAGTTCGTGAAGACCATGGTGGTAGTTGTGATTATTTTTGCTGTCTGCTGGCTGCCCTACCACATATACTTCATCCTCGGGAGCTTCAAGGAAGACATCTACCAGCAGAAGTACATTCAGCAGGTTTATCTCGCAGTCTTTCTTCTTGCCATGAGTTCAACAATGTACAACCCCATCATATACTGCTGCCTTAACCAAAGGTGAGTAGCGTGCACATGTGTGCACAGAGGAAACGCGAATCTCAGTCTGGGAAAGCATAAATCTCTGGAGGTGAGAACAACTGTGATTTTCAACCACAGTCCACAGGCTGTAGTAGACAATTTATACTCTGCTAATAATGTAAGACAAGCCACACTCTGCGAGTGAGATTTTAACTCAACCCTTTCAACCCTTTAGATTTTCTGCCTCGGAATAAAGTGCAGGCAGCAGGTTTATGACAAGCACAGCCACATGTGCGCCCGTTTCCACACGCAAACTACCTTATTTCCAAGGAAGGAGGGAGGAAACTGTAATCCCTGCAACACATCTGCTGACCTAATGCTGGTCTGGCTTGGCCACCCGCTCCTCCCGGGCCACCACCCCCCAGCACAGCCCTGAGCCCCCCACGCAGGCACTGGGCTCACCTCCCTGGGGAGCAGAAGCAACCACGGGCGGCCTGCCCAAAGTCCCGTCAGGGCGCGCAGCTGGGAGAGCACAGCCCTGCCATGCCAAGAGATGTCCCTCTTGCTCCGCACTGCGAACGGGCTCTGGGGAGCTGCTCTAGCTGCCCTGCGGATCTCCGTGCCAAATCCTGCCTGCGCATCCCACTGGCAGACCTCTCCCTGACCCGCACCTCTCTTCAGCCTGCCTGGGTGCGCAGTGAGCTTTAAGGGTAATAAAAGGTTACGGGCACACCGCCGGTGCGGCTTCACTGGGCTCCACCAGCCAAACCTAACTCCGGGCACGGCCATCTAGGAGGCTCGCAACTCCAGAACGTTTCAAACAGCATCCTGCTTGTAAGCTCGCAAAAAGAGGCAGTTTTGCAGCCTATTCTGCCAGTCTGCATTTAATGTGAAACACCCAAACACGTCAGCCTCCTCTCTCAGAAAGCAGGCGTCTTCCTCATTTAATTTTTCGTGTTTTCTAAAAAAGCTTCCAGTGGGTAAACACACGTATTTCCCTCAGATGCTCTGCTTCTCACAAATGCTGTTACCAGCACAGTCAGCACCATCTACTGAGCACGTCAAACATCCTGCCATTTCACTGATCTTATACATTTATTTAAAATACAAGGAAGTCTGATCATAAACTCCTATTGCACCGCCCTCCATGGTTTTATACATTTAGCTCGTCACCTCACTCACTCCTTGGATTTCAACATAAACGTTTTATTTCCATGATCGTTCAGAGGTATAACCAAGTCGCACACTTGTTCTTTCTCTGTGCAATTAATTTTAATCATTTCTTTTCTTACAGGTTTCGTTCTGGCTTCAAATTGGCCTTCCGGTGGTGTCCGTGCATAAAAGCAACCGAAAAAGACAAACGTAAATTTATGTCCCCATCTCCTTACCAGACAACCCGCAGGAAGTCAAGAGCAACAAGCTTCAACACAGAAACTCAATTGAATGAGAAAGAGAAGACATCATTTACTCTCACCCAGCTAACGCTCTGATTTTCTCCTCCCGGTTCTGGCTCTACCCTAATACACCATTTCAAGGCAGCAGATTTGTAGAAGCCTGAGGCATGTCTTGTTTTCTAGAGCAACTTTTTCCCACGGGACTTTTTCAGATGCCATCAGCATTGAAAGCAGTCTGCTGATAATACTTACATTCATTTAGGTCCAAATATCACCCAGCTATGGATGCAAGTTCAGCCCTCCCTTACACCAACAACTGCAACACAGAACAGAGGGGTTTTGCCCATGAGGTCAAAAAACCAGTGCAGCAGACCTGAGGCAGTGCTGGTCAGTAGAATACCAGTTACTCTTTTCTAGGTGGCGATCTGCTCTCTGTTCCACCAAGACACTTAAATCTGGAAAGGAGATTATGGAGCAGAAAGGCTGGGGTGCACACCTGGCCCAGTTTGGATGGACCCTTGGGGCTGCGTGGGCAGCTAAGTCCCATGGCTCAGCAGCCCCAAGGTGAACAAGACTGTGGAGCCAAGTTTGTTTACAACAAAGGCAAATAGTAACACATCCAGACTGAAAAGCCTGCCCTGAAAATTTTCTGAATTCCAGGATTCTCATGCCTGCAATTTCACCAGCACCAGCTCTCATCAGTTACAAGTGAGAAACAGTTCCTCAAGATGTTGTCATTTCATGGATTTCTATAACCTTGTACCAAAATATGATGTCATTTTCCTATTAAACTGTGCTCAAGCGATTCCTTCAACTTCACATGGTTAATTGTGGTGCCAGATTTGGAGAGTGAGGCTCTCTGAAGTGTCAGTAGCCAGGTGTGGGATGGTCACTGGCTTGACTAGCGCTCATGGATCCAATCTGAATCCACCTCCTCTAACTCCTCTTAGTACTAACTGCAGTCTGACCCATTGCTGTCTTTTCCCAGATAGTCCCTTCATCTTCCCTTTCCAGCTTACCCCGTATTTACCATCACTGTTCTTCTCAGAGATGAAAATAAAGGCTGAAATATGTCATCTTCAAAGCCCAAGGCATTATGTGCAGGCATGCAAAACAGGAAAAGCTAAAATATAAACATTCTGTGAAAGTAATATAGTATTTAACACTGCTGTGCTAAGTAGCACCTCACCATCACCTTCATCTTTCATGACAGCTTTGTATATATCAAAGAGCCATACCTTAGCATAAAGCTTCTACAATGTCAACAAGATCGAATTATTACAAATATTCCCCTTCCCTCTGTGAAAGCAAAACTACAAAGTGTTGCCAGGCTTAAATTCTGCAGTAAATTCAGAGGAGAGATTTGTGGCTTGAACCGAAAGAGTGCTCAGGGATATGATTTTCCCCAGTCTGTTTTAATACAGGAACCAGCAGCTATTTCTTCTTTCTCCACTTAAACTTTGTCACCTCCCTGGCTGCTGTGGAGAATGGTTACTTTACACAGAGGCCCAACAACTTTGTCTTGTTAATGGGACAACAGAGCGCAGGGCTGTATGCCCTTCTTTAAAAGTTTATTATTTTAAATCATTCTGGCAGGTAGTTTCTACTCTAGATGTTACCTGTCCAGCCTGCTCTTCCTGGGGCTGCGCGGCTGGGGTGCCTGCAGGGCAGAGGGAGAGCCGTAAGGGGCATTTACAGACAGCCACCACCAAGGCTTTTTTCTGAAGGGTTCCAAAACAATTTGGGAGGGATGCCCTGCAAGGCACACACCTCTGGGATCAGACTAGAAGGTGCAAAGACTTGCTCCAAGGAACTGAAGGACACCTATGCACAGAGTTCACTATTTCATATATATAAAAGCTGTACCTCTCCCGTGCCCAGCCAATGTGATTGTAAGGCCTTTAGACCCTTTAAATCCCGCAGCTTTCCAATGCAGATCTTTTTAGACCGAAGAGCCTGTCTTGAGCATCCCATCTTCCCATCACACTGTAACAGCCAGGCAGAGCCTATTTCAAATACCCTGAGTGTCACACGTGTGCTGGCAGCGTCTCCCCTGGGCGGTCCCTGACAGGCACCAACATTTTCTGACAGCTCAAGGCATCTCTCTCTTGCTCGGGTACAGAAAGCAGCGGATGATTTCTTCAGTTTGCAAGTGAAACTCCCCATGCCCTGAAGGACTCACACTGCAGATCTTGAGAAGTTTGTCCGCTAGAAACAGCGACAGTTCAGAAAGCAGAGATGCTCTAAGCCCTTGTGAGATACTGGAAGAAAGGGCACGCCAAGGCAGGCTGCATTATGTCCTGTGATACACAAGGTAAAAGGAACACCGTGCTCCATAGTAAATACATGCAATTCTTCATATAAATATACACATGATTAAATACCACACAGCAGTAAAACACCTCTAGGTCAGCAATAAATCCCTCCTCTGCAGTTACTTGTGCTCTAAGCAGCAACAGAATCAGTAAAGAAAAACATTTGAAGAATCTCATTTTTATGGCAAAGGAACGAACAAAAAGCACAGAACGGGGTTCAGAAGTTCAGAAACACTTTATTTTGCCTTCTGCTATTTTCTTAAGAAAACAAAACAAAACAAAGTCTGCTTGTTTTAAAACCCATTCAAAAGGCTTCTGAGAGAACCCCCAGAGGAGCAAGGAGCAGATGACATTACAACAGTGGTATGCAAATGGTCTTTTCCCCAGGAAATATAAGATTTTTGTGTTCATATTGCAGTAATTACAGCTTAACAATTAAGAGGACTATGATTTTATTCACCAAGCCTAAAAGCTTTAAGTAAGACATTCAGTCATTGCTTGGATAACATTGGAGACATTTCTTCGGACAGTTATAGCTTGTGATTCACTTGGAACAGTTTCCTAGGGGTAAGAAGTAATCTGAAAATGGAAATCCCACCAGGTCTCCCGTCAGAAAAGAACTGCTGTGTCTTATCGAGTACATCACCTATGGTCCACAGTAGGAAAAGTTGCACTGTTAGAAACACAAACTCACTCCCTATTTGTTAAGAGCTGGATCCAATAAACAAAACGACCTATGCCAGCACCTCCAAAATTCACAGTCACCCTGAGACCAAGTTTAACTTCCACTTCTCATTCATCCTCTATCCTGCACTGAGCCTAGCCCTCAGATGCTGAAGAGCTCCAAACCCAGGTCCCCAGGCACAGCTCACACCACCCCTACAGCACTGCCGATGGGCAGGCATAAGAATTGCAAATCTTCAAGCAATTAAAATGCAATGTGTCCCCTGTGCCCAAAAAGTTTCTCACCTTCTTCTACTTGGGGTCATAGCTGCACATCAAGGATGTCAGAGACTATTCAAGCTGTAACGTAACATGGGTTATTGGAGAACTACAACTTTAATGCAAGCAAAAGGGGCTTTCGTATACAACTCCAACACAGGACTTGCAAACCAGTGGGGTGTGAGCACCTGATACTGTGATTCTGCAAACGTTAACCCTGTGCACACAGGGAGCTTACAGGCTCTGACATGCATCAGACTTCTGTGGGGAGACAGCGACTGTAACGTATCCATCACTGTGTATCTGGCAAAGCCTAATAGAATCACATCGGCTGTGGTGCAGTGGGCTGAGGTACTCCTGCACTGCAGATACCCCTGCATTAGGCAGGGCATGAGATGCACCCAAACAAGCTACAGGCCCCCTAAGATTTGGGCGTTGTCAGCTCTGTGCCTCTGCTGAACTACGAGGCATGGGGACCTGGGTGAAATCCACCCTGTTTGAATCTGACCCCGAATGCCCGGGAATAAAAACACACACACAAAACGCAGGCACCACTGGGATTAGGTTGCAGCTCTCCCTACACAATAGCTCTTCCCAAAGCACTAAGCCACCAGTCAACAGAACCTCTTCCAGAAAGAACCACTAAACACCAGTTAACGCACATCAAAAAAGTTTAATATTTTCACAAGTATCACGTAACACTAGTATCGGAGCTACTAGTGTGCAAAGTAAAAAGACTCTCTACCTTTGCAAAACCAGTCAGGCATGCAATTTTTCAGGTAGACACACACTTAAAGCTGTAATGACTGTTTGTGACTCACGTTACTTTACAACATTCACTCACAGTGCACCATAATGCATATTGAAATGTTATTGATAGGTAGGGCAATCCAAATCTTAGGGAGTGGAACGAAGACAAAGAGGAATAGCCTGCAAATTTCCATCTACTTTCTGCAGGAAAAGGCAGCAGGGAAAATCATGCAGACATCTCAAACTCATTTTTGGTAGAAGAGCGGGAATTAAGGACTATTGTGTGGTCTCCCTCTTTGCAGAAAGTAGCACGACTTGCAAATGTCATTCAACATTTGCTTTCCTAACTGCTTCTCAATTTAAGTAATGCAACTGGTATGCAAATATAATAATGGCATCGACTCGACAGAGGACAGGATACACCAAGTGTATATGATCTTCATTGTTGCTTTAGTCCTTGGAATAAGCTGAGTCCGATTTTGGCTTTGTGGTTTGTTTAGTTTATGCACCCGGGTCCTCAAAGGCAAGATGAAAACCAAACCCTCCTATACCTTTCTGTTCACTAACTGTAGCTGAGTGTTTGTGTTTTGAGTGGCTGCTTAACAGTATTAAAGGTTAAAGCTTTGTGTGGAAGCAAATACCCATTTAAGGCAAGAGACAGAAGTATACACACCCGAGTGACGCTGCCTAGCTGCGGATTCAGTAGAAGGGCAGCTGCAGCGCCCTGATCTACACTAACAAGATAGAAAATACTTTTTATAAGAACTCTTAAACAGAAGAATACAGCACAGCCCGTGTAGGGACCATAGATCTACTGATTTCCCAGGACTGGAGATTTGGATTACCCCAATCACCAATGACTTTGTTTTATTTTTTAGGGATTTCTTGCCAAAACGTGACAGATTTCGCCCAGTAACACAACACTATTCACAGAAGCGATGGGAAATACCAGTGGAACCAGATCTGTGGGACAAGGGCGTTTTACTATGACAAAACAAGCGTCAAAGAAGCAAGTCAGTCGCATTGTCAAGTCCCACTATAGAGTTACGTGCGTGCACAGTGCTGACACACCATAATGTTTTCACAACCTCTTTAGACGGAACAACAGCAGGTAGATATGCAGGAGGGAACTGTTGCTTCCCCTTCACTAAAAGCATCAACACCCAGGTCTGGTGGTCAGTGTGCTGGCGGTGTGCTTAACAGGGATGCTGCAAAGAACATATTTGGTACGATGCAACGGTAGCTCTCAACGCACATCACTTGGGGGCAATTTCATGTCAGACAACAACCAATTTTTGACAGCTGCAGAAATTATAGACTGATTTTTCCATGACCTACAGATGGGGAAGGTACCAACATGGTGAATAAGAAACATGCAGATTGGGGTCCAGAAAACAGGAGATATTATTAACAGCACACATTCTATCTTGTATCCTATTTTTTATGTCATTAGTTGTATTTTTTTTTTTCCCCGATAAAGCAGTGAGTTCTGGGTTTTTACCAGTTCTGACTATGCAGTCGCTGCTTTATGAGAAAGTGCTCACAAGACAGAATCGGGGCCAGGACTGTGGAGTTCAGTTCTGCTCGGCATCGCGAAGCCTGCATCCCACAGCTGTGATGAGCGCTGCCCCTTTCCCGCTGCCGTCCTCTGACAGCAGGAAGGTCACGTCGCAGTTGGGTGCCAGATCTTTGACTGTTTGGTGCATGATCCTTGAAAAGCTGCAAAAGGGAACAATGGCAGTGGGTGAGGGAGGTCCCGCAGCACCTGCAGAGTGCAGCACTGCCATGGGCCTTTGCGGTGCTCCCTGTTTCACCGGGGTAATAACTAAAATGCTGGAAACCTGGATGGATTTGAAGGCCGGGAGCAGTGGGAGTTAAAGGCAAAAAGCACTTGCAGCCCACCTCTGCCTCTCTGCTGCCGAGGAGGTAACCCAGATTGCTGGTACCACAGCAAAGGGGAAAGAAGAGGCCACGTACAGATGTCTCCTTCCCACCCATCTCCCCCCATGCACACCAGAAATGGGCACTAGTCATCTCCTCCTGCTGCTGCCAGTTCTTTTAGACTCCTGCCCTTGCCTGCCATGGCTTCGCAGCAGCTGATCTTCTCTGCACACAGAACAGAAACATCCTCTAAAGAGGCACCAGGCACTTCAGCACTGCCCTGTCATTGCATAGTCGAGAGATCCTTCCCTTGCTGTGCAGTCTCCAACTTGTTTGGCAAGCTGCTTTCCCTTCAGTCTGTCACTGCCCCAAGAATCCTTCACAAGTCCTTCTTGATCCTCTCGTTGCCCTTTAGAAAGCCCTGACCACCCCTGATTAAGACTTCTTTTCCCTGGCTCTTATCCTAGCAAGTAAGAGACACCAGTTTGGTGTGTCAAGAGAAAGGATGTACAAGGAAGGCGTTACAGATCGCAGGCAAACAAATGCTGAGAAGGTGAATACTCACTGTGGATGTAGTTTGTACAGAGTCCCATCCACACCAACCGTTATCTCCAGGTGCTCTAATCCTCTGTTCTCCCTAATTTTATCTACAACTGCAGCCATTCCGGCACCGCACAACTGAGCTGCTCGCCTTGACACCGCTCCGCACACAGTCTTGACAATGATACTGTCATCACAGGTGCTGTTGAGCCCCAGCTGCTGGAGGATGGCTCGCACCTGCAGCAAGGCTAACCTGTCACTGCAGAAGCAGAAGAGCATGGCATTCAATTAAAGGTTTCTCTCAGTCACGCCACTGCCACAAACCCCACTGCGCTGACGGCTGCCCTATGCACCCCACACCAGGCAGCAGCCTTTCCTGCCAGCACAAGAGACCTTGGGGAATGCAAATTCGTTCACTCCAGCACCATGCCACAGTGCAGGAGAGGGGGCACAGGCAGCAAGGGAGGCTCTGAGCCCAGCTTTGCATTGCCTCCCCTTTTCTTACCAAAGGGCATGTGAGGAAAGTATTTTTAATCACCAGCTTGAGGGTTTCACCCCCATAAAGACTCAACAGGCATTGAGATTGCTTTGAAATACAGAGTCTGAGCAATAAAGACAGAAAAACATCCACTAAATAATGCTCATTCAGCTAGTGTTCATTCAGTTCAACAATTACAGCTAGACACACAAGGGGGACAGGAAAATGGCTTGATTTCCAAGCAGGCAAATACAATGATACAGCAGGGGAATCCTTGCTGGCCTTTTCCATGACTTAGCAGTGAGCATTGCTAGAAATTTAGATGATGCTGCAAAGAGTCCTTCTGCACATGCACAGGCTCTTACTGAAACCCAAATTATCTCTGAAGAACCAAGGGATGTTCTCCAGCTGTCCCTCCCCTCTGGCAGTGTCACCCGATGAGTGTTACCACATGATTTCACCCTAAACAGCCTCTCATGTGGTGCTCTTACCTCTCAATCTGAGAAAGGAACTTGGTTTCAAAGATATGTCTGGTCTTCAGTGTCTCTGAAATCTGGCCTCTGAACAGGAACCCCCGCTTGGTGAAGTCGATCAAAATATTGCGGACTATTTCCCCCAGGTACATCCCGCTGATCATTTTCTCATACCTGCAGCGGAAGACAGCAGCACAGCTCAGAGGGACACTGCTCATGTTTGCAAAGGCAGCATCACAGGTACATTATCAGCCAGGTGTCCAGCCTGTGCACACCGGGGACCTGAAATATGGAACCCCATTTTCACAGAATGGCCATTTACTAGAAAAACCGGGCAAGAAAAAGCATAAAAAACTCAGTGGGAAGGCTTGTGAGCCCATCTACAAACACTTCCATCTATTCCTCACTACCATGTTCCCGCAGACAGGCTGTTATTAATGACAGCTGGTATTTCTCCCAGATGGAAGAAATGAAAACCTGTCTCCCCAGAGCAGAACAGTGCCCAGATGAAAGCCAAATTTGCTGTGCATCCCGCAGTGACAGCCCTGAGTGGACCCCAGAGAAAACTTGTCTTCACTGCACAACATCTGGGAGCCCTCCTGAAGCATGGCTGAGACCTTCAACAGAAAAGCTCAGTGGCTCCATGCAGCAAAATTACAGGAAACCCACAAAGTACGGCCACTGTGAGCACAGCATTTTTAAGGGAGTCCTGTGCTGCAAAAAACCCTGTGAAAGATAAAATACGTGAAAAGGTATGTCCAGCCCATTTGCAGGATCTGTAAAATTACTGACCTAAAACCTAAAAAAAAACTAGCAAGCTGGGGGTCCAAGGCTGGTTTATGCTTTTCAGTTAATTCCAGCAGCTGGTTTCCAGCAGGGAACCAGTCATCCAAAAAACACATGGACAAACCAAGCTGTCTTGAACCCTTCTTGACCCCGCTCTGCTGCACACAGGACCCAGGTTTCCCACTTGCAGGCCTGCCCCCAGGCTAGAGAGAGGGAATCTCTTCCACCTGCAGACCTCCTCCTGGCACATGACAAGGAGTGGTCCACAAGTGATGCTTGGCACAGAGCAACCATGTGCTGAGGAGGGCAGGAGTCTGCTTTGCACTCCTTCACTTCCAGCATCATTCTGGTCTGAAGGGATCATTTTGGCGTCTGCGAGCTGTGCCCTTACCAATGAGAACTGAACACTTTTCCATTCCATGAAAAGTGCATTCAGCGATGCATCCTTTATTTCACCTCCTGAAGCTCTAAAACAGAGTTTCCGCCCTGGATTGAGCAGAGCGCAGCATGCCATCCTGCTGGAAGCAGGCCACACAGTCCATTTAATACTATGAGCTCTCTCAGGCTTGTACCCAGCAAGTGTTCCCCCTCTTGAGTGCCTAACTCTCTCTCTGGAGTAAATCATTCCCACTGGCAGTCTCCGCTACTGCCTCTGGCTGCGTACTCCATGCCAACTCTGCTGCTGCGTCAGGCTCGCTCAGCATCTGCCTCTCCGTATCCATTTGAGCTGTAACTTCTAAAGAGCTTCCCAGGGGACCTGCCAACTTGTCTGCATCCCCCAGGTTTTCAGGCAGATTTACTGTAGTCACAAAATCTTTTTAAAAGCTCCTGGCATCAAAGCATAGCTGCAGAGAAATTATGAAAAATTGTAGCCTGGGCACGCAAGCAGTTTCAGCCCAGTTTTATCGGTACTGGGTACACCTCCTTGTCCGCCCTTTCTTGAAGGGGTCGGGGAAGCCCTTGCCCAGACAAGTGCTGGACCCTCAAAAGGGGACCAACCTCCAAGGCCAAGAAAGGGAGGTCCTCTAACATGACATATTTCATCCAGAAAATTGCCTGAAGTAAGAACTGGCTGCAACTGCTAGAAAGCTCCTGACCACTCTCCAGTGAGCAGCTCCAAGCTCCAGCCATGCCATGCCAGCTGGTCTAGGCTGATGATTTCTAGAGACAGAGCCCTCTACACAGACAGTACAGCTAAAAGAAATTAAATTGAGACCAAGGGCAAAAGAATGACAATCCATCTTAATCCCCTTCAGTACAACACAGGATGAGAAAAAGGATGTCTCGGTAATTTTCAAGACTCTCAAGTTCTCACCAAAAAGCCTGCTGCAGTCCCACGGCAGCAAATAAGCTGCAAAATAGCAGCAATCAGGAAAAGCACAGGAGAGGGAGATCCCACAGGATAGCAGGTCTGCAGTCAGTTTCCACTCTCAACCTCTCCCTTCTCCAACTGGGAGAATCCAATTCTCTCTCAAAAACATTTAAGGCAGCCTGGCTTATACTTAGCACACCATTTATCGCACAGTACCTTTGCTTTCCAGCATTTAGTGAATAGTCATCAACTGCTTTGTCATATATTGTCCTGATATCATCCAGGCATCCATTATCCCCGAACGCTCCCCACTCTGTGTTCACGCACATCCGTCCTTGCTCACCGTCCACCATCTCTATGTTTCTCATCTCCTCCATGTAACAGGCATTGCTGCCAGTTCCTGAAAGAAGAAAATACTGAAATTACTCTTTGTCTGGAACAAAACAACCTAGAACAAGCATGACAGCCCTGACAAACCTTCTGGGGGATCTTGAATGTGCTTTTTCTGAATCATGAAGTCAACCCATCATTTGAAACATCACAAAAACCCCCACTATTCAATAATATTACTGCTGCGGTGGCTCAGAGAAGAGGCTCAGCCAGGTCAGCTGGGCTGGGAGTCCCATGCTACAGGGAGGAGCAGCAGCGTGGCACTTGTGGCACACCAACACTCATGTGTTCTGAACACAAAACCCCAGCAAGCAACTAGCTAGATTTTGAAGTTAGGAACCACCTTCCACAAAGCCCACAGACCCACAAAATTTAGGAGAAAAATTGCCCTAACTGAAAACCTCAGCAAGTTCTGAGGCATCAGGCAAATAAAACCCCAGGGGTTTTAACAGCTAATTGCAGGGTAATTTTTAGCTCTTGCTAGGTTTTTTTCTGATTCAAATTGCTTGAATAGTTTCTCTGGCAGGAAGGTTACTTCCATGTTGAAATGATGCCATATCTGATTCTGCTTAAAGGGGATCCAAAGTAGCATGGAAATTACAGAGTGCTCTATGTATCCAGAGGCATTAGGGAGCAAAGCTTCATTAGCTTTGTTTCAGAGGCAGCTTTTGCTGCTACCCAGGGCAAAAGTTTTCTTGAAGTTGCCTACCAAACTTTTATGTAACCCTGCACCACAGGTTCTGCATCAATTACATCAGCAAGTCTGTTTTCCTTTGCAATTTTTTTAGGGTACTATAACAATAAAGTCTGAGCAAAAATAGATCCTCCCACAGTATTCCCCTGCTGCACGAAAGCGGAGCCACAGCACAGGGTCTGGGGGGAAAGTCTGGGCTGGCAGACCAAGACCCGGTCTGCAGGACCAAACCTAACCCAACCCAGTTGTGGACCATCAGTGCTGGCCCACATCCCGACACGAAGCCTCATCATCCAGAACAAGCTAAGTAAGGGCTGCCTGAATATGTGGATACCTGTTAAATACAGGCTGTTGGACTGACAGGCTTTTAGATGATCTCCTGTTGCCAGCAGATGAAAAGCAGAGACCTGGTTTCATCGGTGGCAGTTTCCAAAGTATTCAGCAACGGAGACAAAGCCTCTGCTCTTCTGGGCAGGAGAGGTGGCACTGGGCAGAGACAGGGCGCCAGCATGACATGAACTTGCCCTTGCAAGAATATTTTTCCCTGCCAAGCAACAGCGGGAAAGTTCATCCAGCTCCCTGCACTGGCAAGAGCAGGATGACTGCTGGCTGTGCAGGCTCCTTGGCAAGCACCGTCAACCCAGCCAAGGCAACTCAGGCAGGGCAGAGGGAGCTGTTGGAGCCCCGGGGCTTTTGCTTTCATTATCCCAGACCTTTCACTCTCATTATCCCAGACGTACCCAGGCCACCGCCGACCCCCTGCTCTGCACACAGACAGGCTGGCAGGGAGCATATCTGGCAGGGATGCAGCAGACGGTCCTCAGAGGGTGCTCTTGGCACCCCAAGGACATGCTGTCCTTCCCGCAGGGAACTCTGTCCCTGAAAACACGCCACTGACACTGATGGAGCTGCGCAGACAAGCTTCCTACCCACACCGCACTGTGCTGACTCATCCTGGACATCTTCCAACTGTCTGGAGGAGAAATTGGTGGCATTTTATTTTCCTACAAGCCACCTCGCAACTGAATGCGTTCTTACAGCTTGCAGGTGCCTCATCCCCTTTTCTCCCAAGGAAAACTCATTTCTCTGGAGAGCTTTGGGAACTCACACTGCCTGGTGCCTCAGGCACCCCAAGCGTGACATTTGCAAAGGCATCGGCAGTCGCCTGTGGAATTATTTCAGCTGTCTCGCTGCTGGGAAGGGAGCTGTCAGTCACAGCACTTTGTCTATCAGAGCTTTCCATCACGTGCCATTTGGGAATTGTGGCTGTGCTTCACAAGTTTATTCTGAGAGACCACATGCTCCAGGGAAGCTGTGGGCTACCTGAACCAGGGTGTTCAGGGAAACTCTTACAGGCTAAACTACAGACACTCCAGGAGTTGGTGAGGCTACCTGAGCCCATGTTTGCTCACTTCACAAGCAGCACAGTGCCCTTCTCTAGATAAAACAGGCGGGATTTGTTCAGCGTTACAGCCTGTGCTTATCTCAGCTGATCATAAACAGAACTAAGCTGACTGCTGAATTTTGCTCTGAACTCCTTCACGCAGCTTACTTGTGAAGAGACAGCTGTGAATCTCAAAACCTTTCATGCCTGGACACCCTAGCTGTATTTTCAGTTCACCACAGGGATGTCTCCACCAAAATACAGACAGATGTCTCGACGTGCTGTTTAATAAAAACATCCCCCCAAAAAGCAGCTCTAACACATACCCACAATGAGTCCGATTTCACAGTTTGGGTCTTCGTAAGCACAAGTCATCATTGTGCCCACCGTATCATTCACCACAGCCACCACATCCAAGTCAAACTCCTTTGGAAGAGAGCAATACAACCGTGAGAACTCTGGGTTTGGGGCAACCCCTCATACCAAAGGGAACACAACAGAAGCACACCAAAAGGGGTGCTGTCAGAACACACTGGAAACAAACAACTGAAAGTGCCAGCCCGATTTTACACATACAAAAATAGGAACTTAATCTACCAGCAGGTAACTAAGCTAAGACTCCTCGCACTGTCTACCTACAATAAACTGTCTTCAGAAAAAAGTATATTTCTGGCTGTTCTCTTTGATTTAGGCATGTTTAGGTACAGATCTTGTATATAGGCACATGGTAGAAGGCTATCGCCATTCTGTGTTACAGCAGCACAGTAACAAATCCAGTAGCAAAAGTTTTTATAGCCTTTTTTTCACTTACTGATAAAAAACTTCAAAATTAATGCTCTCCTCGGGCTATTTTTTCCCCTTCCTAGAAAGTTTTGGTGAAGTTGCTTGAGGCTTTTTCAAGATCAAGGGTTGGGAGGGGGAAGAACTGTCATTTAGGGTGCACTGAGGTGCATTCCTACAATCATTGTATTGAGAACTCTGGTTTTCTCCATGCTCTGATGCAGTGAGAATTGCCACAGGGTTTGAAAGGAGCCTTGAAAAGTTCTGCCAAATTTAGCAAGTTAGAAGCCTCCAGGTAAAACGAAAACAAACAAAAACCAAGCAATGAAACAAAATCCCTATGTAGCTCATTTTGAGTAGCAGTCTTGGTTTGGTGGCTGAACTCTCCCATTTCCACTGTGCACCCTCTAGAGCATTCTACATGGTGGTCAGGCTACATGTCACAGCCACACGGCAGCAGGGGTTGCTATACCTGGACCTGCTGCAAGGCACATACTTTCTGTGCACGACAGGAGGCACAGCCCGTGCCCTCAATGCACACACATGCTGTGAGAGGGAACCAGCCTGACCTATGAGGTCTGTCAAGCCTGGAGGGGATGGAGAAGCAGGAGGAGAAAAAGAAAACAAAACCAGAGGAAACATCACCTCTCTTCTTTTAATTCCTTCTCTAAGCAAATACACCACATCTTCTCCCTCGCAGTCTGTAGCTTTGAAGCCTTTTGTCCAATTGAGAAGGATACCCTAAAAAGAAAGAAAACACGTTTTCAAGTTTCCTGGTACACTACAGATTGCCCCCAAAATCCAAAATACTCTAAGGGATGAGGACGGAGCATTTCTGTCTGATAACTTCCCTGCATTTTCCCACCCCCACAGCGTGTAAAAGTGTAATATCACAACGCTTCACAGAGGTGACTACAGGTTACTGTACACCACAGCTCTGACCCAACAGTCCCAGCAAACAGCCACGAATAATTATGGCCAGTTGTGCACAGACTCAAAGGGGCCCTGAGCTCAAAGAGGAGGCTCTCCAGGATTCACCTACATGGTGCTATGTTTTGCTGAGCAATCTGTCCTCTCTCTCAGTCACACTCCAAAGCCTCCCTGGCTTGGCCAAGCCTCCTATCACCAGCAAGATGACAGCACTTTAGAGCTGGACATTTGAACGCTGCTCCTAACATCACTGCCTAATTCCTTCTTCCTTATATATGAATATTAAACTTATTTTCGCTAAAACTCAAATGTTACTCTGTACACTTGGCATTTCAAATGTTTTAGTGTGAGGTTATACAAAAGTCTCTATGAAAAGGAGTATCTCCTTATATATATGTGGAATATGCACCTAAAACTACTAATCATGCTTGGTCTCCAAATTTCCAGAGCAATGCAACAAATAAACAAAAAGAAAAAAAGAAAAGTGTAACAGAAACAACAAACTTAAAAAAAAAATAGTGTGACAAAAAGTAAGTCTTTCTTCAAAAAAAGTGCTACATAGACAGGAAACTTAACAGCTGCACAGGTGGAGTTGGTGGAAGTATGTGGTAGTGAAGGAAAACACAAAAGTGAAAAGAAAAAGGGTACACTTGACAGGGACATGCTCAGGCTACACTGTCACCCTTAGGGTAACACAGCCGAGCAGGCCCTGGTCTACCCACTCCATCCAGTGAGATGAGATCAGCTGGGGAAGGGGCACTGGCAGCAGCGATGGACTCGTGCTTTACTGCTCACAAAACCAGGGAAGTATCACACTCCAGCAGGTTTATATGATTGGTAAAAACATTATAAAAAAGGGAAATCACATCCATGGAAAATTTAAATGCTATTACCTGTCACAGCCATGTGCTGAGCATCATTTGCATTACTACCTTTAAAGGAACTATTTATAGGAGCAGCTGTACTGGTCAGGGTCAGAGCATGAACCCTCCCCTTGTACAACCTCCTTGTAAGTGTCACGTCGATGATAAGGAGACAGAGAAATCTGGTCTAGCATAAGTACAAAAGCCGATTCAAAAGATACTAATGAACTTACAGCATCCAGACTGGTCTGCTTGCAAGGGAAGGAAAATGTGAAGCCAAGAGGGAGACGTGCGCCTTTTATCCCCATATAATCCAGGAAGTCAGAAATGCAGGTAACAATATGATCAAACAGCTTTAAAAGAGAAAAGTCACGCATTTGAAGTTGTACATGTCACATGCTCTTATGAAGGTATTTAAAAAGCAGCAGTGCTGCAAAAGAGAAACACACTCACCTCTTCTCCTGTTCCCTGCATCACCTCTATAGGAATGGCATAGATCTTGTTGTGCATCTCAACTGTTCTCCTTTTACCGCTGCGGATTTTCACCAGCAAAACTCTAAAGTTCGTTCCTCCAAGGTCAAGTGCCAGAAAATCTCCGTTCTCTGTAAAAGAATATGTGTGTATATTTAAAGAACCGTAAGCAAAATCTAAAGAAGACATAAAATCTCTTAGAAACTCAGCTGGGAAGATCATCATTTCAGATGCTGCTCAGATTATTCCAGCCCTTTTTTGTGTGGTTTTTGGTTTTGTTTTGTTTTATTTTAAACCAAGAAGGGAAAGAGGACCCACGCAACTGTTCCCTAAGAGAAAGCAGTGCAGACAGGGTTCAGGGGGGTTTGGGTTATGAGCTCAGCTGTGGTTTTCTCCCCTGTGGCTTGCTGCTTGCACCCTGGGACAAGGACACAGGGCCACGCTGCCAACACCCAGCACAAGGGCAGTGCAGGCTGCCCTTCCCGGAACTGAGATTTCCTCCCTTGCACGGCTTGGGAGGCTCCTCTTTCTTCGCACCAGATCTGCTCCCCCTCCACCAGACCCAAACCCAAACTACACCACTAGGAGCCCATTTAGGGCATCCTGCAGCTCAGCCGGTGCCCTCACTCTCACAAGGGCAAGCCTTTACCTGTCCCATCCGGTGTGCTGCGGACGAAGGTGGGCAGCATTTTGACTTTGGCAGTCTCATGAGTCTTCTTCTTCAGTCCCGCTTCCATCTCCGCCCTCATCCTCCTCTTCACCTGCAGCAGCTGCTCATGGGTGAGCTTGAACTCAGCCAGCGTCTCATCGATGAGCCGGTGCTGTTCTGACAGCCGGTACGCCACCGCTGTCACCATCGCTGCTCCCTTCCCACTGCCGCTCTCTGACAGCAGGAACCGCACTTCCGAGTCCGGCACCAAGCGCCGGGTGGTTTTATGCAAGCGCCGGGCATACCTGCAGGGAGGGGACCCGGCTGCCAACCCGCCATCTGCGCTGCCTCCCCCGCAGCCCCCAAAATCTACGCTGCCACACGGACCAACTGCAAGGGGAGCAGGGAGCCTCGTCACATCTAAACTAGCTACGGCCCCCCAAGTAGGAAAACTGACAAGAGCAGCTCTCCTCCATGGCCTCTTTCCTCCTGAATTTCTAAGAAAAGCCAGCAAAAAGCAGAGGAAAGCATCAAGTCCCATCCCCTGAACCTAAGCCCAGACAGAAGAAACCCTCTGACTCCAATGCTGCTCCAGTCCCCTCTCCTGGGGTCATCATCAAGCTGTCCTGAACTCACCCATTTAGATACTGTGGGGAAACAGTTCAGAAACAAAAATTGCCCACATATCTTATCTTAACACATCCTAGACCTGCCCATCGGGAAAAGCTACTCAAAATAGTGTTCTTGGAAATTCTTTTGTTTGTGAAAATGTTATGGTTTTCTTTAAATAAGGAAAATATCTTTTTTTCAATAAAAGAATGAGAAACTGAAAATGAAACATTAAATATATTTCTCCTTTCAAAAGTTTCCTCATAAATGACACTCAGCCCTTCCAGCCAGCTCTAATGCCCAAGGTATGTCCCGTAGGCTGCACTTCTGCTCCCCTTTGGTACCCGCAGCTAAATCCTACAGCTGAAACTAGAAACTGACTTGTTACCACCAGTTATAATTTACTAAATAAAAGCCTTTCAGCACTTGTGCATAAGCAACACCTGCACACTGCATATTTCTTCCATTTCTTTATTCTAAACTTGAAAACTGCAAAAAATCAGGTTCAGCACAGTCATTTTCAAAACAATGGAGTTTAAATGAAAAATGGAGATCAAGGTGCATTAATGCAGGTCTCCTCACAGCCCAATCCAGGGACACAAAGTAATATTTTGTACAAAGAAACTCTCCTTCCAAGAGGTCTACGGAGATCCCCTAAGGTATGTATTCAAACCACCAATTTTCACTGATATTGCAGTATCCCATTACTCAGGGGGTTGGCTCTTCTCTTTATGGTGTCACTGCTTTTTTAAAATCTCATCTTACTTCACTTAAAGACATCTCTCCCTTCCACTAAGCTCCCCACCTCAGACCAAACCCCCACACCCACGTTTCGGGCTCCTCATCTCACACCCAAACCGCATGCCTGGGTGATGTCTTGGGGTTACATGCTCGACCCTTTGCAAACCAGAGGCTGTGGCAGGTGAAGAGTGTTAGCGGCAAGAGCAGACAGACTCACTGTGGATGCATCTTGTAGAGGGAGCCGTCGACCCCCACGGTGGTCCGGAGGCGGCCGACCCCTTTGTTGTCCCGCAGCTGGTTGAGGATGGCACCCAGCGTAGAGGCAACCAGATTGGCCGAGCGGAAGGACACGATGGTGCAGACGTGCTGGACGGCAATGCAGTCCTCGTGGGACGGCTCCACCCCCAGGCGGGTTAAAATTTCTTTGGCTTTGTTCAAACCTTCTTTGCTCCTACAAAAAGAGAGCAGTAAAGCACACTCCTTAGTGGGGGAGCTATCAAATGCAGGACTGAGGGGCAGCCAGCCGTGGGTATCCCTACCGGGGATTTCCAAAGGGGGTTAGAAAGAAAATTTCTTAAGAGTTCTGGACTAGGATGTTCCATGGTGCTTGAAATAAAAATGTTCTAAATATGCATCCATCCACAGACAGAAACAGCTTTCCATTAAAGCATGGTGCAAACACGCAACCTACAAACCATTCAACTTCAGGTACTATAGCAGCCACCCTATGGGCAGGATGACTCCCATATGTACCCAAGCACCTGCCCTCCTTCAAGTTCACTTCCCACAAGGCAAGAGGTACATCATGTCACTGGAAACCCATCCAATGACAGTTATGTGCAAGTTTCTCTCTAACACACGCCACATTTTCATTGTGCCACATGATCAGACCAAACCTTGTACTGAGCGAGTTTCCTGTACTCCAAAAGCGAACGCACGAAGCATGGGACTAGGACCAGCCCTGTCCTGCAGAGCCAGAGCACCCGCCAGGACCACAGCACGTGCAATAGCTTGGGCTGCAGGTGGTCCAACAATGCCAGACCCAAAGCAGAGCAGCACCCTCATATGGCAGCTCCTTCAGCACACCCACAGGAAAATTAGCAACTTCCACGCGCTTTTACAGACCTGGAGGAACTACATGCTTTTTCATCACACCGATGCTTTAAACTTCAAACAGCTTCTCCCTGGAGTGGGGAGCACCAGCCCCACAGTTCTGCACAGGCCTGAGCATACACCTAATCCCATGCTTGCTCATATGTCTCAATAAATTAAGCCCAGTGTGAAAAACAAAACCCTGAGCAAAGGTTGCCTAAGTTATTTCATCCTAATGGGTCTCTCTTCAGGCTTTTATAACCTCCCTGAATTTCTGCCTCTTGCACTGCATTTTCCCTTATTAGCAACCAGTCTGAAAGCAAAGTTTCTGGCAAAACTTAGCCACTTTCATCTCTGTCATTTCCCAGACAAAAGCATCAGGAGTATATCTTGTCATTACTAACTGCATGCCATACATCTTTTTAAGGACTCCTGTACCTTGCTAGGATCAGCTAGAAATCTGAAGCTGCACAGGGATGTGCCCCTTACTTATAGCCAAAGTGCTCTTCAGGAAGTGAGGTGGGATTTCAGGGCAAATTTTGTTCTTCATAACTGAATTTCCCAGTAACTGCACTTTTCTCATTGTTGCTCAACATTACATTGGTCCATTACACAGACCTCTGCGGTTAAGACAAATGAACGCAGACATTTTATGGAAAGCTGTTCAGATAAGACAGTCTGTGGGGACAGGAATAAAATGGGGCAGGGGGCAACAGGTATTGTGGCAGTTCCTGGGTGTTCTTTTGGTGTTGCGCTCGCAATCAACAGTACCTCTATACATATGCACCCTAGTCAGCAGCGTTTCGAAAAGTAAAGCCAGCCCATGGACTATAGTACAAACCATCCCAGTGACGTGAATTTTAAAATCACATGGGAAAGAGTCAGTAAGCACTGACCAAAGTGGCGATGACACCATATGAAACCAACTGGCGCATTGCTCAGAGGTCACCATGTAGCACCCGGCACTCCCTACAAGACTGAATGCTCTGCCTTGTCACGCTTGTTTTCTTTCTGCCCAGCGATCCCGTGGATACAGCAAGGAGCAACACAAGTATTTGCTAGGAGGCACTAAGCCAATTCACTCCCATGTTTAGCTTCAGGGTAGCAACTTCTGAGTTCTTGCGGGCAGAGTGAGAGGCAGCACAGCGCATACCCTGTAGCTGCATGGAGCGGCAGGCTTTCATAGTTCCTCCCAACACAGAAAAAGGGAGAAATCTCAGGGAGGAGGGCACAGACCGTCTGCTGAGCGTCCCCACTTGCCAGCTCTGTACCTATGCTGGAGGATGGCAGCCACCCCCAAAGTAGCACATCTCCCCACAAAGCAAAAAGGGATGCTGGAAAATTAACATTCAGAGTTGCTGTGAAACCCAGGGGGCGAAAAGGGATAGATACTCACTTTTCTATGGCAGAAACGTGCTTTGTCTCAAACTTCCCTTTGGTGAGAAGCTCAGGGGTGATTCTCCCCTCAAAGAGCAGCCCCTCCTTGGCCATCTTCACCAGGATAAGCCTTACCAGCTCCCCCATGTACAGCCCACTGACCATCTTCTCAAACCTGCAGGAGAGGACAGCAGCAGTCACCCACCTGCCCATGGGCAGCACTGGGAGGCAGAGCCCAGCTGTGGCATGCCACCACACCGCCCAGCCCAGCCTGTGGTGTGCCTCACCAGGGGCAAAGTCAAGCTTTCTTGCAAAGCTCACAAATAACTGCCTCACTCACAGCTGCTTCCCAGGGTTAAGGGATCCACGGTCGATCTCTCGATCAAACTCGGTCCTGATGTCTTCTAGCGAGCCATCATCTCCAAAAGCTCCCCACTCCGTGTTAATGCACATCCTGCCCTCGTCCCCTTCCACCAGGTCAATGTGCCGCATCTCCTCCATGTAACAGGCGTTGGTGCCAGTGCCTTTAGGGAAAGGACATCAGAAGGTGCTAACCAAACAGGCCAGGCAAAGGGAGAAAAGCCACATGCATGCTGCAGCAGCAATGTGCGTTACCAATGATCAAGCCAACTTCACAACGCTGGTCATCAAAACCACAGGTCATCATCGTCCCGACGGTGTCATTCACAACAGCCATGATATCTGCGTCATAGTCCTGATGGAGGAACAAAACGTTACTCGGACCATATGGCTTCTCTGGAAAACGGTTTTGTGTTTATCACCAGTTTGCTTATATCAACTAATTTCACGAGGAATAGGAGACAAATAATTTGTCTGAATACCACAGCTTATCTTTTTAAATATCACCTGTTCTGTCTGCCAGTTCCCTATCCCACGTACCCAAGAAGACAATGACAGCAGACTAATGCACCAGGCAGACAATAAAAGAGCAGCGGTGTAGTTCTAGAGAGCAAAGACCTGCTCTCACATAAGCACCCTTAGGCAGGAAAGAAAAGGGACGGAGGGAGGGAGGAACTCTGGAGTTAAACATCATGGAGTAATTTGATGTAGTTGTTTGAGAAGTCAATCTGGAAAATATCCCCAAGTTACTTATTTCTGATAGAATTCACTTAAAACATCTAGTTTTATTTCAAGTGAAGGTTTCAATACAAAAATATAAGCAAATAATGCAATTAAATAGGCTGTTCAAATGACATGTACTCATTCCTTTCCAGCTTCTTCAGCGTGTTATTCTACCTGATACCAATTCTCATGACAGTAACTGACTACAGTAACATTGTTCAGCGACAGTAAAACTCAGGTTTGCTTAAGAGTCCACAACTGCCCAAATACTGCCCTGTTTCCGATGAATTTGGATGCCGAGTAATCAGCATATCTCCTGGCTGCAAGCATTACAGAAACGCAAATTAATTCTATTTCACACTCCGTGCCTTTTTATTTGTTTAAATCAGCAACCTGGTCACCTTCACCCTCTATAAAAATCAGCAGTGAGAAACTGCAGGGAGCAACACAGCTCACCAAGCCTGAAATCCCCCTCTCTCCTACTCTGCTTCTCTCCTGCTCCCAAGCAAGGCGGCTGCAAAACCCAGCTGAGCCCAGACCACGAGAGGCAGTTTCTCAGGAACAGGATGCGTCAGTATCCCTGAAAAACTGTGGCACTGACACACAGCGCCTTCTCAGTTTTTGGAGAGCAATAAAATTGCTGAAGGACACCGGCAACAAACCACAACATAGTAACTCAGTTCTGTGCTATGAGGAAAATCACAGCTTCCACACAGCGGCTCGGACATCACTCCATTTTCCCAGCCAGCGGCCAAACTGCACATCTTCACGCAAGAAAGCAGAACCGCACCATCACTCAGATCGCGTGCTCTGCTCAAGTCAGTGACGCGAAGGGTGGTCCCTGGCAAAGAAATGCCAGTTTGCTGCGATACAGAGTTGAAAAAAGGATGAAGTACAATTTACCCCACGTTTCTTGATGGCCCTGTTAAGCAGCTTCACGACATCTGCTCCCTCCACTCCGCTTGCTTTGAAACGCTTCGTCCAGGTTATCAGAATACCCTGACAAAACAAGAGAGCAACATTCAACACGATGCCACCATAAAACACAAATGGATGAGGTTTTTTTCCTTAAAACCAAGATTTTCTACTTCAAAAGATCTTCAGGTCTCTTTTCTTACATGACCTAACAACCCAGCCTGAGACAACTGGCGGTCTTTGATTCTCGTGACAGTAAGCTGAGAGATGGGAAATTGTTTTCCCTTCCCTTGCTAGAAAATGGTTTGTTTGCGGTTTGTATTTTCAGCCCACTCTTCTCCCTGTTACTCCTCGACAGTTTTTCTTGGAAAACCATTTAATCCTTTTGGGCCATGGAAATCGACTGCTTTCAGAAAAAGCTGACTGTGCAGGACTGACTATAGAGAAGGGAGGTGATGTTTTTATGTCCAGGACTCAGCTGCAGCAGGGATCAGACTGCTGCACATTTGCTGTCTAGAGTCCCAGTTATCTGGGCTTGTTTCACTGTGGGATCACATCTATGGGTTGAGGCAAACAGAAATACTGGAATGTAGCAATGTATGTCCCTAACTTACAGCATGGATCACAAAGGGAAACCTGGGATCAAATTCCTTTTCTGCAAACTGTCATAAAAAGCCTGCAAATCTCCTAAGGTAATGACTACATCTGATTTTTTTCTATTTAGATAACACCTAGCTGATTCAGAGCAATCAGTATACAAGTAAATAATAATAAAAGAAAAAAAAAGAGACCATTGACAGTAGTCAACAGGAAAGATGACTCAAATCAGCTCAGCTTTTCATACCCACCACAATATTCACATCTGTCCTGGTTTCAGCTGGGATAGAGCTAATTTTCTTCTTGGTAGCTGGTGCAGTGTTGTTTTTTGGACTTGGTTCAGCGGACTTGGAAAACAATGTTGATGGCATGCTGATGGTTTCGCTGTTGCTAAGTAATGTTTATACTAAGTCAAGGACAAGCTTCTCAGGCCCTGCCAGCGAGAGGGCTGGAGGGGCACAGGAAACTGGGAGGGGACACAGCCAGGACAGCTCACCCGAACTGGCCAAAGGGATATTCCATACCACGGAATGTCATGCTGAGTGTATAAGCTGGGGGAAGAAGGAAGGGGGGGACGTTCAGAGTTACGGCATTTGTCTTCCCAAGGCACTGTTACACGTGATGGAGCCCGGCTTCCCTGGGGATGGCTGAGCACCTCCCTGCCCATGGGCAGTGGTGAATGAATTCCTTGCTCTGCTTTGCTTGCGTGTGCAGCTTTTGCTTTACCTGTTAAACTGTCTTTATCTCAACCCACCAGTTTTCTCACTTTTACTCTTCCCATCCCACTGTGGGGGAGTGAGCGAGCTGCTGCGTGGTGCATGGTTGACAGCCAGGGTTAAACCATGACAACATCTATCACAACTAAGGTCCAAAGAAGCTAAAACACAGAAAAGCTGAAGCCTATAGGCACAAGCAGACATTGCCCAGGTGTACATTTGCCCATACCTCAGCTTAAAAGAAGTCAACCACATTTTGTGTACATTCACACTCCCAGCTGGGATAGCTACAGGGGACAGAGGGGTCAGGGCTGCTCTTTCCAGACCAGGAGCTATCTTCCACCACTAAACCACAAACTCAGTTTGCCTATGTTTTCCCACTGTGCTGCCCTCAGCATCACTTAGAAACCCAGCAAAGCTGTGGGCAAAGCCCACCTTGCGGGCACAGCTTTAATGGGCAAAGGGGCCCCTTGTTCCTTTTATCATTCAGGAATCTGGTCAAACCACACCGGCAAGGAGCAGCTCCTCTCAGTGCGACTGACTGCTGTGCTTCCCTAGCAAGGCCCTGGCAGCAGGGAGGAGCCCTTGGAGTACAGCAGGGTTGAGTGGGACCCAACCGTGTGGTGCTACCTTGTCACCCTCGGAGAAACCAGGGACCACACTGCTTCCTTCTGCTCACCAAGCACAAGAAAACAGCACTCAGGCAAGCACAGCCTCACAGAAGCAGCAATGCAGGAACAAATCTGGCCCCCAGAATCAAGAAAAACGTATTTTTCAAACACCCCAAATATCACAAAACCTCTCAGTTTGGTTTTTGGTTTTGGTCGTTGGTTATTTTTTATTAAAAGACACACTCCCTTGTCTCTTACTGTCCTCCTCCACCCTGCCACTGCTCATCTCCAAGTCTCTACAGGTGTCTCCAAGCCATCCCACATGCTAGCTGCCTGCCCCTGCCCCACACAAGCATGACTTCACCCCAGATGGCTTGAGCAAACCAGCCCACAAACAAATGCTTTTCATCATGCAGCTAAACAAATTTTCTCAAGGGCAACCAACTTCACAGCCACATCCCCAGCACGACTCTGCTGCGGTCAGGAGCCTGAACCTTACCATGCACCACGGCCAGACTGGAGAGCTGCACCAAAATCAGCTCCTCTCTTCCGAACTGAGGCAGGAGCAGGCAGCTCGCTGTTTTAACTACATGCAGGCCCTGAGCTAGTAAGCACCCTTGGTTTGAACTCGCAGCATCGCTCAAGGAGTATGAAATGTAATAAAAATCGTGCCTCACCCGGTCCTCCTCAGCACCAACATCTGGGGAGCTGTTGCACCAGGCTAACCTAGAGACCTGCAAGCTAGAAAAGCAGGTCATGCTTTAACAGTGCAACCTCTTAGCGTTTTGTGCGGATTTCATTTTCCTGCATTAATTTGCTACACTGTTGCCATAGCAATGCTGTACCAGGAGGCTGCTGAGTCATTTGTGACATAACGTGCAAAAGGAGGAAAATACGTAGCATCCTTGTCATGGGAATCTCATCAGTCACTTCCTACAATGCTGGTTATTCCCATCCCTTTTCCAAGCACGTTGCTGCCAGGTGGCCTGCCCGACTGCCCTTCAGTGCTGAGCACCCAGTCGGTGGCAAGGCTCAGCACTGCAGCTCAAGAGGGAGACCCTGATCTGGATTGGTGTGTGCACTTGCCAAGTTCAGCAAAATCTGAGCAAACACTGCTGGGCTGGGTCCTTCCCAGTTACACCCCATGGAGAGGCGAAAACGGCTGCACAGGAGACAGGAAAAGCTGCTGCTGTGTTTACACAGTGAACCAGGAATACTAAGGAGCTCATGCAGAGGCAGTACATCTCTTCATCATCTGTTAACCAGCTCTTCCAGACAGAAACAAAAACACAAACATGAAGCCTGACAGTGAAATGTAACACTCCCTTATCCCGAAAATGAGACCTGTCTGGGATACTGCTTTCATAGCAGTGTTTTAATAACATGGTAGCTCTTCTGCGTATTAAGAAAATTGGGAAATCTTCTTACCTCATCTAGCTTAGATTGTCGACAAGGGAAAGAAAATGTAAACCCAACTGGTAATTTCTTGTCCTTGATTTGTTGTTTCTCCATGAAGTCTCCCAAGCATTCAGCAACATGATCAAAAAGCTATAAGAAAAGTATAAAACCACCGTGACTAGAGATACAGTTTCAGGGAGAAAATATTTCAGACTGCATATGAAAACCGTACTGGGTGAGGGGAAAGGGGAAAACATCTACTCCAATTTTTTAAAGATGTATAAATGACATAGCTATGAAAATAACTGTCAGGCAGTGTATATTAACACCTTAATAATTAATAAATTATGAAATACATTGTCCTTTTATGCACCTAATTCTGCATGGCATCTCTTACCCCCATACAAAAATGCGTTTCCTGAAACAAGGGGCACGTGGCTTTTGAGCCTGCTGTTACCCTTTCAATAACAGGAAAAAGCATCTCAAAAGAACATTTGGGATCCAGTCCCACAGGAGGTTGAGCAATTTTACATCTGCTTCACTCCAGTATTGCTGAGACCAGAGAACCCAGCACTTTGCAGGAGCCACCCAAAAGGCCACCATCTCTCAAATCCATTCCTAAAGCACACAGCAAACAAACAAAAAGGAAACACTGGGGATTTGTCTGAATTTTTTACGTGCTCTGAGAAACAACCTGAAATGGGAACATTTTCTGCATTTTTTTAAATGCTGAACTATGTAAGCAGCCTGCACTGGGCTTGCAGGTACCAATTCCCACCCAGATGCCTCGATGGCACCCTGTGACAATAGCACTATGGGTCCCTATCAGCCAGACGTGCCAGGGAGCATGTAGGCGTAAAGGTGAGGGATGTCTCTCACACCAAGCTATTTGGAAAGCCCCTCAGGTGGATTGCAACACTCAAAGCTGAAATCAAGCCCTAGCAACTGAAGCAACTACAATGCACATCTGTATCTACCAGTACCAAAAAGCCAGACATGCCTTGAACTGACCCTTACCACAAATGGATGTCAAACTGCTAACAAGTCACCGTCTGCCCCAGAAGATAACTGTGCTTCACGTTTAAATTCCCTGGAAAAAAAACCCTAAACCCAACCCTATCTGCAGCACTGGTGGGACAAGGCCAGGTAAACTGTCCAGAGGATCGGGGATAATTGGAACGGAGTACAAAAAGATAGCTGCTGGTTGCAATTAGCCTGTGCAGCTTTATTCAGTACAATTTACAGAATCTCAGAGAGATGGGAAAGCACTACAACAGGCTGCAGCAAATACAAAAACCGAAGAGGAATATTTTGCCATTTGAAGCGGGTCAAGAAGCGGTCTGTGTAATGTTACAATTTAACAGAGCACCTTAAACACATTCCTAAAATGAGGTCAGATTTGATTAAGCAGAAGCACAGTAGTTTTCCAGGGAAAAAATTGTCCTGAGAAAATCAAGGACATTTCACCCAGTAGATGCAGTGAAATGGTACGGGAAAAGCAATGTATGGTGTTGCACTTCTGTAAGACTATTTTCAGCTGTCCATACGAGTGAGAGAAAGAGGAGTTATGAAAAGAACTATAGTTAAATAATAAAATATGACAACTTCTCCAGGAGAAACACAGACATAGCAGGAGTGTATGTTTTTATTATGCTTTGCATCTAAAAGTATCTTGCTAAATACTCAATCCTACTAAACTTTCAGATGCTCCCAGGATTACAAATGATAACCAGGGGCCAACCGCAAACCCACCAGGAATTCAGAGAGCAGGAAGCAAAAATATCGACTGTGGATTTTGCTACAAAAATTCCTCTCATGCAATGAGCCACGACTGCACAGAGAAGAGACAGGACCTGCTTTGTAAGTCCAACTGCAAAAGATCCCTGGGCATTCCCAATGCACTCAGGGAAGTCCATGCACCTGCCAGTGTCCGGTGCACAACCCGCTGAAGCTCGCCTCCATGGGTTAGCGCGCACGCTTGTGGCAAGCGATGCACCGCGAGTCATCAGGGCTCGGGGCTGGCGGCAGGGCACGCGAGCATAACCCATGCTGCAGCCTGCACGGGCAGATGTGGTTAACTATTAGCCACATTCCCGACACTACAGAGCACTGTCTAGTCAGTAATGCACGGTCTGGCTGTGCTACTGTTTTCAATAAAGCACAGAGGGAAGGCGCTGCTCAAAAGGAGAAAGAAAGAGGCAGGCATTTGTTAATTTTGATACCATTGACTGTCATAAGATTTTTTCCTAAGGTGACTTGAGTAAGCATCTGTATGAGTCCGTGCTCATATCAACATCCAAACCTTACGAATGCCAAATAACTCTGACAGGACAGTAGAGGCAACATTACAAAGTTCCTGTTGGTTTATTTAAAGTAAGGCAGACTGAGGAAAAATCCAAATTCCCATCCATCCACAGGTATGCAGTAGGGAACAGCGTAAGCCCAGTATTTTATCAAATGTCAAAGAGATTGACAGAGCGAATGCCACAGCCAAGAGGAAAGGACCAGTCAGATTTTACACCTGTATTGACCCGAAGCAACAAAACCACGAGATGCTGAGCAATGTGGTATCAGGCTTCATTACTTCCTTTGGCCATGAAGTTGCCTGCTCAGGTTGGGCTCCAAGAAGTCTCCACAAGGATGCATTTGGCTGGCAGCCAGTAAACTTTGGCAAACGGCTGAAGATCCGAGCTCAAGCTCAAGCCCCTGAATGGGGAAGACTTAAGGAGCAAGGAAACCACAGTTTCAAATCAGGAGAACAGTCATAAATCCACAACCTACCTCCAGCAGCGACGGAACACAAAAAGCAACACCAAAGTCAAGCCTCAGGCACGCTCCCGTTTGCTGAGTTCACACAGGAGACAGGTTTCTTACAAATTTTAGACCTGCTATTACACTGCTGAAGTCAATGAGAGTTTTGTCCTTGACTTTGACAGGGAACTGTCTCTGACTGGCAAAGCTGTCAGCCCATGCCTGACAGATGGGCAAAAAATAGAAGTTTGAATGCAATGAAGTAGAAAATATCACAACGAACTGTGCTAGTGAGGCATGAAGCCATAAATTGCAATCCTTTCAATAAGCTGATTATATATTAGGCCTTAAGACTATAACTCACTGATGTTAATGACACAGCTTGCTGAAAAACACGTTAGTAGCCTACCCCTCACGGGCAGTTCCGTCCAAGTATTCCACTAATCTGGCTCAGAGATTTCAGAGAACCTCTGCCTTACAGGTCACTCGTAAGCACCAAATCATCACCTGCCTGTGTGCCTCCTGGGCATCTGCCACGCTGCTCTGCGAAGCTCACAGCAAGCGTTTTAGTCATGGCTGGTTATAGTCACGGGACAACTTCAAGCCTGGATGCAATTCTAATGATGCTTCCAGTTCCCCTTTTCCTGGTACTGGAAGCAACTGTCCTCCCAGGGTCAGCGGAAGCCTTGCTCGCCTCTCTTTCAGCTTAAAAGCCATGACAAAACCTATCTGTCTGAGCTCCACGTTGCTGGTTCCCAACAGCCAAATGACCTCAGGATTTGTAAAAATTAAAATGTAAGCATGACAAAGCCATGGAAAGAATGCAGACCTGGCACCTCCTTTTCTGGCTTCTCCTTACCACCCTTACTGCATCTCTACCAAGTCTCACTGTAGTCGGCCCGCCTTGCCCCCCTGGGACAGACACTTGCCCCCAGGTGTGCAGGCAGCCCTGCTGCTTGTCCATCTCCAGCTCCCAACACCTCTTGATGGACAAGCAACCCCGCACGCCAAACCTGCCTCCAGGCAGCCCACCTGAATTCCCTGCCTCCACCAGCGACAGGCATCTCAGCCCAGCCCCTCCCCCCCCCCCCAAACTGGTCTGTGGGAAAGCCACTGCATGACCTTTTAGTCACGTAACAAAGTAATAACATTAGGAAAAGTCTTTAGAATAAAAAAAGTTATTGCTGTGGTTCAGACAGCACAGCAATGCCTATATCAGTGTCACTTACAAGCCATAATTGCTGTCTTGCAATCACTATTGCATAAGACTGCAGGAGCAGTTATTAGACACATACATCAAGGTGACTTCAGAAAATATATTAAGGATAGAAATGCTGTTTGCATGATTTTTCTTCTTTTCCCTCTGCTGTTTGTTCTTCTGAAACAAGCTATAAGTTTTCTGCAGGTCTCATGCTCCTGAATAGCACCTCATTCTAGTAAGACTTGTTTCCAACAATGAAAATTACCTGTTCCGTCTTACACTGACAGGGAGACAAATCTGTCAGTAAAACATTCATTGTAATCCACTTCCTGATCATAAAAAGAAAATAAATTCTTCCAAAGAACCCCATCTGAAATCCAAGTAAATGAATCCAAACATTTTCTACTCTTGCAACATGGGGGACTAAAAAAAATCCCAACATTTATTCAGCAAAAATTAAGTTGAAGTTGTGCCAAAACATTCTATCAGCTTCCTCTAATTTTTCTAATGTACTTTTCACCAATGGCGAGTTGCTCAGACTGCCAGGACAGATACGTGGCTGTCATGGGTATTTCTATCCTTCATCTAACATTACAGCTGCAGGGTTGGTCACGCTCATTGCTTATAAAGATGAAGTTGTTTTCCTGCTCTCCATTCCTACCTGTGTAAAGTAACTTTATTATAAAATCAGAATTTTTATTTCTAAACTATTTTTTACCTAACTCAGCCAAAGGTCTCCCACACAATGACAGCAGATTTGCAGCACCCATGCACGCCCCATTAAACTAACTACTGCTTATTTATTTTCATGTATCAACAAAGAGCTGTAGTCAAGTCTGTACACTGTAGGTGCAACTGTTAAGATGCTAAGGTCATTCTTGTGGCGTTTTTCTAAAATGGCAGTGTGAAAGCAGCTAATATTTAAGGAGACGTCCTAAGGAAGAGGTTCTTACCCGTGTTCCGCTGCCATGCATGATATCTTCAGGTGTATTATAAATTTCACTTTCCATTTGTACCGTCTGCTTTTTTTCATGCGATACCTTCACCCGCAGAATTCGGAAATAAGAACCACCGAGATCCAGTGCAATGAAATCTCCTTTCTCTATGTGGAAAATAAGACATAAGTGATTAAAAATTGTATGCAACACAAATCTGGGAAACATCAAGTCTGGCTAAGTATAACACACAGGCAAATAAATGTCCAGTGCCTACAGCAAGGAAGTTTTAGCTGCAGGGTGTCCACTTGAAGCATCAACCCAGTTCCCTACAATTTAACATGAAGTTGGTACAATGGCAATGCCAATCACCATTGATACACAGGCAACTGCAATGAGGGTTTCCCCAAAAGGAATGGACTAACACTGGAGAGTCTGCATCCAGATCTCATGATGAATCTGGCAAGAGCAAAGATCTCAGCAGAAAGCCAAAAAGATGTTGAAAACAGAGACAGTAAAATGAAGGGATGCCAGGGGATGCCAGATCACTGATGAGAGTCTTTTGCTGTAAACGTATGTGTGACATTTTGGAAAGTAACAGTAAATGGTGGCTGGATTCTGCACTACTCTAAAATCAATCAACAGACTACACAGAGAAGTGGTTAAAGCAGGAACCCCTTATTTCATGCTTGGAAGCTGAGATTCACTGCAAACTGCAGTCAGATAACAGAAGTCAGAAAAATGTCAGTTTGAAAAATGATGGGGCAGCCCTGCACTGCTGCAAGAGTTATTCAGAAGTTGTGATTGCGTGCACAGAGCTCCCAAATACCTCCCCAGGAGCCAGGGAAAGAGTTAGGATACCTCCATCTCCCTCTGTGGTGGAGAGGGATTTGGATTTCAAAGGTGTGAAGCCAAATTCATCATCCCCCCCACCTCCACAGACCTCAGGGTGTAATTCAGGCAACAGAGATGCATGGTCTGGCTGTCTGAAGAATGACACTTTCAGCACCCCTTGGAGAGCAAGGCAAACACATCTGACTGAACCGCTTGTGCTATCTTGGCTTATCAAAGAGGGAGCAAACAAAGACAGCAATTGTTAAAGCCTGCAAAAAAGATAGTATTTAGGTAAGTAGTGTGCACAACTTATCACACAGGAGTGTGTGTCCAGGCTGCAGTTAATCACTGAGGCTCTTTGCAAGCATTTGAATCTGTGCATAGCATCCCTGGGCTCACCGAGGCTGCTCAGAGGGTGAGGAAACTGAGCACAGTGCTCTTTCATCCTGGTTTCCTCATCAGTTTGTACTTTTCTGCAGCGTCAGAAGTGCCCCATGCTGTGGCAGGATGAGTTGCCTCCCCCACATCCTGCACCACTGATGCGTATTGCCAGTCCCGCCCTGCAGCACTCTTTGGCCTCATTCTGCCTTCCAACTTTAACCTATGACTTTGGGAAATGCCATTCCCAACCATCACTGTTTTTCCATTTCTACCTAAATTCAACGTGGAAAGACTTCCTAGCAGGTGGGAAGACCAGTACATTTTGATGCACTACCTCAGACTTTGACTCAGCTCTCAGAGCCTTCTGACCCCACACGGTCACCAAAATATCAGATATGCAACTTATCCATGAGGATTTCCAGACCAGACTGCCTCTGAGATTACTCTGCCCTATCTCAGATCAAAACCTCTGAAGCCTGGCTTAGTGAGCTGCTCCTCACCATCACCTCATGCACCTCCAGGAGCCCCATTCCACTGAGCAAAGCCAATGAGCTGGAAGAGGCATCCCTGAGGGCAAGACCTCTACCAAGAACAGCCAAAGAGAGGCAAAGACACTGCAAAACCCCTTACCATTTTCCAAGGTTGCAGTGTAATACAGAAACAAAACACTGTCATGCAAGAAACCACAAAGAACAGTAAGCTCAGTACACAAAAACATAGCAAATCGAGAGCAGGAGCCCACAGCCCCTAGTAATCCTCCTAATTTTGCCACATCGCAATGTAACTTTTCCTTCTTGCTGCTTTAGACAATGGGCAAACTCAAGAGTTTGCCAAAATACAGGTCTTGCAGGACTTCCCTATCTGTTCCTGAACAGCGTGGCTTTAAACATCACTTTGCTCCAATATGAATGTCATTTAAAATGTAAACACATCCAAACTGTAGATGCAGTTCCCTTTAACGGGTTCAGCGAAACAAATTCAGTAACTCAGAACCACCACCACCCAGCAAGACCAGAACTCAAACATTTACCACAAGTGTCTCATTAGGTCAAATACCCAAATAAGCTTTATCATATGAGTATCATTTGTTGAATGCAAGCCATTACCTCCAATAAATAACGGAAAAATCAACACTGGACCAGATGGCCCTTTTTCAAGCCTAAATGCACCTTAGTATGTACCTCAAACAAATACTGCACTTCAGAAATATCTTCCCTGGCAGTAAATGAACAGATCAGCCTTGGAACACCAAGGTGCAATCAAACCTGTTGTAAATTTCTTTAGGAAGATTCTTTGGAAGTATTTTGAATTAGCTTGAGATACTGTTCTGGGCACTCAGGGCAAAAAACCCCTTCTGGGTTTTGTAGATTAAGCAACTCAGAATGAAGCAAAAAACACTGTTAACACCAACATCTCCAGAGTCTCCAAAATTACTATTCAAAAGCTCCTTGTTAATGAAGTACACAAGCATAGATCTGAAACTAAACAGCAGTATTTTTCTGAATAGTCAGCTCTCATAATAATAATCAGACTCAGAGGAAAGAGCTTACAAGGCAGTAATTAGAGACGGGCCAGAGAAAAGGGCAGGCTTTCAGCCTCTGGCTTTTACGGAGGGACAGCTGAAGGTAGAAATTGCCATCGGCTGGGAGCCGAACCCATGCTTTGGGCACAGCGACACGGATACATCCGCGAGGGCCCCGCAGAGCCTGCTGGAGGAGGAGGGCTCCGTGCCTGCCCTGCCTGCCCATGTGCGATGGCTGAGCCAGGCGTGACAGGCACATGCAGGTGAGTCAGGGAAAGAGATGCCATGACACCCACCCACCGCAAATACTGCTCATAGCTGGGGTCAGAGCATGTCTGTTCTGGGAAATAATGGAACCGTTTCGCCTGCATTTCTAACAGCTATCCGAAGACACGCTTGCAACCTGCATATACAGGTTTCTATCATGTTATACAGAAATTGTCTGGAGCAAAGCACTGCCTTGCTCTAATCCATGCTGCAAAGACACTGCCCACAGCACGCCTGTCCCGGAGAGGCTGGCAGGAGCCAAACGGACATAGGATCAAGAACTGAGCACCCTGTACACAACACATGAGGTTGCTTTTTTAAGTAGGTGTGTAATACATGATCTGCAATGAATGAATGCCTCGACATACAGATACACTTAGGCTCAGTCAGGGCTACCCACTGCTCTGGCTCATGCTTGGTCTCAGCAGCACTCAGCTATCTCCTGCACCTCTCCCGGCCAGGCACAGATCCCCTTTTCCCTGTCCCATATGGCATCTCAAGATCTCCCTGGTTTGTGCCATGGAACAATTTGCAAAACTATCTGACTCACCACAAGCAGCTTAGATTCACTAACGCGCAGTGCCTGACGGAGCAGGGCACTGGGGACATGCCTGTATCCAACTGAACTCAAGTGCACACGAAGGAAAAAACAGGGATTTCAGAGTTGGTAAACATGCTGGGATTCCACGCAAAAGCCTTCAAGTCACCTCAGCTGCAAATCTTTAGAGCAACCCCTGTCTGTCACCCAGCTCTGTGTGGCAGCTTCTGGCTTTCTCAACAGGCTGCGAATTTCAACGCAGCATTTCAGCCTAACAGCCAGCAGCGCTAAATTAAAGGAAATGCAGGGTTCGAGTTTGTTGAACCCTTTGGGATTTTTTTAGAGAGAGAATCACGTTTCAACTAAAAAGCTTAAGGTGGCAGAAAGCAACAGCGAAGCAGAACTATCAAAGATTTCCACCTGTCAGACAGTGTCAAGTAACACAAAGCACCAGGCTTCGTGTTCTTTCATCCAATAAATTCTTGATTTAAACTTCTAAAAAAGCCTCAAAACAGGTAACCGTGTTATACAGTTCTTGCAGCTGTGCAATTTCTGCACACAGGGACATAATTTGTGGTAGGCACCAAACTACAGTTAACCAACTCACGCTACATGAGAAGGAAATCCAGTGTTACCGCTAAATAATAAACACTACTATATACTGTTTACAAATAGATTTATAGACTCTATGTATAGTGTTCTTTTTTTTTGTAAACACTGAAATAAGGAATAGGGGCAACCTTGGTCTCAAATACCAACACAACATTTTTGGTTTCTGATCGTAATTTGTGCCACTTTCATTAGGTACAGTGAGCACAGAAAACCCAGGTCCTGTATCTGGATGGAAGAAGCTCAGTACACCAGAGCAGCAGCTTTGGAGCCGCACACTGCAGCCTCCTTGAGTTCTGCAAGTTTTCCCCTAAGACAGTCTCCAAGAGGTAGCTACAGAAAGTAAAATGAATGCCAGGAAACTCTAATTCAGCATATAAGGGTTCACACTTCCACTGGGGAAAAAACAAGATGAGACGTTGAGTCAAATAGCAAATGACTAAAAGCCACTGTCTTTGTTAAGACCCTAGATCACATGAGTGCGAACTGCATAAATCAAAAATCTTCCTATGTGAAGTATTGATTGTTGGCAGACAAAAATCAGTGTAAATGTACTGGCTATTAGTGGATTGATTGCTAAGAAGGGCTCTTCTATTGGCATAAAAATGGGTTTGATGCAGGAATCACAAAAACCTCCAGCATCTGTGGGAACAGACCTGCACAGAGGGGAAGCTGTCTTCAAAACGTTGTCTGAACTTGCCAGACAGCAAATTGCTTTTGTTCTTGGTAGCATATTGGTGTATTTCTAGCACGTTTCCCATGAAGCACACTGTGTTTAATATGGAAAACAAATGCTCAACTCCTTACCTGAACCATCAGGAATGGACCTCACAAACGTAGGAAGCATCTTCACTGCAGCCGTTGGATTAAAATCTCTGGAGAGGCCATTTTTCATCTCTCTCCTGAAGCGAGCCATAACGTCTATCAGCGTTTCGTCAGAGAGCCGCATGGCGTAAAGGTATTTATCAATCTGGGGAAAAAAGACAAACACCACCACAGAGTGAAAGACCCACCCTGAGGTGCCCAGGTGGGGCTATACCTCTCTTTGATTGCAAGAACAGCGTATAGCCCCAGCTTGGCCCTGGGATTCTGGCCAAGCTGACAACACAGCCACGCACCGCGCTTTGTCTTTTGACTCAAAATCAAGGAAATGTGCAAGCGCTAGGGAACAACATGAGCTGAAGCCCACCCCATCCTACTGCTTTTCAAAGGCAAGACCCAGTCCCACATCACTCCATCTCCTCTTTTCCACCGTTCACCCACAGCCTCAACCCCACTATCTCCAGCCCTCACCCCACTACTCAGCTCTCCTGACTGTCCATGAGCTGAACAGCTGAAGCTAAAAATCCCGCTTTTAGCGCCTTGTCCCAGCTGGGGTGATGTGGGTGTCACGGCAGTCCACAGACGCACCTTGTATTTAAAGCTTTTCATTGCAAAGGACTTGCCACAGCAGTTTCAGGGCTACGTCCCAGGCTGAGAAATTACTTCTGTGTAGTAGACCATTTTCCCTATCCCACTCCAAAGATATCACAGCCAGAGGTAGGAGAGGCAGGACTCGGCTGTGGGCAGGTAGTGTCTTCCTCCTCAAGACAAAACATCAAATTAAAAGTTGTTGACTTCTCCTGTGTGGCTACCCAAGACAGGAACTTTCCTTACCTCCCTGGAAAAAGGAGGTGGTTCCAGTTTTCCAATAATACTGCTTTCCATAATAGTATACCTGTCTTCAGCATGAGGAAGATTAAGAGATGCTTTGATGTCTCAAGAATACAGCTTGGCCTTGGGGGGTTCTTGCTAAGCGCTAAACCCACCCCTTTTACCTCAGCCGCCAGTCTGTTCTTGCCTTGTTTCATTATGTGCCTTGGAAATTCGGTTCTGCAAACAGCTCAGACTGAAGCCACACCTTGGGGATCACTTTTGCTTGCAGGTTAGCAGGACCATCAAAACAAAACCCTGCCCATGTTTTCCGTCTTCAGCAAAACTGGAAAAGCCACTTCATTTTAAACCCCAGGCCATCTCTGTGTCAAGACTCTCTACGTCTCCTTCACTGCTCTGGAAGCCTTGAGAGCAACTCGTCCTCTCAGCTGGCATCAGGTCTTACAGTACCAACGCCACAATAAAACACCCCACCTGAAACGTATATATGCAAGTGCTCCATGTTTTGGGGACTTTGAGACAGTAAGCGATGAATAATGCCATTTGCAAAGGAAAAGCAGATAATCAAAATGTAATTAAACCCTGAACTGACTGTAAACGCAGCGCCCATTTAATTGCTCCTGCAGAAAGTACTTCTGCTCCACGTAGTCAAGGTCTGCACCAAAGATAGCGTAATTCCCCAAGCCAGACACCCTCCCACCGTGACCAAGCATTTACACAGATGAGGGAGGAAGGCACAGACAGTGCTGCTAGGCGCAGCGAGCTGGCCTGATCCTGAACCACAGGGCTGGGGGCCAGGCAAGCCTGAATCACAGGGGGTCACAGCCAAAGGCTGCACGAACTGTTAAGTGTTCAGTGCCACTGCTTGCAGAGGAAGAGCAAACCAGTCATCAAATAGATGCTAAGGGGAAGTTCCAGTGCAACATGAAATAATACCATGCATTTGCTCCACAAACTGGTGAAGTGATAGTGCAGGCATATTTCTCTACAACAGAGGCCAAACACAAGACCCCAGGCAACACCCCCACACCCCAGCTGTGTCCTGTCCTGTGCCGCTCTGATGGGCTGACAGCCTCCTCACAGCGACAACCACAGCCAGCCACTGGTGTTTTCACTCCAGGAACAAACACCTGGACAAGATTCACCCTGTCTGCAGCCCCAAATGCTGGGGGGATGGATGCAGAAACTGGCATCAGGTTCAGCAGGAAGGTCTCTCCTCCACAGCAAACCCTGCCGCAGTTGTGGGGTTTCTTTGAGCAGAGTGTCAAATCATGATGCCAGAGCATGAGGTTATTCCCTTTTAAAGGTCGGGGTCGGAGGCAGGGGCAGGGGGAAACACCCTTTTATTAAAGCTGAGCTTTCAGCAGCCCGCGCTGCCACGCAGAGGCCCGGTTCCCCCTATCTCACAGTGAAAGCTACACTAACACACCATTCACAGTCAGACTTCACTATGCAATTAAAATACCCCTCTAGAAAGCCCCACCGCTGCTCTCTTCTCCCAGAAACAGGGCTGAAGGATCCCTCCCCCCCTCCAAATGCCCCGTTGTGAACGCAGGGTTGGCGTTTGCACAGTCAGGACCAACCAGACAAGCCCTTTCTCCCCCCCGCTGCCCCTATGCTGCCCTCAGCAGCTAGGGAAAACGGGAGGGAGGGCTTTTTTTCCTCCTGTGAAAAAAACAATGAGCGCTGTCAGCGCCCTTACATAATTGGGCTGGACCCTCCTGCGTGCAGGGCGCATCGCATCCCATCGCATCCCATCGCGTTGCGTCGCATCGCATCGAGGCCATCTTCAGCGCTGAGACTCACGGGGCAGGGAGGCGGGGGAGATGGGGACTAAACCTCGGTCTGAAACAAAATCACTCCCGTGCGTTACAGTTTCCAAAACTGGGGGGGGGGGGGGGTGGTGGGGAAAGTGGTCTTTTTTTCCTCCCAAGCAGGAAAAGGGTTAGTCATTCCGGCAGCAAAGGCAGCCGTACAAGGGATGAGGGGACGAGGGATGGCAGCCCTCTAAGCGAAAACCCTCAGCAAATAGCCATAAATAACTGGGGGGATGGGGGGGGTAGCTGGAGGCTGGATTATGGGATAGAGGTTTAATAACTCCCTGCTCTGTCTGCAATAAAAGCCGATCAGAAAGCAAATCTCAGACTTATCCGAAAGCAAGCTGTGGAGGGGCTGCTAGGGACAGAGGCAGGAGCTGCCGGCAGCAGCCAGCTGGACCCACAACGCCACTGAGGCTCCTGCGGCTGCGGCCCCCGTGGGACATGGATGCCAGCCCTTCCTGGGGACGGCGGAGAGCAGGAGCAATTTCAGGCAGGCAGTTGTGTGGGCAAGGAGCAGAAAACACTCCTTTATTTAGCTGCCATCTCAGAGCCACCACCCCAGGAAGGGCACCTTCCCACAGTGCCACTATGGGAGCCCTCCGAGAGCTCAATCACTTTTTTTTTTTTCTTAATAAAAATAAAAAGCCAGACAGAATCTGTGAGCAATTTTTTTAAAAATAGGACTTCATAATTTTGAACATATGCACACAGTTATGCCTGGTCACATAAGAAAGACACTTTTTGTACTTGGGTAAAAAAAGTTTCTGAAAATCCAGCCACCACGGCAGCCTTCACGGGAAGTTGTGAATAATTGTAAGTGCATAATGAAACAGGCAGCACTAAAGGCCATTCCTTAAATGCATGCCTCATTCCCCAGACACTGACAACAGTCAATGGTATCCAAGAGGAGAGCACTCCCACAACAATTTCAGAAATCATTAGCACCTATTTTACTGACACAGCCTTTGCACAAAAACCCTTCGCCATGTAAACATTTTTCTGCAGAGCTAATCATACTCCATGCTCCTTTCAGCATCAGGAAGATTCACCAGGAGCCAAGGCATGTTAAAACAAGTAGTTTAGACATCCTGAAACTGTTTGTGCTTACTTATGATTTATCAGATTGGTTCCTAAAAAGCCTTTATACTGGCAGGTCATCGCTATGGGGCCTTTTTTGATGCCAGTTGCTGCCTTTTACACCCCATTCCATCACATTCTTTTCAGCGTTGAAGGATATTTAAATGTCAGTCTTGGATTGCAAGATTTTTTTGTTCTCTCATCAGGTAATATGACAAAAAGGTACTGCTCCCCTAACAGAGAGAAACCAGGAAGACCAAGAGGCTCCCTTTGCTGGGGCCAGCTACTGCAGGTACAAACCTGCTGGAAACAAAAGGCACTCCAAGGCAGTTTTCCAAAAGCTCTCTTGCACACAGGCCAGAGGCACAGATGCCAGGGACACTCCATGATGCCTGTATCCCTGAGGATAAGAGCCAGCCTTTTAGAGAAATCTGCACAACCCAAACCAAAGTCCTAAGTCCTCTGTCACAGCCAGGATGCTGAGCTCCTGTTGCTGCCCCTGGAGGATCACAAACATTCAGGGAACAGATGTTTTCAAAAACATCTAGTTAATTTATCCCGCTTGGAGTAAAACCACCACATGTGTATTTATATGGTACAGGGCATCACACACTGCCTGCTTGCTCCTGCGCAGCAGGGTTACGTGCAAGTGCCCATACACGTGCTCTCATCAGAAAATGGCCCCTTGCAGGGGCTGCAGGGCCACAGGGCTGCCAGCATGCGATGGACAACCCACACCTTCGACACTACACATTCGCCCTGCCCATTCCTCCCTGCTTGCCACAACTCATCTTGAAAAATGTTCCAGAAAATGCAAATTTCAAAAAAATTACTCTCAGACTTAAAGGGTATATAAAATCCAGCAAAACCAGTACAGAAGCACTAGTTCTTAGAGCCAGGGTATCCCGAGGGCCCGAAACCACCAGCACCATCTGTGCCCCTAGGCAGGGTTCCCACCTGGAAAGGCAGCACTGAGCATTAGTGCCATGCAGGGGTGGGAACCCAAAAAACAGAAGGAAACAGGGTCACAAGGGAAGAAGAACGTTCAGCCCTGGTGCAGCGGAGACCGGGTAACAAATCCATTCCCAAATTCACCACCTTGGTACTTCTAACCCTTTGACACCCGCAGCATCTTCAAGGTGATCTGCCACCTGTGCCACCAAATGCCGAGGCAACTGCTGCCATGGACCTGCGAGGCAGAGGAGCAGCCGCCGTGGCCAGGAGCCCCGCAGGGCAGCGTGGCGAGCGGGGGCAACGCGTGGCCGGCAGCCCCCAGCCACAGGCACGTACCAGCAGAAAGTGCTGCTCTTCCGGAAGCAGGGAGAAGAGGGAGGGACCTGAACCAAAGCCATGTAGGCACGTATTCCCGTAAGCGGCACGCTGAGATGGAGCACAAACCTCGCAAGCAGCACGCTGAGATGGAGCAAAAATCCCTTTGCCCCACGGGAAACCAGGGAGCGGAGCCCACCGGCTGCCAGCAGCCACGGGGCTGAGCCTCCCACTGCTGCAGAAACCCTCCCCGCGGGACAGGCGAAAGTGAGGGGGCTCAATATCCGCTCCAAAAGGATATCAACAGGAAAAGATGTCTCACATCCTCCAAAACCAGTAGCCTGCTTTTTTTTTTTATTAATTAAATGTTTGGTCTTTTACTTTTACAGACAAAACCAGGTTGATCCATAAGAATGCTTTACGGCTCCCTGGCCAAACAATTTTCCATGCCGTCAGACAATAGCCACCTCATGGTGCCAAACCAGCCTGCAATAAATAACCACCAGCAACACCACAGAGTTCCCCCCATGCCTGTATGCTTCCACCACGCCTGCCTTCCCCCCACAGCTCTTCTGCTGCTCCTTGGCCAGCGCACACCCTTGTACTTATCTTGGGTTTCTAAATATAACAGGCACAGCGAGGCAGAGAAGGCCTTACCCAGGCATGCACGCCTGGCACCAGCAGCAGCACTTACGAATCCCCTGGGAAAGGAAAATCGGGGCCTGCGGAAAAGAGTGAGCCACATAAAAGGGGCCAAAGGTGCGGAGGGCTGCAGGCTGCGTGCAGCCTTCAGCTCCTCATCAGAAAAGCTGGGTGGCAAAGCAAAAGTCCTAAACCATGGAAGGAGATGTGGAAAATGCGGGGTGCCGTCTCAGGTTTTATCCAACGAAGGAGTGGGCACAGGTGAGCAAGCCTTGAGTGGGGCAGGTTGTGTCACCCAGGCAGAGGAGCTGAGGTCTCCCCAGGCACAGCCAGAAACCCAAAGGGAAGAGGTGCTCTCCTCCCATCAGGACAAGCCCCGAGATCAATACAAATCAGCCCTGCTAACACTGTCACTGAGGCTTTCCCAAAATATTTTAGGGATGCCTTCAGCAGGCACCCAGCCATGCACCTAGGTGGGTCACGCAGCACCACCGGAGGAGGTGGCAGAGGGGAAGCCTGTGCTTCCTGACGTCAGCCTGGCTCTGTGACAGGACTCGGAGATATTCGCAATTATTTTCCCAATGTGTGGCCCCACATCCCTAGCCCCAGGCCCTCCGCTCCCTACAGCTCTGCAATATGCTCAGCCAGAACCTAACTGCCATGTTTGTATTTACCCTGCGCTCTGCACCCGTTCCCTTGTGGCAGTGCTAAATCACAGGGCTGTACCATGCATATAGCAGCAGTCGCCTGGTGCCAAAGGAAGAGAAGCCCATAAAAATACTACTTCTTTTTAAGCACAACTGACAACCACTTCCTGTAAATTCAGAACCTCCAGTGACACATAATTCAAAAACTACCTGCTCTTCGCCTTCGTCACCCCGGTGCTGGCGTGACAGATGCCCACAGGCACCCTGGGGAAGAAGGGCAGGTCCCCCCCTCTCCAGGGATGCTGGTGCCTACTGGATGCCTGAAAAACCATCACCACCACCCCCGCCATCGCCGAAGCCCCCCAGCTCCTGCCTGGCTTTGTCAAGGCCGGTTTCCACGGGCGGCGTGCATCACCCGCGACCCCACTCCACTCTCCACCGGGGATGCCTGGGGGATGGGGGCGGGGGGGGGAGGCGCCCGGCTAGGCGTAAAACCGGGCTTATTCCCCTTTCCCCCACGGCAGGGTGGCTATGGGGACAAAACGACAAAACCAACGGGGGGGGCGGGGAATAAAAAGCCATCTGGCGTGGGGGCGAGGGATTTCGATCTACCTTTTTGACCTGATCCTCCTTCAGCTCCGTGAAGTAGTAGGCCAGGAGCTGGGCGGCGATCATCCTGCCGGCTGCAGCGGGCGGCTCCGCGCACGCAGCGATGCGGCGCCCGGGGATGGCCGCGCCGCCGCAGCGCCTCCCCTTCCTCCTCCTCCTCCTCCTCCTCTGCGGGCCGGCCCCGCCCGCCGCCCCGCTCCCACCGCCGGGCGGGGACGTGCCGGCTCCGCGGGATCCCTGCTCGGCACAGCGGGCAGCAGCAGCAGCACCAGCGGCAGCAGGGCCGGCCCCCAAAGAGTCTTTTAGGGCAGCCTTGGGGGCAGAGCGCTGAAGGTTTCTCACTGTTCCTTGAACTCTGCTGCGGTATGGGAAAAGCAAACGGCAAGAAACCCCCAAAAATCCTAAACTAAAGGTGTTTGCAGAAGAGCGTCTGCACTCAGAAGTCTTTGAGAAAATAGCAAAACTGCGGGACCCTCCACTACCACCAAGCCTCCCCTGCCCGGCTGCGATGCCACCTCCAAAGCGAGCGGGACCCAGCCTGGACCCCCTGGGCTGCAGGCTGAGCTGCTGGGACACTTGCAGGTGGGCCCCAAATACCGTAATCGCTTTGACAGTTTTACTTTTGGGAACCCCGCACTCACATTCCATCAGCAAAATCCCCACATCAAATACACTGACAGACAGACGGGACCTCTCCTCCCCCTGTGCGCTTGCCCACATTTTTGCACCGTTGGAGCGCAGTCCCCAGCACCCCCAGGAGGCATTCGCCGCTGCGAAGGCTCCGCAGGCCCCGCGTGCACCCAAGCGAAGCAATGCAATGCCCCTCCGAAAGCTGAAGGCCACATGCTGATGCCAAGGCGACACATGTCAGCAGCTCATGGGACTTTTGCCTGCCTCCCGTCCATCCATGGGGACAGGAACACACACCCACGCAAATGGCAGCGATGCTGGAAGCGTGATTAGCACAGATATTGTCTACCAAAGTCCAAGTGATTAAAAACCTGTTTCTTGAGTTTCCGGCTTCCTTTTCAGTGCTACTTTAATTAAATGGTTGCACTGGGCAAAACCAAGAGCTACTTTGGCAGATACATCCTCCCTTAGACTGCCTTAGTCGCTGCAGGCAGGGTGGGCAGCATTTCCTTCTCCACCTCACCACGCCAGCTTTAAGCTCATTCTCAGACAGATTTTCATCAAGCGTTTCGCCGATCTGCATGTGTTACCCCTTCGTGTTTGTTTGGCAAGCTAATAAGCAGCCATGCCAGTGCCCCCCAGCACGGCCAGGCTACCTGGCCGCAGGCACAGCAGCATCGCCGTGTGACCAGGCGCCGTTGGAGCTTGCACCGGCAATGTCACCCAGGCTGACCAAGTTCTCACTCAGATGTAATTCACTGTTCAGCCACACTCCTCTCCTCTTCTGTCAGTTGGATACTATAATTCCCAGACCAAGCTCGCGCCTGTTTTCAATCTCTCTGTCATCTGCTAAACCTGTCTTTCAGCTGAAATTGCTCTCCTCGCTCTCAGGCGTTTGCTTTCTATAAATACAGAGGCAAGTAGCCGTGTATGTCCTCCGCTTTGCTTCACTAGCTAAGACAGACCGAGCTCTTCTTTCGTCTCCTTTCCCTGAAAAGCCCAGGCTGGTTTAGAAGCCTTTTTCCACACTTGCTCCAGCCTGAACTCACCTCTATCAAACACAGTAGCTGAAGTCAGGTAAGAAAAGGCCAAAACCCCTGCACTGACGTTCACCGTTCTCCTACCAGAAATACGTCACCAAATGCCTTCCCATTAACAAGCACAAACCCTGACGCTCCCAAGCTGCACCAGGACACCAAGATCTCTCCATGCCATAAGCCCCCGCTCCCAGGAGACAGCAGATCTTTCATCCCATGACAAAAAACATTCCTGTTCCTGCTCCTCCAGCACGGCCAATGGCATCCTGGCTGCCAGAGATGTCCTCACTGAAAAAGCTGCCCTACAGCAGCTCAGATCAAAATTTAGAAGCAAAAAGTCACTTTCAGCGCATGTGTGTTTACATTTGCCTTTTGTTGCTTTATGAACACCGCCTGGCACTGCCCAGTTGCCACAGGTTCTATATTGGTGGAGCTGTCTCTGCACGAGGTTTACAAGCCCTGCTCTCTATCCTCTCCAGCTCAGACACCTAACCACCACCTAAAACCATAATACTCTCATCAGTTACCTCGCTGCAGGAATGCTTAACTGCTCAGTTAAAACACTTGGACACAAGCTCAATTTGTTTTCAACTAATCTTTGACCAAATGAAAGCAATTCAAACCATCCCCTCTGGCTCTCAAGGAATTCAAATCAGCCAACTAAGAGTTTGGGAAGTCCACAATATTCAAAGTGGTCATGGATAAGAATGGTCTTCTCTTTAACATGACACCTGCTTTAAGAAAGTGCAAGAGGAGGAGAAGTTTTCTTCATCTGCCGAAACTGTGACTTAGAAGTGAATTCAAAATGTCACAGATCATTAAGGTTGTGGTTCCACTGACCATTTGTATTACAGTGTATTTCAAAACCACCAGAAACAACTGCCTCAGGTTTCCTTTAAGCTATAAAAACAAGAAGCAAGTTCAAAGCATCAGTACTGTGAAGCTCTCTTGGTTCTGTGCAATGAAAATAACACACACATATTACAAACCCCCAAATACATTAAAGAATAAAGTATACTCTTACACAGGAGGTGGTTCATGTGATAAAGTCAAAAGCAATTACAGTATGGTTAAAAAAGTATTGCAAATAATTTGGTTTGTCCCCAGTTGCTGACTAGGCATGCAGGAAAAATGAACTCTACAACCTAAAAGCCATTAGAAAAAAAGTCACAGTCTATCCAAGGCAAAACAGCTGCAGTGTTTAAACATTTAGTATTTTCAAACTGCTCCTTGCAAGGATGAGTAAAAGTGCATGACGAGCTTTGATGCTGTAACCGTCACTGGGTTGCATGAGCTTTCCTCCTATCAGAGAGCTAGAAGGGCAGTGAAATATCCCTATGGACACCCAAACCATTTGCAAGCCATCTTTGCATATTTCTGGGGGGCCTGGGAGGAGCTGTGCACTGGCTGCCCAGCACATCCCTCATACCTCCTTACCAGCTGCTCCTGGGTTTTCCCTTCTGCTTTACTGGAAGAGATCAATTCAGCAGCCAATTAATTAGCAGCACCTAATGTACACTGCCAGGCATCCAGCAGGCTATTTTGAAAACCACCGTCCTCTAAGACAAATTACTGGAGGCTGAACGCGACACCTGATGACTTGCAGCTATTTTGACTGTGCTCTAATCTCATTGCCAGGTTTAACTGCACTCAAGTGTTTCAACTGAGTGAAGTAATTCAGTGCATCAGGTCTTCTGGGCGCGGGGCAGGGTTTTTTCTGCTTTGCCTATTCCTTCATTAAATGTTTACTGCTCTAATAGCTATCTGCATTCAGATTTGACTCCTATACAATGAGGGGATTTGGGTTTTAATCATGTCCACCACGTAGTTCTGATGTACACAGTTGCTAGAGGCTTTCTGCTTTCATAAGGGAACAATGAAGTTGTAGTTGTGTTTGTTGTTCTTTTTTTAAGCATCTGAAAAATGATCGATCCACTTTTCCCAACACTGCATTTTCCTTTCACAATACTTAAAGCTAAGTGAAAAAAAGCACCATCTCTAAGAAACAGTAAGTTCCCAGCTTGTGACAGCACCTCTGAGCAACAAGGGAATTTTTTAATAGTCTGTGAAGCTCCGGTTCCAGGGGTAGAAAACATGTTTGCACAGAAGAAATGATCACTCATTTGTGCTGAACTTGGTTCAGAAGCTACTAAGAAAATCTAAAAGCAGCACAGATATTGATTTAATGAGCAATTCAGCTGAACAAGGTTAAATGTGTTACACAATTTCACCTTGCTAGGAGTCACAGCAAGCAGGCACTACCACATCAGATCAATCATCACGGCTGGCTATGTTTCCCCTATTAAGGAAGAAGATCAGCTTGGAATGCCTTGAGGGAAGCTCATTCCACACACAGGAAAGGCCACGCAACACGCGGAAAGAGCAGCATGCACTTATAAAGTGGGTTTTATGCTCCTGGTAGAGCACACCAGCAGTATGTTTCCAAAACATGAAACATGGAGCCAGGCACTGGATAACCAAAGGGCCGGGACAGGCTCGGTGTGCCTCACCGAGCTCGGCGCCACAGGTTGTGCCTGCACCCGAACACTGGCAGGGCTGAAAGCCAGGGGCTGCGTGAGATGCCAGGCTCTGCTCCAGCAGCTGCGGTCAGAGAGAGGATGCCCACCTCCAGCCCCAGGAAAGCAGGATCTCCCTTCCCAGCCTTCTGGCAACAAAAGCCAAGGATTGCCAGTGCTACGACTGGCTGACAGCTGTTTTCTCTTTTTAATTTATAACAGCTTTATATTTTACACGTCATACACAAATAAATCTATTTTTATATATTATCAAAATTATAACTCATAATTAAATTCAGGTAATTCAATTAGAAAGCTAACAGCATTTTCTGTGCCTGGCAGCATATCCAGACTGTCAGGCAGTGCCACCGCATGCCGCAGCAGCTGGCAGGGGCACAGCACCCACAGGTCTGTGCCCAGCCCCAATGCTGTCCTCATCAGGTCCCCCAGGGAGGGTACGGAGCACAGTGTCCATGCCATGTTGGGGATAACACAAGAAAACATCCCACATACTTATACACACATGCAATACCCAGCCGTGTTTTAGGCACAAGGGATACTGCCCGGTTTTGTTAGAGTTGCTCCAAGGAGATGGCAAACTAATTTTTAATAAAATCCCTTTGGAAGGATCTCCATTCACTGACCTGAGCATTTGAGGGCCAAATGACACTACGGAGGGCTATGGCTTTCAAGACTTAAATCCCAGTGACCTCCAAAGACAAGGCGGTATTTCTGTAAGCTGTGTACTATACAGCTAAGGAACGCAAACAGCCGTGTCTAGGCTGCAGCCATGATGAGTGGAGAAGGAAGCAAATCCAGCAAAGGAGAAGCGCTGTCTACTGGTTCACATGGGAACAGAGACTCCTGGGGCAGACGGAGATGTTCTGTGTCTTAACCCCCTACATCTGAGCATCTGGCAGCTGTGTTTGCTTTTATTTCTTTTAAAGTAGTTGTCATTCTTCAGCATCAGAGGGATGCAGAGGACACAACCCCCACAAAACCAAGAGATGCAAACCAGAAATCAGATAAATGCAAGCCCAAAACTCATGGCTTACAATAAAGCCCCGCTATCTGGGAGGCTTGGCTGACAATTTCTTTTTAAACCTCTCAGTGATGGCAAGCTTCATTAAATCTGGGACCATCTCAATTATTCCATCTTTAATTGATACTTCCAAAACCTATGGGCTGCACAAACTACACTGCAAAGGACTTCACTACCCAAATTGTCACATAGGTGGGGAAAAGAGGAAACAGCTCCCTGGAGTCACACCACCACAAAACTTAACCTCTAGCTCCTCCACTGCACAGCAGAGCTGCTCTATGCAGCTGAGGAAGTTGCTAAAAATTCTACATTCTTTAGTGGTTTCTTGTGCATTTTTTTCAAGAGAGAAAAACCCCCCAGTGCACATGACAGGGCACTGAAGGCAGCACAGCTGAAGGATCATGACTTATGGGGAGGATAAGCAACACTGTGTCCAAACCTGCCCTGCTGGGAGGTGAAGTGGGGTAAGGAGAGGTGTTTCCCTATGGTACAGAGAGAAACCTATTCTCTGGTATTTTATAATGTTTAAAAGCAACTTGAAACCCTAAATACTCTCCCATGACAGATACCTTTCCCATAGCAGTGTACTCAATAGCTCCAACAGCAGCAGCTATGGCAAAGGGGCACCTTTCTCACAGCATGGTCTCCCTTGTGCTGCAGGTATCCCCAAAAGCAGCGCAGGGACTAAGTGGAAGGGAGAGCCCCTTTTGCTGTGGGGCTGACGGATAAACCAGAGAACCGTTTCCCTAAAAGCTTTCATTCCCTGGCAGAGAAAGTGAAGTCACTGCTGTGCTAAAATGCTCTGCGGTTGAGTAGAGGCATCTCCCCGCACCAGAGAAGAGTCCCCAGCCATGACAACGCATCTGGCTCAGTGACACCTCTAGGGAGTGCACACACCACCCACACTGCCGACAGCCATGCTGCAGTTACCCATCAATCCTGGCCAAGGAAGTGTGTGGTTAAAACACAAATGTCATGTTAACAGTAAGCAGCCAACACAGAATTCAAGGCACTCCTGTCCACGCAAGATGCTGAGCCTTCTATTAAGCTGAGCTACAATGAATTAAGTCAAGAGGTTTCCCAACCCATTGTTGTTTTCCAACATAGATCCAGCCTGCTCACATCCTTGGGCACTTTGCATGCAAGTCCACTTGCTTTGCTCTTCCCTTACACACTAAAAATTAAATACAAGTATAATCCATCCAAACTCATCTCTCTCTTCTTTCTCCTCCTGCCCTGGGTATTCTCCACTGTAACTTCTCTCTCCCCAGTGCCAGACTTACAACTCATTTTACATCTGTGCAAAGGAAAGCAACAACCACCCCTGTTTTCTGACTCAGCTTGTGGCCCTGCACTAGTTTAACATTTTTTCCACTGAGGTGAGAACTTCTGCATCAAGCAACCACTTTTTCTAGTGTATTGGTAGCAAGTCATTATTGCAGATCACATTACATACAAAGCAGACCATACACACACACACACGCGCATTTATATGTACACAGAAGCATATCAGCAAACTCAGTTTACAAGCCAATAGAAGGCTGGTGGTGCTATGGTGATGAACCTAATGTCAATGAGTTGCCTTTCCTAACCAGGAGGTGAAGCATTTGTTTCATTTCATGAAACATCTCTTGACTCCAGCAAACTGAAATGAGCACAAATGCAGATTTCTGATGCTCTACTAAATCTCCAACATTAGTAAAAACTGTTAAAAGAAATGTCACTGAAAAAAGGGCAAAATACAGAGTGGAAGCTGGTTTGCAATTTCAGAAGTCAAAGAAATAAGTTTAAAGTATTAGCAGTTGTTTGATTCAAATCTTGTATCTTAAGAAGAGGCAGTTCAGTACCAGTTAAAGGATATCTGCATAACCAGCAATTCACTGAAGTGATGAGGCAGTTAAAATTACTCAAATAAAGGAAAATATAACTTAATTTATTGTACTATATAGAGACAGCTTTTCAAAATCTGCTTGCAGTTCCCCACAGATCACAGAGCTCATTTGTCAAAGTTTAGCTCTAGCACACCCACTGTGTGGGAAGACTTACAAAAACAAAGCCAATCCTTCACCCTTGCCAAAAGTCGTTAACCCCCAGCAAACAGCTGGCTTCTGTGCACTGATATGCACTGTCCCAAGGCTGGAACGGCAGGGTCCAGATCGGTGCCTTTTAACTATAGCGCATCTTTGCCATGTGAGCAGTAAAACTAATGAAGAGCTTGCACTTCCAGCATAGAGAACAGGACCTGCCCCTCTCTTTTGGCTATCTGCTAATACAAAACAAGGCAGTATGTCCCAACCCAGGCTGAGAGGCCAGTTTCCACTGAGCATACACCTTTCTCCTTGATCCAGCATTTGATGCTACTGAAAATCAGTTTGCACCACAAGTCCCAAACGCCCAGGGGTGCACGCAATAATTGCGGAGGCTTTAGTTTTGTGCTCCTTTTCCAGCAAGACCGTGATAGAGACTCTCCTCCCAGGCCAGGTTAATAGCCCCACAACACAGAGCTCCCCCCAGGACTAAGTTAACGACCCCCACCCTTTCGCCCAGAAGGGGTGCAAAAGCAGGCACTTACTTTGCACAACGGGAAGCAGCAGTAGCCAGGCATGTCCAGGGTGTCCGGCTCCTTCCGTGTGGCCATAGCAGAAGCACCTCTTGCCACATCACATTGTCATCACAGGGGGCTGTCAACAACAAAGGAGGCAGAATTGCAGGTTTTCACATCTCCTTCCCCAACCTCAGGATGCCTTTGAAAGCCACACACCCCACAGACAGCTGCTCTCTTAAAAACCCATCCAGCAGCTGGATTACGGCAGACGCAGACCCATAGTTAGCATCACTCCCAAGATAGAGGGAAAACTGGGAACACTGGGGCTATGCACTGCAAGTGTGACCCAAAACAATGATGGAAATGGGGAATGTGTTGGCAAAGCACTGGCCCTCGCATGGCTCGAAGATACGGTGGTGCCATGGGATTCCTGCCACACACAGGGAAGGAGGGCTTAGCAAGCAAATGTGCAATAAACCACGTGAGTCCCGCAAACAGTTCGTTGTCCTAATTAGAAGAACCCACCAAGCCTCGAAAATACAAAGTATTCACATTAAAAGCCAGTGCAGGAAGATGGTCACAGATGTTGGACTTGCAGCTGAGCATCGTCCAGGAGCAACTGCAGATTTTTAGCTGCTCTGCAATAATTTGGTGATACTTTTTTTTTGGCCAAAGTCCAAATCCTTCTTAACAGAGACTACAGGCAGATGCAAACGGCATCTCTGAGCAAAAATTTGGCTTCTGCAGTTTTACAGGCTGTCATCACAAAACATTTTAGGGTAGGGTCAGAAACCCAATGGGGCCAGCCCTGGACAGGACCTGGAGTATCTACATGGCCTGTTCAGGGTCCTCTTCTCTCCCCACCCCAATGTTTGCTCCCTCAAGCCATTCTAGCTCTCTTACGTCCTTCCATGTGCCTGTGCCCAGGGGCAGCAGTGGGACTGAGGGGTCTCTGTGAGGAGAGGTGGGAGCTGCCCTGAGCTGGACTCCCCTGCAGCCCATGAGGAGACTGCAGTGGAGCAGGCATCCATACTGGTGGATACTGGTGCACACTGATAACCCTTCCACACTGGGGAAGGTGTTGTCTTAATCTTGTCTTTGTTTCTCACCATCCAAATCTATTTTAATTAATTTTCCCCAAGTGGAGTCAGTTTTTGCCCACGATGGTGATCGGTGAGCCGTCTCCCATCCCTGTGTCCACCTCTGAGCTGCTTCTTCCTATTTTCTCCCCTGCCCGGCTGAGGAGAAGATGGAGAGCAGGCTGCACGGGTATCAGGCAAACACAGCCAATCTGCTACACCAGGTCAAATACAAACCTAGATGAGATTCTGGACCCCTATTTTCATTCTCAGATTTTCACATGCAAAAAAAGTAAAGGGGGAATAAACAATTTTTTAAAATTCACGTATGTGTTGGAAAGAAAGCTCTTATTTTAATTAAATAGGTTTTTCCATCCCTCTGACCCATTCCTGGTAGTAAACCTGAGATTCTGGTTTCACAGCATAGCTACAAGAGATGGGTGATGGAGAATCACTTTTTTTAAAACCTAAACCAAGAAGTTTTTGTCATTTCAGTGCTTTAAATGCGTGAGACAGCTCTGTGGGCTTCCTGGTCAGCACCTCTGGCCCCAGATTTCAGCAGTTGTCCCCAGTACTTGCTGCACCACACATAACCCCATCCTGCTTGTCTCGCCCTTCCTTCCCCGAGGAAGACAGAATTTTTGGCAAAGCAAAAGCATCCTCTCAAAAGACCCAATATCTTAGGCCACTACAATTCATTCATTGCTAGCTCCTTTGACAGCTGCCATGAGTTCACCAGTCCCGTCTGGAATGTGGCCCAGCATCGACAGACCCGTGTCTCACTCAGGGTATCTCTGTCTTTCAGCAGGGTTACAGATACTTCTGCTCTGACATTTGACATCGATACAAACAAATGTTTTAATCACAACTTTCATCTATAACCACATTTTGGAGAGATAATGGTGACAGCAGTCTGTGACTATCAGTCAACATCTGAGACCGAGAAAATACCCTCAGCTGTTTGATGACCTGCCTGTATTATCAGATGGTACTAACTCAGGTTGCCAGCATGAAGCTGCAGGGATGCAAGGATGGTGCAGAAGAGGAGGTCTCATGCTGTCCAGTATCAGCCTGGTCAAGCCCTTTCCTCCCCCTGCACAGCAGTGCCATTGCACGTGGTTTAACAGATGCTCTCCTGGGTGGTGGGACTAGCACCCTTCTTACAGAGCTTTGTCAGCACCCCAAGTACCCCAAGTGGATTTTTGCCTCTCTCTGCAGCACTGCATATCCAGAACAACAGGGTTCAACTTGGACTCCTTAATCTTTGACCAGAGCTGGGACAACAAATCCAAACGATTTCCAACTGCAAAAGAGGAATTCGCTTAAAAATAAAACTGAATTTTTCACATACCCTTGGCTTTATCTGGAGAGCAGTCTGGATAGTAAGACACAACCACCAGCACAAACAGGATCCCAAATACATTTAAAGAGCAAAAGAGCCTTTCTGCAGTCGGGTGACAATGGTGCTTCATTTGGATCTGCTTTTCAAACACTTACACAGCACGCCCTTCCAATCACAACATGCCACTTTGAAATGCCAGTACCACTTAGCTCCTGAGTCTATTAGACCATGAAGCAATAAACCCAGAGAAATAAAAATAACCCAGATACCTACTTTAGCACCCAGTTGAGTTGACAGGTGTTATCCAGAGGGCTCCATGGAAAAAGCATCCTCAGAAATGCCATACCTTGACCTTCGCACAACAGGTGGCATGAAGGTGATCTCCAAAAACTGTAGCGTCTTCCCGAAAGGTGCTAATATTAACTATAGCCCTTTGTTTCTTTGCACTCAAGGTTTCTCCCTGTCAGCTTTCTGGCATTTGCCAGCGTGGTACACGCTTTACTGGGCAGATATTGAGCTGCAAATTCCTTCATACTTCTCTATCCACAGCATTCTGCAGCTAAAGCGCTAGCCGGCCAGCAGATGAAAATGCCACTTACTGCTTATTCCTGCTGCAGTTTGTTGAATTAAAACCTCTTTTGTTTGCAAGCTGTAAACAAATTCTTCTTAATCTTTCAATAAAAAATGTCAATTATGCTCTCTAACAATGTAACTTCATTGTGATGAAAGAAGGCATTGCTATTGCTCTAATCATGATAACATATCAGCTGCTTTTAGAGTCAATTCCTTTTTGTGCAAAATTTAATGACCATGCAATTATTCACATTTCAGACTAACAGACTGGGCTTTAGACCTACAGCGCTGCTCCCTTGCTCTGAAAACATACACTTGAAAGCAACAGAAAAGTCTCTAGAGCAGAATTTCCAAGTTCAGAACACAAAACACCTTTACAATTCATTCAGCACAGCCGGACTCGGGCCCATGTTAAACACAGCTACTTCATTAGGGAGCCAAGGAAAGAAAGCCAAATTATCAGCACGCTATCGCGGGCGCTTCTCAGGCCCATGGCTTTCATTTGGCTTCACTGGGAACTGTGTTTATGACCAGCTTCCTCGTCTCTCTCTGGTTTCAGTGCATTTCCTGCAGAATCGCTGGCCACAGCAGATGTGCCCTTCAGGCATTTCAACTTTTTTTTTTTTTTTTTTTTTCCTCATGCCAGTATTTATCCCATTTGTTTCCAGAATCAGCTGCAGCTCCCAAAACAGCGTCCGTAACTTTCCACTTTGAAGTATTCAGGACATGCCTGCTGGGAAAGCATCTTCTTTGTTTACCTGCTCAGATCCTCACAGCCTTTCCCTCCATGCCCTCCCACCATCCATTTTCTCCTCCTGCAGAGAGCTCCCCTCTACAACCAAGTTGTCCATCACCAGCTAATCTGCTCCATTAACCACTTACATTCCAATAACCGCTTTCAGCATCCCAACCGTGCTTTATTTATGCTTTCATGCAGCTGCAGCCAGAGATGGCTGCTGCTCCAGGATCTCACCCCATAAGGCGCCTTGGCCCCCACCACTGAGGGACTGCCTGTGCCAAACTCAGCCCGAGGGTCGCATCCCCTCCACATCTCCCTGCTCTTCAACTCCCTGTGGCAGCAGAGGACAGCCTTTTTCTGCTCCCAGGAGGAGACACAGCCTGAGATGATGAGGTCAGTCCTCCACAATGGCCTCACAGGCAGTGGTCCCAGTCCCATCGCTAAACAGATGACCCAGCACCACTGTACGATTTGGCACTGGCCAAGACAGCCCTATAGGAACAGGGACTTTCTAGGTACACAGAAACCTTTGGCAAGCTGAACATCCAAATAGCAAGCAGCAAAATAAGAACAACAAAACCATCCCTCCAGAAAACTACATTGAAACTACACTGGTGGTTTTGAGAACCGATCCCTGGTATTTCTGAAATATCTGAGGCTGGGAGCTACATCTCACCTCCAAGTCCAAAGAAAATGGATGCCAGTAAGGCAGCAACCCCATTGCCTCCCTCCCTTTTATCCTGCCCACAGAATAATAAACAATGAACCAGTTAACTCAGTTACATCCTTAAATAGTCCTTGCAATTAGCTGCTTTTAACGTATCAAACCTTGCATTGCTGTCATTCCTTTTCCTCATTATTATGACTTAAAGTTGTTCTGATATGTAGTAACAAATTTATGGGGAAGCTTTGACTGTTGTTGTCCCGTATTCTTCACACATCTCTCACCTCTTCTCCAAACAGCCTTTATCCTTCCCATCAAAAGGAGAAAAGAAAACATAGTGGCAGTAAAATGTCCCAGTCTTCCCCCATCTCTTTTTTGTTTGTTTGTTTTTCTTTTTTTAAATATAGCTTTTGTTTCTTTTTAACTTATGCTTTTCTAGGTGAAAATAAGAATTTGGGGTTCGGGGGCTTTTGAGGTTTGGGCTGTTTGTTTGTTTGGGTTTTTTTTACAACCAGTCAGGAAAGATCAAGGGTGAAAGGACCTTCTTTTCCTCCTTCCAGCAAGATCCTGCTTGCTGAGGTTCCCCAGCATTTGCATCTTCAACTCCCACACAGGAGACCTCCAGCCTGGAGCCTTTTGTCCATTTTCCTGTAGCCAATTCCTTGTGCCAATGGCATGGGTCTTCTGGAGAAACCCATGTTTACCAGGTTTCTTACCAAATCTGCTCTCTCTTCACAGCACGCAGCTTTTACTATCTGTAGAGGTGCCTGGGCTGCGCAAGGCCCTTGGACGCAGGGTGCAGATGAAGCGTAAGGCTGCGTAGGGAAGGGGCTGGCATCTGGGGGACATTAAAAAGCACACAACAAGATCAAAATCATTTTGGAATTCCTCTCTCAGATAGACATGACCCATCACGTTTACAGCACCTGCAGTGTGCACCTGCAGTGTGATATTATCAATGAGAGAGGGGATAACATTAATTAAACTTTTGGTGGTTTTACATCTTGCTTTACATCAACTTCACAGGGTGGATGCAGTGCTGGGACAAAGCAGGCCTCTCATTTTCCTTCCCACTCTCACCCCAACAGGCCATCCATACATACAGGAATAGGTCTATTTTAATATTTAAAAATACACATATATAAATATATCTCACTTGGCAAGCCACTCACTTGGACAAGTCTGAGAAATGCTCTGGACAAGCCCTCAATGACAGTCCAAGGCAGTGGAGGTCCTTTCTAGAGGAACTGTAAGCTTACGGATAGCTGGACGACATTCGCCAAGCCTCCCCTGCTCCCTGCCTCCCTCCCTCCCTCCCTCTCCACCTGTTGCTACAGGGACATTGTATCTGAGACCCCCAAAACAAAAGCCAGCTCATTTCACCAAATGTAAAGAAACAAATCACAACAATACTTTCATTTTGGTATTGCCTACATTTCAGCCTCAAACTCCTTTACGCTAATCTGCTAATCCTATATTATATTGATTTCCCAAGAAAGGAGATTATGCTAATCAGGATTTCTGAAGGATTTACACATGATCCTATATTTACTTTTGAACTTTGTCAAAGTGACAAAGGGAATATGTCACCACCGAGCTGTAACTGCATCTTCTCTGAATTACAAGTCAAGCACCAGCGCTGTCCAAATCTGTAACCACCAAAATGTCTCTCTAGCAGACAAACATCTTTAGGATCATCTTTTCCCCACAGATGAAAGGGTAACTGCAACCTTCTACTGGGAGTTTCTGAAAAGCACAAACCTTAGTACATCCACCCAGTAATACTTCTATCACACCTGTGACGTAAGATCTTTTAACCTTCCAAATCAAATGTATGACCTAGATCCGAAAAAGGATGCTCACATCTTCAAGCAGCATCAAAACAAAATCAGTAAATTCAACAAGTACTAAACATATTAATTGGAGAGAAGACCCACAAAACACATGGAAATGAAGCACCACAAAGCTATCCAAAAAGCTGTAGAAAAGCCCATCTTAAACATGAAACAGGAAGAATCCCATTTTATTTTAAATTGACTAACAACTTCATGCCACGAATTGTACTACATATTCTTCAGCATTCGGTATGCTGTGTTACATTTAATGGAAGGCCTCTACTTTTATTTTAAGCTAGGGTTTGAAAATGAATCACCACATATGATGTGCAGAGAAGGGTTTTGGTTCAGCGGCTTAAAATCTATACAAGGGAGACTGCAAGTTTGCAACAGTCCTTGAGTTTCCACATGTCAACATAATCAGGAACATGATGCTGCATCATTACCCAGATGGAGAACATTCTGTTTCAGAGTCAGCCAAAGCGTCAGTGTGTTTATGGGATCCCTGGGAAACCACAAGTGACTTTTGTATGCCTGGTAAAATCCTGCAGTAGCCAATCCTTCTCTTCTCCAGGCTTGCCCAGCAAATCTTTGCTCATTCCCTTCCAGAAAGCAGCAGCCTTCCCAGCTTGGATGCCATCTCCCTGCCCAGCAGATGTGTTTCAGAGCTGCGTGGGAGCTGCCTGACTTCAGAGCAAGCCAGCAGCCTGTGGAAAAGGCAAGCGCATGCGTGTCCCGGGCCTTAGGGACCTCAGCAAGAGCCACAGGTTGCCAAGCACTTTGTGAGCAGTTTCAGGTTCATGTGATCGGATTCCACGACACCCACAGACTCAGTGGAAAAAAACTGCAGATGCAAAAAATATTATTGTGTGGGCCTAATTACTGCAGAAAACAAACAACTGCAGCTGAGGTGTAAACTGACGCTGTGCAAATATTTGATTTCCAAAAAAGACTAAAAATAAAAATCAGAGCAATATAGGATTCCTTTCTAAGTGTAAAGCAAGGATCCATGCAAGGGATTTACCTTGTTTTGTTACTAATTTGCATTCTGATAATGCAGAACAGACTTAAGAATAAAAGTGCAAAAGATACCGTGCACCATACTCACGTGGCCATCCTGGGGCAAGTCCGCATCACCTCACTCCAAATATACGGGGACATCCTTCATCCACAGATGCACTTTTGCAGATTAGCACAATCCACTCCCCCAAAAGGGCCCAAAACTACAGACAGCACAAGATTTCAGACTGCGAGGGGAGAAACAGCCAATGCAGAAGAGCTATTCTAGGCTATTTCTAGGCCCCACATAGCCCCAAGACCTGTTGTGGTTTTTTTTCTTCCACACCCAGCCCCTCAAAATTTAACCTGCTCATCACCAGGAAAAAAACTTTGTTTCCAAATAACTCTGCCCCCATTACATAGCAAGCTTTGATTTCTGTAGCTCTGTGGATTCTGAAATATAAAGAAAAACTCAAATACTGCTTCTTGACAAAAGAAGGAAAACATTAAATGTAATATGAATTCACAACTTGTCTCTTCCCAATTCCTCAGTATAGTGAGCTCAGCACCACGAGCAACTCCTTCAGAAGTGAGAACTATTTCCAGGTACTATTTTTTTATCCATGCAGTGACTCCAACAGACACAGAGCTGTTGACATGTCTCTTTTAGAAACTACAAAACAGGAAAGGTCTGTAGCTTCAAATTTTGAATTTGCCATTGCTAAATTTAAACCCATCAGCCTTGTACAGACTATTACATAAACACAACCGCTTATCTCTCTGCACAACAGTTACTTTTCACCTAACCAGACTTAAAGCACATTTCTTGGACCCACTTTCTGCTGCCAGCCTGAGAGGAAGCAAATACCCAAGAAGAGAGGATTAAAGGAGATACAGGAATACTTGAGAACAGAGAACAGCAGGCTACAGATTTGCTGCTTCTCTGTACCATATTATTATTTCAGTTTATTCTGAGATAGGTGAATCAGGCAAGGGACATTTGGTCACACAAGTGCATGGGCTCTATCTGGAAGCCAACTTCGTAACAACTGCAGCGCTGTTGAGTACTGTTATAGACAGGCTTAAAGAAAGCTCCCACTTGCCTGCACGTTTTTCTCACAACTCAGAAGAGGCACTAGACAGAGAAGCAAAGGCTCACAGCACCACAGATTTATTTACAGCAGACTACACACAGGCAGAGCAGCAGGCAAGAGAAAATGAAAAACAAGGATGAAGTCCTTTCTTTATGGAATGGAATGGAAACTATCCTCTCATAAACAGGCAAGGAGATAACTAAGGGAAAACAAAGAAGAGAATTTAAAAAATTCAGGTGATTTTTTTTTCTTTCGACACAGCTATTTTGGTGGCCCAATGAGTAATAGATTTCATACTCACTATGTAGCCTTGTCATAGACACGTTAGACCCTGTAACTGCTTCTAAATTCCTTCTCCCAGTATCAAAAGAATCAGTCACAGTCAGAATCCACCCAGCATCAGATTTATGTGCACTCAGATACACTAAAGTATTTTGATACAACTGGTATTTTGTGGAATCATATTTTTTTCCTTTACATTCATCTATTAAACATGTCTCCTGTACTCAAGGGAAGTATTACATTATAATACACTTGCAACCAATGTAGTAGAGGGGAGAGCATCACTGACCAAAGTCCATTAATTTATTTTACCTGCAGATTTATTGTAAAACCTGTGAAGCATTGAGCAAATATGTCCACTAGGTAGACGCAACATCAGGATCTCAATATTCCTTAAGCCAGGCCAAGCCAAAACTAAAATACACACAAACCCTAAGAAACTGGTGATAAACTCAGTTGTGGTGCAGTAGCTTAATTAAGCCATTGTAAAAATGACACATTTGTGGTTGATTTCTTGTTTTGTTTTGTTTGCTTGTTTTGTTTTCACTCTCCCATGTGCATTATAGATGGATTGCAGGAAGTACAGAACTGAGTAGGTTGTGGTATGCCAAGACATAATGCCAGTGGGGAGCAGAAACACCTGATCCAAGTTATCAAAGGACAAAAGTCCACAATCCTGGTTGGTCAAAAAAACAGCTGCTCCTTGAAAACAGGTACCTGTGTACTGGTGTCTGGCAAAGCTATCTTGAATCACGGCTCAGCAAATCTCTAGTGCACACGCCTGGTAGTGCTGAAATGACCTCTCATTTTTACTTCTGTCCAATATTATGCAATCTTTTTGCTACTGCAGTGATGAGGGCAGCTCCCTTTCCACTTCCGTCTTCAGAAAGCATGAAAGTCACATCACACTGAGGTGCCAGTTTCTTCACTGTTTCCTGCAGGACCCTAGAAAAACTGGAGGGAAAGGGAGAGAAGAACAGAACATTTTAGCAGCTACTTTCTGATCTGAGATCTTTATATTTATCTGTTAGCAAGGAACCATGACCTCAAGCCATCTTCCACTGGTTCTCTACAGCATCTCTTTCTGTTTGTTTTTCCTCCTGTTCATGAGAGAGACAAGTTTCTGTATACAATCAGATTTTAATTTCTATTTCTCCACTTTAATTTTGTTCAGCATGATGCCAGACAACCCCCTTGCTTTTAAAGATCATAGAAGAGGCTCTCTTCTCCCAGCAAAAAAGCTAATGCATTACTTGTAGGCCTTGCTCACAAAATAATGACCCAACTCCAAAAACTCAACACAGCTTTCCATCTGGGAGACCAGGATATTTTGGAAATCCCCCACAACATGGGAAAATAAATATTAGAAGAGTAAGTTCACTCAACACCCCACAGAAAAGAGCCTCCCAGTGGTAACCGGACTTGGCTTCGCAATTTTTGATCCTTTAGGTAGGCAAGGGAAATGACAGGATGCAGGGAAATATGTTAGAATTTTATCCTCTCTTTCATTTATCATCTTGGCAGAAAGCTGGTACAGCTCGGTATGTTTTCAAACTGCAAACAAGCCAACAGCAAAGGGAAGTGGTACCAAGGTACTCACTGTGGATGGAGCTTGTACAAGGTCCCATCTACTCCAACGGTGATTTGCAAGTGCTCCACACCTTGATTTTCTCTCTTCTTCTCTACAACAGCTGCCAGCCCTGCCCCGCAGAGCTGAGCAGCTCTTTTTGAAACAGCTCCGCACACCTCTTTCACAATGATGCTGTCTTCACATGTGCTGTCCAGGCCAAGCTGCTGCAGAATTCGCCGGACTTGGAGGAGGGCAAGCCGGTCACTGCGCAGAGGGAAACACACACAACAGCAAGGCATTAGGGGAAGCTTCAGCAGGCACGCAAGTCTTTCAGCTGAGACTTTGCCATGATCCAAAGGAAATGCAACCACTTCTCCAACTGTAACACTCTCCAACTGTTCTAAGGCAGATGCCAGTCTGAATTCAGATGGAAAACTTGCTCCTGGCATGCCCTTTGCTATGTTAGACTGTATTTCCAGAAGGCACAACTAGCAGTTATTCATCTAACTCCCAAAGTCATGAGGGAGCTGAGCCAGATCAGCCACTTGTGTTATTTTTGATCTCAAGGCTGAGACACTAACCTTCCAAGGTTTTCAACAGAAGAAAGGGCTTCAAATAGAAGGAAAGAAGAAAATTATAATTGACTTCTTGAAGAAAACAGCTCCACACACTTGCAGAAGACTATTTGCTAGAGGTCCCAGAAGACCTTAAGGATTTAAACCTTGTAAATCTAAGAACTTTACCTCTCAATCTGAGACAGGAATTTTGTTTCAAATATGCCTCTTTTCTTGAGTGATTCCAAAATCTGTCCTCTGAACAGCAGTCCTTGCTTGGTTAGGTCGATCAAAATTTGCCTTACTATTTCACCTAGGTACATTCCACTGGTCATTTTTTCATACCTGTTATGTAATAGAAGAAAAATATGTGCTTTTAAAGAGATGGCATGTTAGTTCTGTTTAACATGAGTGGTATGTAAACACCCTATCCACTCAAAAAAGTCTAAGCTTGCAGAGAAATAGCCATTGAACTCCATCTTTCAACCATCAAAAATCTGTTTTTAAATGTTTTAAATAAACATATTTACCTATGTTAAAAGGTAACAGAACTAGAAAAAAACCTTGCAATATTAAACAGAACATAGCGTTAAAGCCAGAGTCCACACTGAAAAGACAGTTCCCTGTTGCCCCCATGCATTCACCAGTGTGTCATATGTAATCAATGCCATCTTCATCAAATTAAGAACATTCGAGTTCCGTCTATCCTCTTGCACAAGTTGTATTTTACCCTCAAAAAAACACTCCAAGAGGAGGAACACAGCAAGAGCCGCATTGTTTGGTAACTGCCCTAAGGTGAAAACAGTGCTGTGGTAACAGAAACAACGTACGTCTTTGGTTTTTTTCTGAATATCTGCATTATTTACCATGCAATAAATGAAATGTAATACTAAAATTTCCTTTCTGATTATTCATTCACTAAGCACATTTTAAAAAGCAGCCAGTGTGTCTTAAAGACTGACTTTATCAGGCTTTTAGCATCAGGACCATCACGTTTACCTCTGTTTCCCTGGGTTTAGTGAGCCTTCATCTACTTCTTTATCATATTTTGTTCTGATGTTGTCAATGCAGCCGTTGTCACCAAATGCTCCCCATTCTGTATTAATGCACATTTTTCCTTCATTCCCTTCCACTATTTCTATGTTTTTCATGTCCTCCATGTAGCACACATTGCTGCCTGTTCCTAGGAGGAAAGAAGTGACAAGGCTTCAGCCACAAGAGTGAAGTAGCAGCTGAAACACATGAAAGATGATCGGAGCAATCATTTTAAAAGCTCTCTTCTCCATATCTGAAATTTCAAAGATGTCTCCATATCTTACAGAAGCAAGTGCTAGCCAGTAAGGTTAATAGTGCTGTAATTTATCACAACAGAATGTTACCAAGTAAAATGGGTCCTTCACAGAAAATTTGCAGCACAGAGGAATGAAGACTCTCTGTTACAGATCAGAAATCGATTTGGCAGTCGTTGGCAAGCACTGATCAGTCATTGCTGCCAGTCTGGTTGTAACACACCACAAATCATCTTGCATGACAGCATGCAAACACTGTCAAGAGCCTAGCAGCCAGTCAAGCAGCTGCCAAGTCCAAAATGATTTGGTGAACAGGGCCTCACTGCTTGCAACATGGGTTACATTTAACTAACATAAGGAACAGTACTCCAAACAAAATGAGACAGCTACTGCACTTCGCCAGAAGAGTCTGTTTTCCAACTGAGGCTTCAGGTCTTACATGCTTAGATGTATTTCTGGCTGAAAACTTCGAGCAACCTACTGGGGGAATCATCTAGAAGCCCAAAAAGAATCCATTCAGATTTTTAAAGATATTTGTTTGTTCCAAGGCCTATGACCTGGCTACACAGTAAATATCCATATACTAGTCAAAACAAAGATTCATGCTCAGTCTTGCTGTTCTCATATTCTTTTACCATGCACACACTTGCTAGGCCACCATCAGAGATATGACCAAAAGTCCAACAGATTCAGGATTCTATCTGCTACAGGTGTTAATATGTTCTCTGTCGAATACCATGCATTTCTGCTGAGAACCCCGTGTGAGTAGTAACACCATATATCAAATTCAAATAAAAGACGTCATACAAATTCCAAAATAGGGTGTGAAGCTTAGCACCTGTATACATGCTTTCTTCTTGCAACTGTCACTTCAATATCACTGTACCTGCGATAAGGCCAATCTCACAGTTTGGATCCTCATATCCGCATGTCATCATTGTCCCAACAGTATCATTCACCACTGCTACAATGTCCAAGTCAAACTCCTAAAACACAAGTGACAATCAGTAGTGGGGTCCTGGAGGAAGAGGAGGGGTGCATTAAATACACCAAAAAGAATAGCAGAAGAGAGTAGTAGCTCACATTTCTTCTCCTGATGGCCTCTCTCAGCATATCAACAACATCTTCCCCCTCACAGTCTGTTGCCTTGAAACCTTTTGTCCATCCCACAAGCGTCCCCTGAAACAGAAGAGAAAGAAAATCATAAGTGAAGATAGAGAGGACTGTATGTTCCAAGCATCAGCCTTTTCTTGTCTCCACTCTTTCTTGTTTTGTTTGGTGTTTTTTTTTAACTAATATCTTTCCCTGGACAGGTTACTGCGAGGGTCTATTGCAGAGTGTGTGCACATGTATCTTTGTTACTCGTCTGCTGTTGGTAGTGACTCCAGGTTCACTCAGCTGTTTATCAAGACACTGCCAACTCAGTGCCTTCTAACACTCTCATTTGGAAAACCTCACCTCACCTCCTGCGCACATAGCTATTGCATTATATGTAGGGGAAAGACCATAAAAAATACTTTTGCTGTGAATAATTAAACACCCAAAAAACATCAATGAACATCTGCTGTTAACTTTTGGCCTGTTTACTGAAGGACATTTGGTATGATCCCACTACTCCAGGCAACACTAATCTGTTTCTTTTTGGACAGCAACCTGGCCTAACAGAAGTAGATTTGACTCTGGATTGTCTGCCCAAATAAGAAAAAAAAAAAGAGGGCAACTGGGAGAAAAGGCTGCTCTTCAAAAAATCCTCAAGTTCTAGCAACACTAAAAGACCAAACACAGAAGGCAACATACTATGGGACACTGACACAAGTGTGTGTCACTTGTTTTGCCACCACTGCTGTGGAATTTGTTTCCTCATCTTTTGCCAAGACCTAAATACTATGCTGTAGGTCTGGAAGGCATATTGAGTGGTCTCCCCACAACCAACCAAGTCTTATTGCTATACTGCCAACTGTGATCTGGACATTGAGACAGAGCAAACTAGCTTCTAAACTTAGAACTATTTTGAAACCCCCCAGGGCATAAAAACATTCAATAAAATAGAAGTCTCTCATTTCCCCAATATCCTACATATTTGTCTAGAATTAAGCAATTAAACAACCTTCCCTGCCCCTCTGTGGAAATGCATCAGAATAATCTCTTACATCAGATCTGGAAAGATGAAGATATGATATCTGTCAAAAAGCCAACCCTTCCAAGCTGAACAAGCAAGTTCTGCCCAGTGACGCTCAACAGGAAGAAACTAATGTAGTGCAGACATTATACAGTCAGACCTGTGCAGCACAGTTAGGAAAACACCCTGGGATTGTAGCTGATCAAGTAAAAGGAGACATTTGTTACCACTTGCCATCGCAGCGATAAGGCAGCATGAGAGATTCCTGGGCTATTACAAATATGTAGTCATTTTGCTGTCATAAGGACTTAACCTTTATAGAATAAGAGCAAGTAACATCCACCTCTTACCAGATACAAGAGATGAAAGTTCTACCTCCCATATCCATGTAGAATAACTTTCTCACGAAACACAACTAACTTGCACAGTAGAGTAATAAAATTCCTGTAAAACAGGTGAAATATTCTCTCCAAAGTCTAATTTGCACGCATCTATCTATCTATCTTTTCAACATTGGGAAGTCCTACTTGAAAGAAAACATTTAGAAGAATAGCTTTTTGCTTGCAATTTCCAAACCAGCAGATCACCCTCACCCAAAATGATGTCATTTACCAAGCAGATGCACTGTTGCCATTTGAACCATTTGACCTGTTCTGTGTTGCAGTTCTTACCTTGTCAATGCTGGCTTGCCTGCATGGGAAAGAGAAGGTGAAGCCCAGAGGCAATCGAGCACCTTTAATCCCCATATACTCCAGAAATTCTGCTATGCACTGGACAATATGGTCAAAGAGCTGGAAGGAAAGAAAAAGCATATAAATATAACAGTAATCCCATGCAGTGGGCCTGGATCAGTTAAACATTCATTAGAGGTTACCTCTTCCCCCGTCCCTTGCATGATCTCCAAAGGAATGGCAAAGATTTTGTTATACATTTGCACTGATCTTCTTCTCCCACTTCTGATTTTGACCAGCAGAACCCTGAAATTTGTCCCACCAAGATCAAGGGCAAGGAACTTTCCTTTCTCTGCAAGAGAAGAAAGGTATTTCATTTTGGTGTTTCTCATCACATGTTTGCCAGTCAGCACAGCATACTCTGCCACATATCCCCAAGAATGATAGCACACTGCTTCCTATGGCATTTATCCCATTGATCTGCTCACATGGGGCTAAAGGGCCAGCCAGATAACGTCGCAGGAAGCACCAGTTTGCCAACATATATCACCCTGGCATCTGCCAGAATAATTGGCGTATTCTTCCCAGAAAACAGACAAGCAGCTTTCCTGAACCACTTCCAGGTGATCAGGAAGTGACTTCACCTGTTCCATCTGGTGTCCCACAGACATATGTGGGTAACATCTTCACTGTGGCACTAGCTTGCGTCTCTCGCTTTAGCCCATATTCCAGCTCAGTCCTCATTTTGTTCTTAACTTCTCTGAGGGTCTCCAGGGACAGCAGAAATGGTGCAAGAGTGGCATCAATTTGCTTGCGCTGAGCGGCCAGCCTGTACGCCACCGCTGTGACCATGGCAGCCCCCTTCCCACTGCCGCTCACAGAAAGGAGGAACCGAACATCACAGTTCGGGACCAGTCTTCTCACCACCTTGTGCAGGCGTTTGGCGTATCTACAGGAACAGAGTTTCTTTAGACTCTCACAAGCACTTCATGCATGGTTTACTTCACATCACATACATTTCCAATATATGCACACAGCCAACAACACAAGTGCTGAAGCACAGTCAAGAGGAGCACAAGGTCAGAGACAGATCTGGGAAATGGGTACGATGATGCTGATTTCTGGCTATTCTGCAGAACCTGTACACTTACAGGAATGTGAAGATACCTCTACACAAGCACCAGTGCCAAGGGAGAGCGACACTGGAGAAAAGCCAGGCAACAGTAGAGAGGCACAAGCACAGAGAGTGAGTCTCCATCTGGAATCAGACTTCCATCCTGTTTGGGAGAAATGTTTGGGCAAGTTTCCAGTTGGAGAAAGCATAGGTTCAAAAACAGGGCAGGGGGAAGAAAGAAGGAAAAGAAAAAAAACAGTGAACTGCAAGTGCCCTGGAGGCCCAGGAGTCACCTTGAGGAATCAAATGCTCTTCCCCAGACACCATTATCCCATGTGTCATGTTGGTCCCACCCCATCCTCAGGTTCTAAAGTTCCTGAGACACCTTTGCAATGACCAAGCCAGTCTGATCCTTCACACTCCACCAGATCTCACCCCAACCCCAAAACCAGCAGTTTTCTGAAAAGCCACATATAATACGCAAGATGGAGACTCTTTGCAACATCAACATGTGGCCAACAATTACCAAATCCTCTGTAGTTACTTACTGGGGGTGGGTTTTATAGAGTCCCCCATCAATTCCAACAGTGGTTCGCATCCTTAATAGTTTCTTATTCTCTCTCAGTCGGGTCAGTATGCCTGCTAAGGCAGCAGCACAGAGGTTGGCCGAGCGAAAGGAAACGATGGTGCAGACGTGCTGAACAGCAATGCAGTCCTCTTCAGAGGGAATCAAGTTCAGCTCCGTAAGGATCTCTTTTGTGTTGCTCAGACCTTCCTTATATCTACAGCAAAACAAAAGAATACATCATCTAACACAGGGATATTGAGGCAACACATAAATCAGTATTCCGCATGTTGGCCTAAGAAGAAACGAGAGAAGACCAGGGCACAACCCATCAGGCAGCATCATAATTGGTTCCCATAAACCAGTAATGCCTTTCCTGCACTTTTCCCAAAAGTACCTGGGGGAGATACCAAACTTCTAATTAGTCCATAGAAGGAGAGCACAGGAACAGACGTACAGCTTCACTCAATACAACAAAGAAAATTATTCCTGGAGTAACGACGAGACCAGGATTCACCTTCAAAACACCAGAATCTGTCAGTTTTCCATGTAGTCATCCATTACCGGATCCAGAGTCTGTACTACAACTCCACAACCCCAGTATTCCCACACCACAGAAGCTGAAAACTGTCACAATCATCCCATGCACTCAGGTCTCCAAAGAGGTTATTTAACCAACCTGCACCTGTGATGGTTAACAATACATTTGCTGCTGTGGTACTTTGCTAAAACTTTAGCTTCCACCAACTCCTACATACAGAAAGATCAACCTTTCTCCTAGGCAAAAGCAAAATCAAGTTGAGCAGTTCAGGATTGTTCCCACTACTCACAGATTGTAATTACACATTCATTATCATTATTGTGCTTGTGAAAGACTAACAGCCACTCTCAAACAGCACATTGCAGGTTCTTACTTTTCCATTGCAGACACATGTTTCATTTCAATCTTGCCCTTAGTAAGCAGAGCTGTTGATGCCTTCCCATTGAAGAGTAGACCTTCCTTTGTCATTTTTAGGAGAATGAGTCTTACAAGTTCTCCCAAATACAGGCTGCTGATCATCTTCTCAAACCTGGAATGAGACACAGGAAGGCTTACAGGTGTTCACCAGCTACCCGGAGCTATGAAAAGTTCAAATATAAGCATCCTCTGTTCTAATGCAGGTTGGTCACATTTAAGCATGTATAAAAGGGGTTTGGGAGCTAGGTTGTAGATGGAATGCCATCCAGAGGTCCTGGGACCCAACAACAGCCCCTCAAGATAAGTGAGTGATAAAAGAGAATTTTCAAAAAACTTGCCAGCAGCTCAGCCAGCAGAAGCAGTTTTGATAAGCCAGGCTTTAAAACACCCTTTGTTTACCTTCCTTCTCTCTCTCCTTACCCCTCCACAGCATCGTACCAGAGCAACCACCTATTTTTAACAACACACCAGCAACTGCAGCAGCAATTCCTTGGGCCTGTGAGGCAGGGAGGTGTGAAAGGTACCCACCCTTCCCATAAGGAAAAGGTCTGAACAGGACAGGACCAGGATCAAGCCAGCTCAGCTTCACTTAACTGGATTCCTGTTCCAAAGGGGCTCCCGGCATACGCTGGAAACGCAGTCAGTTAATTCAGACTGCTGAGGCAAATCAGCCAGGAAATCACTTACAATTGTTTTCCAGGATTGAGAGATCCCAGATCAAGCTCGCGATCAAACTCTGTACGGAGGTCGTCCAAAGCACCGTCATCTCCAAAGGCACCCCACTCTGTGTTAATGCACATCCTCCCTTCATCACCTTCCACCAGATCGATGTGCCTCATTTCCTCCATGTAGCATGCGTTGGTGCCAGTCCCTGTGCGTGGTCGAGACAGTGCAGATAAATTACCTGTTTGTTCCAGGTTTGCTTTTTGTTTGTTTTAAGTCCACATGTTTGGGAATAAGTCAGTATATTGTCTTTGGAAGAAAATATAAATACATAGCCCTGTGGTACAGGATATTAATATCAAGCCACCTGCAGTTGTTAAATAATCATTTCAAAGTGAGTGAAAAAAAATTTGAAATTATTCTAAGGCTTGACTTGTTTAAAATCATTTTTTCTTTTTCAAATTTATGTCTATGTGCCTTAAAAAAGCCACCACAGTGCACAAAGAGGAGACATTGTGGAAAGTGTAGCTGATACTAACTACCAGACGTGAGAGGAATTCAGCTTTCTCTGGACAGACAGACAGTAATTTTCTCTACAGTCAGCAGAAAATTTTAGTATGCTGGTCACAACTGAACCCAGACAAAATGGGGACTGTGGTATTCGATGGCAATGTGATCAGCATAAAAACAGCTGCTTTACAGAAGGCAGCCAGGCTTGAAAATCCGACCATTGTTTTTTCCATTTTCTTCCTGCTCTTTCCTGTACTGGGACACTCTCTTCTACTCCACATTTGTTAGAATTAAAAATAAGGGGGGAATAAAACCTGCTTAGTGAACAGGAAAAATTACCAATTATGAGCCCAACTTCACAACGCTGGTCATCATATCCACAAGTCATCATGGTTCCCACAGTGTCATTGACCAGTGCCAAAACATCAACATCTATGTCCTAATAGCATAAAGATGTGTGATTAACAGAAAAAAAGTGCTTAGAAAGCATCCTGTGTGTTAAAGCAACATCATGCAGACATACTCCCCTGGTCATACTTTGAAGGCCTAGTTCAGGAAAGCTCTTCAGCTGAAAGACACACGATTTCCCTTTGTAACACTATCCCCCCCACAACCCTGCAAAGCAACATCTCTGAATTTTCAAGTGCTTGGCCAGCCAGGATCTTTGCTTGCAGGACTTGTTTTTCCCCAATCTATCCTCACTTGTCAGATAAGCAACATGTCGTTGGTTTGAATTTAGTGATATGCTAGCACCCATGTATCTGTCTTTATGGGCTGCACGACACGATAACGTCCAACTGCCTGAGCAGACGCCACCAAATGGGACAGAAAATATACACACATAAATGCAGCTATTCAACACAAGGCCATGCGCCAATATCACACTCAAGTAAAAAGTCTTTCCATCAAAGCTATGCAGTTTTCCTTTCACACTGAGGTAACTTGATAACATAAAACCGAAGTTATCAAAGGATTCTTGTAACTCAGATGCCAACACTAGCGGGGGCTGGACTTCACCCAGGAAGTTTCAGATGCTTTGTTCATGCTAACTACAGCAAGACTGATGCAGAGAAAGAAGTGAACCAAAACCAGGGCTAGATTTTTACCATGCAAGAAACCAGTAGAATAACTTCCTGTTTACTACAAAGTTGCCAAGGTATGGAAAGATGCTTTGTATTTCTTAGGTGGTGTTACCAATAGCACTGAACATGAAAAACAAGGTTTTCCAAAATATTAAAACATAATGTTATTCAAAGTTATACACTAGTTCAAGGGCAGATTTAATAATGTCTTACAGCTGACCTTAACAATTAACCACTCATTCACAGAATGAAGTGGATGGGCAAGCCCTGGTAGAGTTAGGCGTGCTGATCCCAGGTGATAGCTTCCCCTTCCCAACCTTCATCTCAGAAGCCAGGCTGCAAAACACAGCGTGCATCCGCATCTGATCAAACAGGCTCACAACAGGTTCCCTTTAGCTCAGACAGACAGCGGGGCCATGCTGCTCCACGGTCACAGTCAGACCCATTTACAGCGTGCAGCTGCCATCACTGTTAGACCACCCTGGGGCAGCCCGAGTCCCCTTCCAGGGCTTCAGCTCCAAGGGACATCCAAGACAGTTCTACTAGCTATACAGCCACATTGGACATCTGTTACTGGTTGACCTTGAAGGATGTCTGACAACTCCCAAAGCAACCCACACGCCAAGAGCTGATCTCCCAAGGAGGAAAATCTGGAGCCACTCAGGTTCGCCTCCTGCAGGTATGAAACTTGCCTTATGCTTACTGAGGGCCTTGCGCAGAGAGCTGACCACATCTGTGTCCTGAACTCCTCGGACCTTGAAGTGTTTCGTCCAGGCAAGAAGAACACCCTGCAAAGTAACAGTCAGCTCCAACAAAAGCTCCAATTTTAGCATACAAACCTGCCACAAAGACAGCCAAGACCAGTCTATGGAGAATCCCACTATATCTCTCCACAAATTAAAATGCAGGTCAAAACAAGTGACAGTAGAACATCTCACCTTGGGGTGCCTGTCAGTACAAACACAACTGAACAGGTACAGCAATAAAGTCCCAATCCTGCAAATGCTTCTCCCCATGCTTTGTTTTAAGCATGTGCAGCTTTACTGATGCTCATCACAAACTAATAGCATTAAGCACAAACCATCTGTAGGACCGGGACCCAAAGCACAAATCCATAGAAATAAGAGAGAGACCAGAATAAAAGACCACAAAGTAATTGCAACCAGCCCTTCATTTCCCCATGAGGCCTCTCAAACAGCTCAGCTACAGCTCTTTCCTATTTAGCATCAACTGTAAAAAAGAAACTGAATGAGAATGATTTAAAAAAAGAAACTTCAGAACACAAAAGTATGTTTTACAGTCTAAGTCTTCATACAAGGGCACATAGTTACTGTGAAATTGAGTACTGATCAAGTAAAAGAATAGCTTTAGCTTCAAAATCATGTTACCTTGAGATCAGAAAAGAGTGTCTGAATGGTAGTCAAATCTAGTTAAATGCTAATGGTCATCCGTGCCTTCTTCAGAGAGCTATGTCAACATGACCCCACAAAAAGGCCACAGGGTAACACTCCCATGCAATAGCTTCTCTGGGGTCTGCAAGGAGCTAGGCTTGCCAATAACATTTCTTTTTGCATCTTACCTCTTCCAATTTGGCCTGTTTGCATGGAAAAGAAAATGTAAAGCCAAGAGGTAACTTCTTATGCTTCAGGTTTTTGGTCTCCATGAAGTCTAACAGACAGTCAGCAACGTAGTCGAAGAGCTGCACAAGAAAGGAGAGGACAGTCAGGCTGTGTCCGGCAGGCATGCACCCAAGCAGAGCACCACTACAGAAGACCCTGCGTGCCCTACCTCGGCTCCATTCCCCTGTATGACCTCCTTGGGTGTGGGGTAAAACTTGCTCTCCAGCTGGCTGCTCTGCTTCCCATCATCGAACACCTTCACCTGGTGGGCACGAAACTGGGAGCCACCCAGGTCAACAGCAAGGAAGTCACCCTTCTCTGCAACACAAGTGGGCAACTGTCACCAGTGATGGCTGAGAAGCATGGCCCAGATGCCATGCTGAAGGCCACAGCCCAGGGCCCCTCCCCCACCATGGCCACAGGCTCTCCTGCCCCATCACGGCAGGTCCTTATCCCATGGGCCTGGGAGCATCACCAGGAAGGCTAAGAGCTGGCAACCCTAAGCAAGGGTTATCAGGTCCTTCCTGTTAGCTTGAAATGTGGGGAAATGGGAGTTTGAGATCATTACCCACATCCAGTAAAGGATGCAGGATTTGCAGTCACGTGTTAAGACTTGGCCCCACTGCAGAAGTCAACTTCCAAGTGGGGCAAGACTAATTTTCCACCCAAAGTCAAGCAATACAATCATTTCCAAATGCCTTTAGGTGTTTCTGCACAAGTACCATTCTTGTTTCTCAGTCAGCAGCTCTTAGCTCAAACACATTCGTCTCTAGCAGGAGACCTCAGGTGGAAGGACAGTTCGGCCTGACTCTACAATACAACAATTATCTATCCCGTGCACAGAGGAAGGCCTTTCCCTAAATGCAGTGGTATGGGCATAGCCTTGCATGATCTTTGTTCCACAGTCCAAACGCCTGACTAAATTTTATCCCATCTGGCCCCAAAAGGGAAGGAAACAGGAAGTTCTACCTGTTAACACCATGGTTAGATATCACAAAGGTGAGGAGGCAAACTGGGTTACTCAGTAAACTGTGACATTAGTCAGACCATTAATACCTAAATGATTTGATGCTCCATGTGGGTCATTTCAGGTAGCAACACTGAGGGCACTGAAAAATCTGAAAGTTCATTGCTATGGCAAACGGGAAAATCCTGTCACATTCGAGGTGTTTACACCTGCTGGAAGTGTTGTCTGGAAGTAAGACAACCAGTAAGGATTTTGCAAGAGAGCAAAAATAGAAAAATCAATGTGATGCTTAAAATAGTTAGTATGTCAATAAGACACAGCCCAGCTTGACTCAGCAGCATGTCCTTGACACAGCAGAAAGGTCACACAAGCCAAGAGAGCGTTGTCCAAAGTCGGCCTTCAGGAACATGAAGTCTTGCGACAGTGATGACATTATATGCAGTTTTCCAAGTCTCCTGACCTCAGGGGCTCCCTGCTATCTCAAGGCAGGGTCAGTGCCATATGAGACCTCAGGACCAGTGATAGTCACTGAGATAGCAAGGATTAAGCTAAAATTTCTTTTTCTTTGATGAAGGTAGTAGCAAAAGGAGGAGTGCCCAGATACAGCCAGACAGTTGGAGTCAATTATACATAATTTCTCTCAGACATCCCTCATTTCAGGGAACTAGCCTCCAAATGTTCCCTGTATGCCACTAAAGCCACTATTTCTCATTTGACTGTAGGAAAATTACCTTCAGAAGGAATACAGTCCTGTGGAAATGAAGTACAAAGCAAACATTTAAGTTTTCTGAACAATTGTTATACACCAGGTCCTGACCTAGGCTAGACACAGTGCCCTGCACAAATTCATAGACTTGGATAAACCTAGGATAAACATACTTTTCTGTCAACCTGCACTGCCAGGAGCCAGCTGAGCCAGGAGTTATTCTGAATGCCCATATTTCTCCAAACAAGACAGGCTTTTAGACACTGCCTCACCTCATATCCTCCCAGAGGACACCACTTTCTCCCTCTCTAAGTCTCAGGGGCAACTGGAAACAAGGATACAGCTGCAGGAGAGCTGGCTGTTCCCTGGTAGACCCCACACAGAAGCGGATTTCCCCAGTGCAGAAGGCAAGGAAGGCAAGGAGGGGATCACTTTTGGAGGCAACAGAGAAAGCAGTGCAGAATTTGCTCTCGGAAGCTGAGAGGGGAACATAGCTCAAAGAATGCCACGTTGCTGCCACTTTGCAATTTGAGGGATCTCACTGCAGTGCCCTGCCTTCCCTGTAGCTCCATGAATGCCAGGGCCACAGCAGTGCCCACATCTCCACACCTGCAGCACGCTGCACTGCAGGGTCTGAGCTGTAGAGGCTGCCCTTGCCGTGTCCAACCACAGCTCCTGCAGCAAGGCCTGCACTAGGTACAGCCACATTTGCAGACAAAAGAGGCTGTTTTCTGAGCACTTACTAGGTCCTTTCCTCAAACGAGCAGCACTACATCAAAATCTACCTGGTGCAGGGAAAAAAATCCTCTTCAAGCACTCCCCCAAGCTGTTGTCTCCTCAGCACACACCTGCTTTCTCAACATGAGATAGGCTGTAACCCGGTCCTGGTTTCAGCCGCTGCCTGCCCTGTGCCTTTGCCATGCCTATCATTGAGTACTGGCAGCAACCCATCATCTTCCTAAACCAGCACTGCTGGGATGGAGCAGGGGGAACTCACCTGAGCCATCGGGAAGCGAGCGCACAAATGACGGCAGCATCTTTACTGTTGCCGTGGGGTTTGTGTCCCTCCCCAGGCCCTTCACCATCTCGGCCTGGAAGCGAGCCATCACATCCAGCAAGACATCATCGGAGAGACGCATGTGATACAGGTACCTGTCAACCTGGAAAGATGAAAGGCGTTACTCGGGAGGCATGCAAGCTCCTCAGCACTCAGCAGCTGCCTGGGATGAGCACTGCTTTTACACTGTAGAAGGACTCTCCTCTGTGTACTGGGGGGGGGGCTTCCTTTAACTCTGCAAGCAAAGAAAATGCAGGAACTCCCTAGCCACCTGCACTATTTTCTAACCAAGAGGGGCGTAGTCTGGCATGAAGGATCTCAAAATCCTGAACTCCAGTTCTAGCAGCACCCTTGCATTATGCTGGACAAGTATTATTATGCTCATTCCCACCTGCTTGATGGGCATGAGGCTAAACAGATCCTAAGGAAACAAAATAATTCCTTTCACATATGTAACAAATTGAAGGTGAGCATACCACCTACACAAACCCCACCTTTCTGATTCTAAAACTCCATTTCATTTTTGACCTCAGCACCTAAATTCTCATGATTATCAGTGCAAGCAAGCTCCAGAACATCATCAGAACATCTACTCTTCTGAAAACTTTATTTTGAAAACGTTTAATGCAGCCTTGGTGAATTACTGTCAAAAACTTAGTCATCTTTTCTGATGGCTCAGTAACTTGCGAATATACATAAGCTCATGAGACTTGCTTGAGACCCTGACAAGCTGTTTTTACACCATCGTCTCCTCCAATACATGTAATGAACTAGAACTGCAAAGCATCTTGACCTGGTGAGAATGTGACCTCTCTGAGTCAGGTCCAGAAAATGCCATCAGTACCCAAGCGTGTCAGCCACAACCTGAAAACATCTATTCAGCTACTGCTTCACTCCACAGACAATTAACTTTGTTGGCATGCCAGGCTGAAGCTTAAAGCCTTTTTCTCACTCCAACTCTACGCTTCATTCTCTTGTGATTCTAGGATTACACCTAAAACATATTTTTGGGTGCAATCAATATCCTAATACTGCAATGTAACTTGCAGCACACATCAAAATAAAAGCCAGTTGAATTTAAAGGAAATCAAAAATATCTAAGAACTAGCAGACACTCATTCAGATAAACTGGTAGAGAAGCTAATCAGTGTTTCTGTACAGCTTCATCAGAGCAAAACTTAAGATTTTCCTCTTCAGGACCACACACTGCTTGGACTGACATTTGCCTGCAGGGCTGGATACACTGCTGTAGGTAAGGTGGCCTAGAAACCACATAGCTGGGTACAACAAAGGATTAACACAGCAACGTAAGAATCTGTCAACATCCAAATGCTTTTCCACTGGGGAGTCAGACTTCGGTGCTGTATGAACAAACACGATGCAGGCATAATAATTCTGTGCTCCACACAGCTGGATGTTCCCTGAAAGGTAATCTGTGTTAACATCCTACTCCCCACAACATAAGATGCAGGGCCAGAGAGCAGTAGGTAGGGCAGAGGCGGGACAGCTTCCGATGCTTTGCTAGTACAGACACTCAGCTCTTGCACCACGGGCTACATTATTAAGCTGCTTTATCGGTTCAGAGCATTTCATCAGTCCTATTTACATATGGAAGCCTAGAGGGTTGTGGGAGAACACGCACAAAACAAGTTCCACCGGCAATAAGGCAGGATTTAAAAAGTAGCATTGTTTAAACAGAGGAGAACGCAGGATGTAGATAAATCATCCTCTTCTTCAAATTTGGACTGGCCACCTGTATTAGTGAGGCACAAACTAATTACCTATTCACATTCTCATTTTAAACTGATGTTCAGCAATGACCTACCTGAAAGAGCCAGGACCCTGAAAGTAACTCCAGCACTTGACTAACAGCAAAACATATACACACAGAGGAGAAAGTCTTAAACTACAAGATGCAACTAGCAATGAGCAGCAGCTACCTTTGGATACAGGTGTGCCTTGAAAAGGCCATTATTTAGATCTTTCTTTGTAGCTCTCATTTGCACAAGCGCTTGATTTCTTCCAAGGCTTTTTTGAGTCCCCATCACTGTGTAGGATCCACCACCCCAAGCACCAGTGCTGCTTTTTTGGGCATACTATAATTCAAATTTAAAAAAAATAATAATAATAAAAGACTGGAAACATACCACACTCATGCACTCTCACACAGACCCAGACAACCTTGTGCCAGAAGTCCCTGTGGAAAAAAGAAACCTAAACAGTAATAAAAGTGATCATACCTGTCTGCAGAGAACACGCACTGGCTCCCTGTTCCCCATAGAAATTGCATTCCCACCCTGTTCACCTAAAACCGCCAGAGGATACAATCCTCTCTGAGGAACCAGATAAGTCAGAGCCCAGGAGAACCTGCTGACTATCTAGCCTGATTTACAACCAGAGCAAGGGCCTGTTCACATACCATTTGCTTGTAAACACAGGAACGGCCAGGCTGTGCAACGCTCTGTCTCGCTGCCTCCCTCCCACCGCGCAAGGACAGTCCTTGTTTTCAAGTGTCTTGCCTCAATTATGGGAACAGCATTGTCTTCATGGCAGGGAGGCTCTTGTTATCGCCACCAGAGAGCAAATAAGCCTGGGGAGGGAGAGGTGGGAAGGCATTCCTTCTTACTAATTAGGGAGAAATCAACTCTGCTCCATACAACCTACCCTGGGCTTCTTAAAAGAGAATTCTAAAGAGCATGTGGTTCCTTACCTTCAGGCAGGGCCAGTTTGTATCTAGCAGAAAAACTTAATTTTTTTTAAATGGCTTTGCCAGAACACCTCTGCCCCTTCCCCTCCACTGTCCTCACTTCAGGGAAGTCCTCCCTCAACTACACTCTGGATGCTTCTCTGAAGAGCCCACTCCACCCAAGCACTGCTCCACAAGGTCTCCCCCTTTCTTAGTAAAAAGTAAGAAGAAATACTGCTGTCTAAATGAAAGATCTTAGGTCAGATCCCCACTCAAGAAAAGGGCATTGGGGGCCCCTTCTGATCACATTAAACCCTGGGGATAAAAGGGCTATGACTGAGGGACAGAGTCACAGACATCTGATTGTTCAGATACCAGGACCTCTCCTGGAACACTTCTTTTCAAGGCAGAATTAGTTGAAAAAACCCCACCAAAGAACAAGCCACTCCATGTCTAAGCAAGGGCGCAGAGAAGGCAACCCAGTGTTGCTCGCTTTGTGGATGAGAGCTCAGCGGTGCAGGTGGATCTACCCAACAGGACTTTGGATCTCCCGCACTGCCATGCATCTGCAGACAGCCCTGCCTCCAACTGGCTGGAAAACAAACAGGACAGAGCCTGGCAGCAATGGGCACCACAAAGCACTCAAGAGAACACCAAGAGACACCAAGAGAACAGAGGACCCACTGGGGACATGTCTAGAAACCAAGAAGCTTACATGTCTGACCCAAGAAGCTTACAGGTCCCACGTGGTCTTATGATTGAAAGCCAAAAACCCATTACAGCATGGCCATGAAAGTAGATCAGGGAAGAGCAACCATTAGATCGCTCACTCCCAGTACCGGTGGCTTCAGATCTGGGCCACCTTGAGCTTTTCCTACTGTAATTAAAGGTCATGCCTACAAATATCAGAGTGATCAGCCAGATCTGAACAACCAGAGAGGAGGCATAGGCACTTCTCCCACACCAACACAAACTGGAACTGCCTCTTGAGTCCCAGAAAACCTGGCCCAAGGACCCCAGGAGTTTTCTGTACTCCTGCTACAACATGAGCGACTGATTCCTACTCAGCTTTAGAAACCCCATTCTTCACACTACACTCGCAAAGCAATTCAGCAAGAGGTTCCTTTCTGCCCTCTGGACTACACCACCCCATGCCAGACAAAGTTTAAACACCATTCTTCCCTACCGAAGATCATCTGTTCCATTACTGGAAGAGAACTTATAACTGTGCCCGGAAAAGCACTAACCAGACATATTTTCACACTCATCAGATGGTTTAGGGTCCAAATACTTCTTACCCCATTCGGCTGTATGACTTCAGTAGATAAAGCCATCATCTAGTCTGCATTATGTACTGCAGACCCCACAGTACCTGAGTAACGCAGTTCTCAAAATAGAAATCAGCTAAGGCTGCATCTTACCTTTTTTATTTGATCTTCTTTAAGCTTTGTGAAATGGAAAGCTAGCAAGTGGACAGCAAACATTTTCTTGAAGCAGATGGATGAGTCAGTAGTGACAGAGCTGCTGTGAGTAACTCCAAAGCGACAGGTCTTTTACTCACGAAGCTGGAGCTAGAGAAACTTCAGCTGAAGCATTTCCCCCAGGGTGATATAGTGGAGTTCCTGGGAAATTGAGTCCAGAAATAAATCCATCCAGTGTGATCAGTTCAACGATTAAACTTCTGTCTCTTTGTATCACCCCCCTCCATCAACCCAAAGTCCCTCCCTCCCCAGCTACACACTTCATTGTGCCAGAGCAGGCACCTGGAGAGCTGCCAAGCTGAAGGGGAGAAAAATCGATTTTGTAACTGCCCCACTTGGGAATTGTTACCACTTCGCAATGTAGTTGCTATGCAGCCTGCCCTGCTTTGCCCCGCTTCATTCCTGGGGGGCTGACCAGCTCCCACCAGCACAGAGTGCAACAAAGTGCTGCAGGGTGTCTGGAAAGTTAAAGAGGCGATTTTAGGAGGTTTCTTCCTTCTGCTCAGCACTCCCACTTGCAAGACGAGCTCTTCTGCATGAATGAACTCCACTCTGGTACTACACAGTGTACCCTTATCTGCGGCTTTTTTCCAATTAAGCTTCAGCCATGTAAAGGAGAAAAGAGACACACAGACCCCTGCCCCCAGCTGAAACACCTCTTGCACAATTTCCAGCAGAGAGGTTTTGTACAGAACATTCTCCCTTCACCTCCCGTGAAGACAAAGTTTCAGACCAATGCAGATCCTCGGTATTGCAAAACCTGGGAAGGGAACAGATTTACCTGGCAGCCAACAGTACTGACATCTGACTGCCTCGATAAACACTCTTAACAGGCAGCACAGAGTGCCTACAGCAGGAGCAGCTTCCTTACACCATCACAGCTGAATCTGACAGCCTTGTAACTATTACCCTCCAAAGTTCATTCTGAATAAACAAGCGTTTCCAGGATTTTGTTACTGTATCAAGCAATATGGACAATGAAAACATCACCCGAAGGAAACTGGGTGAAACAAAGGAGAGAAACAAAAAAGATAAGAAAGAAAAAAAAAAAAGGGGGCATTCTCATAGGGTAATTACAGAGACTCACTCTCAAACCACACAGACACTCGGTGTTTCCCCCATTATTGTTCAGTATTTCAGCTGGCACTGAGTGTACTTACTGCACTGGCAGACAATTGCCACCCAAAATTTTGCATAACAGGATTACTATTGAAAATTAGTTTGATAAATTAGAAAAACAGCCTCGGGGCAGGGGGGAAAAAGGGAGATGGGAAGCGGAGGGATTGCCAAGTAATGGGAGGAAACACAAAGAACTACTAAGCAGAAGTAGAAAATTGTCTACACAGATCGAGAGCAGGTCAGAAGCTGCCAGTTAGCAGAAAAGGATCTCAGGCTGTATCAATTCATAGCCTGAAGCGGACCCAACAATCTCCTGCTATTGTAAAAAAAGTACAGTTGATCATCATGCTGGGCTGCATGAACAGGAGTATAATCCACAGACACACAAAACACCACTCAACTCTATACTCTGCACCAATCTCAGAAAGAGGACTCTGCCCATTCCTGGCAGCTACAGCATGCCACGAAGGCATGGATCAGGAGACAGCTCTGTTGAACATCAGGAGCAGTCACAGGTTACATTTTTTCAGCCTGTGATCACCAGGAAAGACTGAAAGAGCTGAGGAGGGGAAGGGAACTCCCTCTGCAGAGACACATTATAAAGAACCTCTGCTAGGAAAGGTCGAGGTCTTTTTCTGCCCTCGCCCCCTGCCCCAACCTTGCATCAAGGATAAGCTCTGGATGCTGGGAGATCCTGCCAGCTCTATTTATTTCCACTATTCTAGAACAAGAGCAAAGCAGACAGAGTGGCTGAACAGTCCATAAATAGGGCTTGTTCTAAAATTAGGCCTTTGATCTTCAAGAGAAAGGGAGAAAAGAAAGAAGAAAAAAAGCCACACTACCAGCCAGAAAGCACGGTTCACTTGTCCTGTATTCATCTTTTAATAACTGCTGGCTCGTTAAGTCAGACACTGACTCCCAGAGGGACTGTCTCTTTCCTCATTGTTTACCCATGCCATCCGAGTCACAACCCCTCTGGCCAGCAAAATTGAAAACATCACCTTTCAAGCTCCATCCCACTTTGATCCAGAGCTTATTGTGTCTGTAATACAGTAGATTTATTTTTCATTCTCTCTTTTCTTTCTTTCTCTAACGGATGCAGCTGGAAAGGGTCTCAAAGACCTAAACGTTCCTAAACTGGCAGCAAGCTCTGTTAAATACCTGACATGTCAGAATCACTGCATAACTTGTTCGCTCATCCCTGGTGCACCCTAGCTTCAGTCAGGCTGTTGTGCAGGAAAAGACAAGACATTATCTCATTTCCACACAGACAGCAGTTCGATGCACTAAGGGCCCAATACCCAAATATGTTACAGCCATTTTGTACATATTCTGGCCAGTACAGAAGAAACAATCCAGGACCAAGTGAACAGATCAGCTCCAACTGCACGCAGCTCAGAGGCTTCAGGCAATGTTGGTTTTTCCCTTTGTTAGAGTTACACCCAACTACAGCCACAAACCATTCCCCCTTTGCAAGAGCCAACAAGACTTCAAAGTTACAATACCCCTCTCTCCACTTTCTTCTCCTGCAGTTCTCCCTCCAAACACTGTCTCAAGGCACAATGGAAAATCCTGAGGAGGCTGGTGCTCACGTAGCCCACCTGCCTCCCACAGCCTCGCAGTCAAAGGCCTGCAGAGAAAAGGAGCTCACAGATACAGTGGGAAAAGTCAAACAAATGTTGAGTACAGCAACCAAACAGACACCAGTTACCTCCTGAAAAAGGTACCATATTAATAAGCATTTTATTGCTAGAGAAATGCATCTGTGGTGAGGTATCAAAGGCAGTGGCAACACTGGTTGCTGAGTCTGGCACCCCGCTTAACAAGGAGTCAGTGGGCAAGGCTACAGGCAAGTTATCAAGAGAAATCCTTCTTTGTTATAGCTTATGCTTCCAAGACCAACTCTTAGAACACGTTTCCCCTCCCAGTAGCAGCAGCTTTGTTCCCCATTACATTCCCACAAGTTCATCAAAACTCAGAACAGAAAGGGGTCTCCACCTTTGTCCTGCATATACCCATCTTAGGGCAACATCAGGCTGAACATGAGATGAGGGGACTGACAGGAAAATCCACTCCAAGAACAGGCATTATTTAGAAGAGATGGAGACAGCACAGACAGAAAAGCATTGGCTTACGAGAAAGAAGACTTTTACCAAGTAGTGCTGTTACAATCAGCATTTTACATTTGAAGCATAACAAATAAACACAAAAAAATTAAATTGTGAAATCAATAAACTACCAAACATCTGTAACTTTAATGTTTGAAATTAGTTCGGAAATCTGAACACCTGAAATAAACAGTTTTGCAAATGTGGTTCCTAGATCAAGTGAACAATGTTGTTGAAGTTGTTTTAAATGAAAAAGTTTCAGCACAGCCCCATGAAGAGCAAGAGGCCACTCAGTCCTCCGCCAGAGGCTTGCTTGCACAGGGCACGTTAAAAACGTGCAGCTGGCATAGCTTTGCACCACACCAGTCCGGATTGTACCACATGGGACCAATTTGGCAGCCATTCTAATGGGAGTCAATGACAGCCACACCATTAGCTCAGAAGAAAAGAAAACTTTCATAAAAAGTCAGCCTGGAAACGCCTGAATAAACTTCAGAGCTCTTAAAACAGTTACTATGGAGTCACTATGGAAACAAGCAATGAGTTAAGCCAAGTGCTAATCTCAGCAAAATACAAAAAAGAACGCTTATAGTCATTTAGCTTCCTTATTGCAAGGCCTGGTGCTCAAACACAAGGCTGGCTTATACCCCAAAGTCCCAGCCACTCTCTCCTTACTCAAAAATACACACTAGTATGCAGCTTAGCATACAATGAAAGGATAAATTTATCAAAACAGACTACAGTAGCAAAGTGGGTCTCCTGCAACCCAGTCCCACACCATTGGGGGAGAGAAAACAGGAGCTGTTCTTCCACAAGCGTAGTTTTAAACAGTGGTTTGCAGATTCAGCGAGGAGCCCAGTCCAAGAGGTAAGTGGGCAAATGCATGCTGTCAATACCCGTCTGCAAGCTCGAGCAACTACGACTTCCCTTCGAGTCTGTCAAGTGCTAAAGACACAAGGAGGCAATTGATACCACTCAATCACATAATCCACATCACAAAGCCTATTTGAATAGTACTAAATGGAATACATTTGTAAGGGTTAATCGCAAGTTCACATTCTCTGCAAGTCATGTTGCTGTTAAGCAGTGGCTGTCAGGACTCTGGGAGAGCAAAGCAGAATTACTCATCTGCAAAGCAGAAAATTCACAACATTCATATGGTCATTGCTGCACATATATAGCTGCTTGGTTTTTATTGTAGGAGTAAAGAAAGATGGGGCTTTGCAGGGCAAGGACTTAAAATTTTCCCTCCCTACCAGCCTGGTACTGAAATCAGCAGGAGATCATGTGGACCAGAAACATTTACGCACTGCTTGCTTTTTAGTAAATAATGGGGAAAGAGTACATGAAATATGCTGAAAACAGCTGTTTAAAACATTATTCAAACTGCTGCAGACTTGTTTCTGAACAGCAGCTTAAAGGATTGATACTAGGAGGAAGCAAAGAGGACTCGGAACAAACTTTCAACCTGCAAAAATACGTGGTTGATCATTTTAGAAAGTCAGGTATTTGAAACAGTGAAATTCAACCTGGCTTTTACAAGTATCCCAACACTAACACAAGCAGGATCTGCAGACATGTATATAGCCAACCCCTGAAATATGGTTGCTGCAGCATTATTCTCCTCAGGCAACCCCAGGTAACACATCCTATGCTGAAACCCATTTCTGTGAATACACAGCAGTTTCGGCACCCAATTATTTCCACTCTCCAGTATCCCTAACTGGGAGCTCAAAAGCATACCTTAAAGCTGCTCACAATAAAAACTAATGACAGAGCATCTGCATGTGTATGAAAGAGGCATAGCCTGGTGGTGCACTGCCTTCAACATTATTCAGTGACACTGCATCAGGAAAAAAACTCCTGTTCCTGAGAGCTTAGTTCCAACAAATTAAACCTTCCGCCAGGTGGTAAACACCTACCTTTTCCAGCTGATGATAGCCACAATAAAATAGGTATGTGGAAATATTACTGGCACAAATATCAACCCACAAGCTGCTACTTAAACTATAAGCTGTTATATGAACTTAAGTAACATATTGTATGTCTCCTCTCAAAATTCAGGTATCAGAAACAAACTGGCATGTGAAGCAAAAAAAAAAAATCTATGAAGTGCAACAGAATAAAATTATTTGTATGAAACAAATTAGAAAAAGTCAAGGAGAAACAGATATTTGAAGTTCTCAAAAGTAAATTGATTACACCTATGCCCCTAACACCTCCTCCCCATGCCTCCCCCCTCCACTTTGCCTGAATCAGTGTGACGAGCTTTTCCTGGAGAAAGAATACAAGTTAAAGAGCAAAGACAGATTTTGCTTTGTTTCAGTAATTATCCCCCAGATGACAGGATTGGAATTTACTCAAAAATTCCTGTGGCCAGAATTTCATCGTTCCACAACACATTAACACAAATGCTTTTCCGCCTCCTTCTACATTTTCACAGGACACAGGTTAGAGGTGCATGACTCCTATCACCACTCTGACCCAATTTCCTGCCAGGTTGTTCATTACTTGCTCATTATCTGTTAAAGTCTGCCCTTTGGGAAGGGATCAAATGAGTAGCTAATTCATTACTAGTGAAATATCTGATGTTTATTAACAATGTGAGGGTATCTTGCAAGAAGACATCAAGTTCAAATTGTCACATAGCAGTGGATCATAGACTTATGCTGGACACATGATTGAACCAGTGTACAGCTGACTGGTAAAAGCAAATTTATGGCCTCTGAGCTTTTAAGAGTCCATTTCTCCAAGTGCTTCACGTAACATCACAGGAGAAGGAGAAACATCAAGGCGCTGCAGCATTGTAGACATGAAATGCCAAAGAAGTTATTAAAATAGTATTTTATTTCATGAATAAAAACTAAAGAGAATTAGGACATGGCTCTATTTTTTCTTTTTCCCCATTTCCTTTGAACTATTCTGATCACCTCTTTTTGAACGAAGGCCATATCTACCATTCCTGTGCTGATCCTGCCACTCACTCTCCAGCTGTCTTAGCATTTCTTGTGTTAGAAGTCCTTCACGCAGCAATCTGTTGGCAAGAGATCCATGTCCATAGCTTTTCAGATCCTCCTGCCTTGTAGCAGACTGATAGGCTTTCAAGTTCTTTGCACTTCTTTCTCCTGGAACCTCCACTGCAACAGAGTGTGCCTCTGTGGATTTTGCACCATGATGGTCTGAAATCGCCCTGGTATTCCTCTTAGTCCTTGAAAGGGGAAAGTCTTCTGACGCAACGTATGCTGTGCCAGGAGCAGCGGCAGATTGTGATGCTCGGATCAGCTTTGTGATGTTGCAGACACCAACTTGTATAATGTCATCTAGTTTTTTCTGAACTTCCCTTACAAGGACAGCATCAGGGAACATATCCATGAAGCGGTAACTGAAGAGAGGCAAAACAACACACAATTAAACCTTTTCATTAAAAGACTGCTGACTGGGACAAAAATGAGATATGTACTATGTAAAGTAAAAAAAAAAAAAATATTATATGTTGCATGGGAAGGCCACTGTATTTTAAGTGGCATTTCAGCTGCTCCAGTCCAGGACCACCTTGTTTCTAACTTTCTCTCTCTGTCAGTCACAAAATGTTCTCTGCAGAACCCATGACTGCTCCCACAACATAGCTACATTTGCATTTGTCAGGATCCTCTAAAGGGCTAAAGGAGCCCACCACATGCACACGGGCTAGAAGATGCTGTTTTTCTAGGACTGTAAGTCACAAATATTAGGAAAAAATAACAATAATTTTCAAGCACAAAGACAATACCTTAACCACAGATAGAGGTCAAAAACATCATGAACAGCTTCAAGGTGTACAAGTTCTTTGATGTTCTTTGGAGCAGCTAATGGCCATCTGGTGTGCCGACAGAGCCAGTCAAACGTCAGAGGCTCATTTCTACTGAACTGTCTTGCAAACTGAAAAACAAAGATTCAGCAAAGTCCTCAATTAGGAAGGAAGAAATCCTAAATTAGTTAAATTCCCTTGGGTCTGTACACACAATACTCCAGAAAAATATCTGCTTTGTTTTACACAGCCCAAATACCACACATTCCTTTACTTAATTACCCAACATAGGAATCACCTCTCCTTTTCAGGGCCTCATTAACACTGTTTGTCCATGGGCCATGCACAGAGTTAAGCAACAGAAGTATAGAGCTATCCAGAAAAGAGTAACACTGAAGACATATGATTTCACTCAGCAAAGCAGATGGACTTTGTCTTTTTTTCTTCTTGCGCACCTATTCTGTTCATTATCTTGTTTCAAAATCTCCAGGGTTGAGAAAATGTTACATGTGTTCCCTGACTTAGGAAACACACTGTTCACAATGCAAACAGATTAATCTGCACTAGAAATCAGCCCTTCTGAAAACTAGACATCTCAGCTCTTTTACTAACAGATAAACAAACCAAATAAGATTTACATTTAAAATTTTCAGAGGCATTGGATGACTTAAGTGCTTCTTAACTGGCTGATACCAGAGTTTTTCTGACAAGGAACGGGGCTTAAATTCACAGGCATTCACAACATCCCTCTGACATGACATTATGCTCCTCTGCACCTTCATTACTTGGGATCTGAATGATAAGCATTTTTTTAATGAAGCACATCTTTTTTCAACTCCAATCACTCAATTTCTAAAGAACATTATTAGCCATTTCTGAAAAGCAAGTCTAATGTCTGTGACACAAGGGCACATATCAGTTCTATTTTTATTCTGCTTTATTAAAAATGTTTAATGCATTCTCTAAAAGGGGACAAAGGCAACACTGTCTAACAAAGTAACAGTCTCAAACAAAATTATTAATCCTGAAAAACTTAAATCGGCTGACTACAAATTCCTCAAAATAATCACTCCAGGGGCACAGCGGAAAACAGTTCATCCAGGTCTGAAAAGTGAAACGACATAATTCTGAGAGCAACTTACAGCACTCAGGTTTTAATTCTATGTAACTGTATTATAACATCAGCAACCACATTTAACCCCACATTCTTTTCTTTTGTTGACAAGCAATAAGCAGTGGTATCTTAGTTTTTAAGGATAACTTTTAAACACACTGTAGTGTAAAGCTTAACAGTGCACATGTCTACGTAACACAATTCTGATCTCTTTCAGTTCAAAGATCACCTGCAAAGCAAGCAGGTAAGGTTCTCTGAGGCAAACAGCAGAAAAAGTATCCAAACTTTACATCACAAAATGAGAACTGGTTCGCAGAGGTTATAAGCTTTGGCCAATAAAAACAGTGAAAAATGCAATAAAAAACCCCAAAACATCTCCAGCTATTTTATATTACTACCTGTGAGCACTTTAAGAATCCTCTCAAGTTATCTAATGGCAAAACCCACAATAAATATAGCACCTCGATACAGTCTCAATGCATCAAGACCCACTTTCTCTCTCATATAAATACCACATCTTTTGGATGAAAAAAGTGACTGACCTTCAACAACATGGTACACACAAAAGGCTCTTTTCTGTTCAAGGGTGCAGTGCAGAAGACATATCGTGATCGCAAGTTTAGTGGAATGTGCTGAATCATATCTGCTAGAAATTTAAAGTCATCAATATTGCAGACAAAATAAAGCCCATCGACTTGTGAGAGACTCACAAAAATATCCTGTGAAAATATAACCAAATGAAGAGGATGTTATTACAGCAGAGGGCTGTTAAACTTGGTATTACCAAACAAAAAAATTATTTATTGTTTCAAAGGCTAATTACACTGAAAGAACAGCTAAAAATATCAAATTTGACCACAGTAACAGGGCAGGAGAGTTCCCTCTCCTCTTTTAACAGGATTGTCATTAAATTCTCTACGACAGAGTCAGAGAAGAAGACATAACACACTGCTTTATTTAAGCATTTTCAATTAGCCTTCTAAGTAATAAATACAGTGTTCTGGAAGTGTACATTTTAGTTACAAAGAACACCACCACAGGAACCACTTACTACTATGTTTAGAACTTGTTCCAGGTTTGGCACTTACCTGACCCAAAAAGCTAACTTTACAACATAAAATGCAATAATTGAGGTACTTTTAGCTCAATGTCAAGAACAGATCTATTTTAGGAAGAAAGAAATCACAAGATAAATACAGTATTGCAATAGAAGGCTTCAAATAATACCTGAAACCTATCCAAGGTTTGGAGAAACAAGAGCTGCCACTGCACATCGCAGGGGAAATTTTTTTGGCACCCAAAATTATTTCTCTAGTGTAAATCTTGGAAAGATTTTTCAAAAGATATTTAAAGAAACCCTGAGCTTCTTAATTAAATATGTGACTGAATACTTAAGAGATCAATACTAACACCGGGTTTTTATATTCACATTTCCATGCTAGTCCAGAAATTCTCAACAGTGAAATTTTAAAGATGTGCTGTTACCCTACCAGCCTAAGTCTTCCAGGAGATCTCCAAGTATAATCTTTTACCTTGAGGTCAGAAACCCTACACTGTGCTACATAACAGCACATCAGCAGAGAACAATAATACACATTTAAATTAATGAAAGCTGCTAAGAATTTCTCAGTGTACTAAAAAACGTGACACTATTTTTTAAATACAGCATTGGAAGATTAACTTCTACTTTAAAAGGTTTAGGCACTTCTAAAAACTCTCCTATTCAGCTAATGATGAGATCAAGTAGATTCCACAAAATCTGTTCCCTCAAAGTAAAGCATGCACTGGTTTATCATAAAGTCCATAGAAACAGGGAAAAAAAAATCAAGTAGCTCTCAGATGTAGAGAAATCTGATATAACTAGCACAGTTTCCCAGGAATTTTCAAATAAATTTATCAAAATTTCAACCTCTAGTATTTTCAGCCTCAGACCAAGAAGTCTGCATTTAAAATACAGGAAAGGTGAAATGAGAAAGGTTGTTGCACATTCTTCAACACACATAAGCATATTTACATGCTTCGACAGCTTTCAAGTTTATTATAACACAGAAGAGTTAAGCATTCTAATGGTATTTGCAGTCACTGCTGTAGTAGATAGAAGAATCCAACTGATAAAAGATACACACAAGGCCGACTGTTAGGTTCCCAAAGTGCATGTTCATACAAAAGCAGTGACTATAAGCGATGCTTAAGTTTTTAAAGAAGAAGATAATATTTTGATAATTCTTACAATTAGATTGGATAGAGTGGCATCAGGGAGGTGGTAAGCAAACATTTCTATCTGCTCAGGAGTAGGATGTAGGCCAGCTGCCTAAAGGGAAAATAAAGAAAAAAATTTCCATTAATTCTCAATATTGTTATAGTTAGTGCATCAGAAACAACATGCAGAAAGACAAAATGCAAGAAACCAAAGCACCCCACAGAGTCCAATTTATTTACCACATCTACCTAGAACTTAAGAACTTTTGTGTTTGAGCTTTTAACCCTTAAAAGCACAGCTTCAACATAAATGACATATCGCAAGCCTCCAAATGGGACAGATATTCAAGTCACTTCTGCATGACACAACCCATTTTTATTACTTACTGGTAAACGGACACAAGGAAAAATAATTTGGGATCAGACCATAGTAAAACAGCTCCAGAGCACATCTGTCCAAACTAGGTACTAGGGCTCTCACCTTCACAGGGCGCACAGGCTCATTCAAAATTTCCTTCAGCTGCACAAGGTCATCACGATGCATTGTAGTGACTTCTCCTTGTTTGAAGGATGAGCCGTAACGCCCAGCTCTCCCAGCAATTTGTAGAGCCTGAGAAGTTGTAATGGAGTCTATTTCCTTTTCTCCCTTCTCATTGATAGTTGGCTTTACTATAGAGTTAAAAATTATTCTTCTTATACACCTGAAATATTTTAACAAAACCAAAGAGGAATCCTTTTTTGCAGATTGTTTCCAATATACAACCTACTACAGAAGAATGAAAAAAATTTTTGAGCTTTTTGTCCCTCTGTACATTAAGGGACCACAAACACTACTTATGGACACAGCATATTCAAAAGGGAAGCGTAAGTTTTCCGGTTAATTGCAGGAGAATCATTACCCACACACACAACAACTGTGTTCTAATAGGGTCCCAATCCACTCCTCATCTGCCTCAGCAGTTTACAGCAATGTGACTGCATCATCTTCAGCAACAAAATACATCTGAAACTGGACTGAAGTTACCCTGTGTTTCAGAAATGCAAGAGACTAATACTCTGACAACCTAGCATATCCAACTCCAGTGAATCAAAAGGATCTTAACAGTGCCTACTATCACACAGAATTAGGCCAAGTGAGCCATTTAATTCTTAGAATCGGTTTTTAAATTAATGCTTAGTTCTACCCAATCAAATTGAACAGTACTTCAAAATTAAAAACTTTTATGTATGTGTTATCTAGACATAGCCGATATCTAGCCATATTAGTCAAACTGGGGAGAAGCAAGTGAGGATATTAATGCAGGTATCACACCCAAAGAAAAAAATAATTGTACCATAACCTGCTCCAAGTACTTACAAATTGAGTCCCATTCCAATTGCATCTGTAGCAACTAAAATTTTGCATGGATCATCAGGATCATTGAATTTCTTTGCCTGTTCAAGTTTTGTTCCTAAAACAGAACGACAAAACACTTCACATAGCAAACTCTTCTTACAAAACAAAGACAATGTATCACTAAGCCCCATGCCTTTATAATAGGCTGAGGGAAAAAAAAATAATTGGTATTTGGCTGTTGCTGGGGGAAGGGGGCAGGAGGGATTTACATCATTCCCAGAGCTGTGGATGGACCTCATTTAATTACATCTATCTGAAAATCAATATTAAGTACATAATAAAGGTCTAATCCCAAGATTAAAGCACTAGTCTATGAAAGTTGATTAACTATACAGAGACGCAAAAATAGGAAAACTTGTATTGCTTAATTCTAAGTTTTTTTAAGAAAGTGGCAAGAAGCAGAACGTTCCCTTTAAAATAAACAGAACAGTGCTTTACCTGGTGGCAGACTACCATATATGACAGCACATTCTAATCCTCTGGCTTCAATCTGTCGACTGATAGAATAAATGTCATTCTTACTGAAACAGACAATGCAGTCCCCAGGACGGAGGTTATCTAAAGATTCTAAGGCATAATCCAGGACAGTAAGAGGAGTCAGTCTCTTGTAGTTTCGGACCTAGAATCAAAGGAGTTTTCAAAGATAGTATGTTTTTAAAAGAAAAATCCCTGTGGAATATCAGCCAGCATGGTTATCATCACAATTGATTGTAACACTGAGGGACCTCTCACAGTCCTGAAGGGATAATTATTGGGGAGAAGCTGACATACACCTTAAGCATTTGCATAACTGCAGCACTTCCCAAGCTGCAAACTATATGGCCTTTTCAAGAAACAGAAGAACTATACATTTTTACATGTAAACTAGATTCAAGAAAAGAAGTATACAGTCTGCGTAGCAATTCTATCAAGACATTATTCCTGTTTTCAATCATCTGAATGCTATAACTGGTCCCCCTTCAGAACTACACACCCCACCACGCACAGATATACAAAGCTACAGTTAATTCACCATGAAATCATGCAGGCTGGACTTCCTTAGCACTAAATTTTATGTTTTTAAATACCCTTCACAAAGGAGTCTTCCCAAGGAAAAAAAAAAATATTTATGACAGTAAAGTTTGGTTTCAGAGATCTTTCAACTTTCTTCTGGAGGTGTTACCTTTATGTCCCTTCCTCACCATATGGAGAATAACTATCAACAGATCCAGCAACCTCAGCAAACATGAGGGTACTGTGCCCTCCAAGAAGAACAGAACTGTAAAGAAAGATCCTGAACATCTGTAGCATTCCCTGAGGGGACTCAGCAAAGCACTTACCTTCTTTAAGCAAAATAACAGCACTAAAAAAAAAATAAAAAAAGAAGAAACAACTTTGTAATGTCTCCTTCGGTTTAGAGGAATTGAGAAGCATTTTAACAAGAATGCCTGCAAGAACAACTTGGATCAACCCACTAAAGACCCTAAATTTTTGCCTGTTTTCCAGCAAGAGGAACCTGATCTGTTCAGAACTTTACAGAATTAAAAAAGCTTACTTCAACTTCTTCCCCTGTCGTGTACATGAGCTCTGTCACCAAGTCAATAGCAGCAGCTTCCCCACAAACGTGGATTTCTTCTGCACACAGTCCTGAACAAGATCCAGTGAAATAAAATGCAAAATGTTACATATTTATAGACAACAGTAGCTTTAGCTGACTTCTGTGACCCAAGAATCATACTTTGCTCGCTAAACACATCAACAAGGACCGTATTTCACCTCCCACAATACACTACTTCCTTAGAGCTGCTCTTGCTCTCATACCAGCAAGTGATGCTTGGAAATCTACCAGTATAACAATCAGAGCAGTTAATATCTTCTTGCACCATCTCAGCCAAAGCAAGAGGTACCCTCAACCACTGAACAAATGGAGCAAAGCTTTGAGTATGTTTTCTTTACTATTAATGTATTACTAACTACCAAAACAAACCATAGCAGAACTGAAGAGCTTTGTTTTCTGCGTGACCTTCTAAAATTATGAATGTGGAGCCAGAATAGAAAAAGGGAAAAAAATAGGATATAGGAGAACAGTGAAAATTACCCTGTTAAACTTAGCATCCAAAGCAGTGAAGGGAAGGGTGGGGGAAACAGGGGGGCGGGTCAATAAAATTTCAAACTTCTGTTCAAAATCTCAGGAAAAAAGTTTAAAAAATTCCCCTTGAAAAAATGCTAAAATTATTGAAAGAAGCATTCTTCTAAGAATTTACAGATCAATGGATCTCTATAAAATGAGCTATAATTTGAAATTAACACTATAAAATATTTATTGTTTATCATGTTGCCATACATTTAACAGTATCTCTTCATAACAAAATCTGTGAAAAACTGTGTTGTTTTAATTGAACAGAAAAAAGCAAGGTTTCTAGAAAACAATCAATGCAAAAGGACAGCACAGTGTAACAACAGAAAGATTCCATATCATCCAAGGAAGCATAACTAAAAGAGGCATCTGTGTAACTCAAAGAGCATAAAATTTTACAAAAATAGTAAGTAAAATATGAGAGGTATATTGCTGCCATACAGACAAATCCTTTGAGGCAGAGTATCTCTAACTTGCTGTGAGAAGACATATGAAGAAAAAACACTTTTATTTTGCATTATATATTGTAACCACTCATGAATATAGTGACTGCTAAGCTTGAATGTAGTGTGCCATTCATAGTCACATTAAATTAGTTCATTGTCAACACAAACAAACTTACCTAGAAGGGCTCTTGTCCAAGCCCACCCTCTGGCAGGATCTCTGATCATCTGAATTTCATCAATCACAGCAACCTCATCTTAAAACAAAAAAGCAAAATATGATGCACTAAGGAAGAGCATCTATAACAGCAATACAACACAGGAAGGAACTTGAAGGCTTTCTAAAACAGATTACTCAAATCAAGTGAATCCTCTATCACCAAAAAGCTATTCTGAGATGATTCAAGTTTTATTAACTGCTCTAACATAGTTCAGAAATTGTTCAAATAAGTGAAAAGGAATAGTTCAGCCACTTCAGAGTCCAAGCAATAATACACATAAAGATACCATAGATATGACTGAAACAATTATGTATACATACAAGGCGTATTAGTGCTGCACATTTCAATGGTACAAGCAATATGAGGAGCTTGTCTGGCATCTTCATTGGCATACACACGCTCTTCTCCTGTCACCAAGTCACATGGCACATTCTAAATGAATTCAGAAAACTCATGTTAAGTTTCTTCAATATAACAGAATCCCCTTTTCAAAGGAGAAAAAAAAATCAGTTTCTTAAACTGGCTCTAAAACAGTATAATGGAAGCTATCCCGAAAATAACTACTCAGCCTTCTGAGACTTGTGCTTTGTATTTAAGTCCTATCAGACTGAAGGGTACAATGAAGAGGTAGTATCTGTAATTAGATACTCTCTCCTATGCCTGGCAAGGAGATTATGCAACCTCTGAGCACTTCAGAGCTGTCACATCTGCAACAGAAGAACTGTCACAAGAGCTGCAGCACAAGAGGCTCATAAAGCAAGGCCCAGCAGTGAAGGAGCCTTGCAAGCTCCAGCCTTTTGCAGTTCATTTGGGGATTGCCCTGTTCAGTGTGTTACCTGCTGCCTTACACTCACACAGCAAGAGTTCATGAAGACTACCTGTGCAAGACAGCAGGGGCCACCACACTCTGTCAGCTCTACACTTGCCAAATCTCAGGCAGATGGCTGCTCCTTCCATACCTAAGCCACCTGCAGAGCCACGCAGGAAGCCCCGTTTAAGCCTCAAGGGCTGCATATGATCCATGAGCTGCCAAGTGAAAAGTCCTCACACTCACTGAATACATGGGGAAAAAAAATGCGGTAACTACTAAGAAGGAACATGCCTACATGGTATCCACATTCACTACATGGTACACATTACAGGTATCTCCTAGGACAAGCTAATCTTTCTGACATATTACTTTGATAAACCAATAATAGGAACTACAAACGCGCTAAATCAAAGACTTAAAAAAAAAGGAAATCACAAGATCATTTGGTAAACACTACTGTACATACACACTATGCTGCATTAATGTGGTATGTTACTGTACAGCTTCAGAACTGGCGTGGTTCTGTGCAGCTGGAAACACACTGGTGAGGAGCTCTCAGAAAGATGCTAGAAGCTATAAAAGGAAATACTAATGAAAGCTTCCTCTAGGGACCTGATACAGGACACTGCTCTTCAACTCAACACATCTGAACCTGCAGAACTTTTTATTAGATAGTTGAGTGAAATATATTTAAACATTAAAGCAGAAGGTTGAGGGGAGTTAAGCAAGGGTAACTCCTTGATTACAAGCTAAAATAAAGGTCATGGGCAAAAGAAGCCATGGTTTCCACACTGAAAAAGCTAATACTAGAACCTGGCTCAACCCAGGGAGCAAAACATTACAGGAAAATGGAGGCAGGTTACAGGGCTGATTGCATAGCACATACTTCGGGGAGAGTGATGTTCCATTCTGCACACCTAAAGCACAAATGCACAACTGGTATTCAATGAGCTGACACTACTGCAAAGCAAAGGCACCCATTCAAGCACACTGCTTCATCGACTACCTTAAGCAACTACAGTACTTCACAAACATGCATTCATGAGTGTTCCAGTACTAAGGATGTAGGTAATTAATATAACATACTGACAGCATCATTACTCTTTTGGAAGATCTCATGAGCCAGCAGTTTTAGTGGACCACAGTATATTGCAGATTTTGCTGACAAAAATCTCTGGATAGCATGGTAAGTTTTTCCACTGTTTGTAGGACCAGCATGGAATATTATCTTTCGCTGAATAGCCCTGGCATCTGGATACCTAAAACATACACAAAAAAAGCAGATCTGTTGAACATTTATCTAGTGTTCCTGGTACTCGAGGGAAATTGCAAATTAGCTTAAACTTTTACATATTAATAGACTTTTTAATGTGTGGTGAAAGCAGAAAGACCAAGTGCTTAAATAGAGACAATATAAAGAGGTTACAATGTCTTATAGATTCATCTTCTAAATCATACAATGCTTTCAAAGATTTAGAGTGGAACTCATACAGTGCGCTTAAAATAATTCTCATTACTGTGGTCTCTCTCCTTGGGTATATTACCATTTTAACGCTCTGGCATGCTACCTCCCAAACAGATACAGCCAGAAGACAACTTTCTGGAAAGACAATACCAACTCAGCGACTTTCATAGCTGATATAATCTTACTTTCCTTTTAATTGATTGCTACATATCTTATAACAAAGATAAGAGTTCCTGACACAAATTATTGTAAAAACAGAGAAATGGAACTGAAAATACAGTGCAATTATACATCATAAAGCTTAAGTCCACAGAGTATGAAATTCTATGACACTAAGAAAAGAAAATACTGCAACAACTTAAACACACTGACCAGTTGGGTGGCAATCTTAAATCACTAATCTTGCGCAGATCATCCATACAGTCCAGCATTGGAAAGATCTGCTTTGCATGCCTCAGGAAAAATGGAAAGAGATCATCCACGTGACCTAGAAGACAAAGCCTTTTAAGAAAGTTTGAAGGTGTGTATCTTCACAATAAACTTTAAAAAAAAAAATCTGCTACTTCCACCACACACTTACGCAATTCTTTTGACTTCTGGCTCTCTACAAAGTTCAATAATTATCTCAATGGCAGAAAAGTAAACTAACATGAGTACATGGACTCATTAAGCAATGCAATACAAACACAATAGTATATATTTAAATTTTTTTTAAAGTCTCATTTAAGTATATTCACCCTGGTTAGCCTACATGTCTACAGAACTTCTAAACAAGATGAGAAGCTATGGAAAAAATGGATGAGAAATTGCTTTTCTGTCCCAAGAAGATTTTAGCCTTTTCTTCCTAAATTCATATGCTGCCTTGGAATAAAATAAAATAAAAGCTTCTAAAATGCTTTTACAAATAGAGAAAAACAGAATAGTCTGCAGCTTCCCTAAGCTACTAAGACTTGGGATGCTGATTCAAAATTGTCAGTCTCCAATACCTAGGTGAGAAAAGAAAAATCAGCTCAGAAAAGACATCCATATTCACTCGTCTGAATGTTTGCAGAGTAGACACGTGGCTTTAAAGATCTCATTTTAGGTCACACGCCAATGGCCCAGCACTCACAGTACTTCAAAGACCCATCTGGATCTAAAAAACTGTTATTATCAAGCACACAAACACAAAACCGAAAGCAGTGTTGTTGGTTTGTTGTTGGTGGTGTTTTTTTCAATAGCGATTTAGTATTCAATGAATCAAAATTATTGTGAAAAATCTGAAGAACTTAAAAACTGTAGTATTTTCATTTATCATCTTTGGACAAGAAAAACTCAACTAAAAAATCTTCAAAACCACCACAATAAATGACCCTTTACACTCCTACATATGTGAGCTTTAAGGCATACATAAACAATGTTCATATATAAAGTAAATAAGGAGTGGAAGTGAGGAAATCGCATAGGAGATTTTATGCACAATCATATAAAAAGACATTTTAAATATCCTAAGACAGTAAACATTTAAAATCTAGATATTTACATTTTATGGCAAAACTAATGGCCACTGGAACCTTTAAATTGCCATCATTAAAAACACACACAGTATGCCAAAGTTCTGCAGCCCAAATTGTGGAGAAGGCCGTTTCTGCTGTTATCAGCTAGCAACACCTCTTTAGTAAAGTGTTGTTAGTTACAACACATGATGCACTAAGCAAGCAAACAACACTGACTTCTATTAGTGCCACAGGGAAACAAAGCATAGTCACAGAGCTGTACTCCCAAGTACTTAAAGCCACCTGCCAGGAGAAAGCTCTCAAAGTGCCCCCTAGTGACTACTGAATTTTTAAGAGAGGAATAAATGGAACAGTACTGTTTTCATTTCAGCAATGAATAAATGCTATAAAACAACAGACTGCTTCTTGCTAAGACCTCCACCTCTCTTGTTTCCACTTCAGAAGACTTAATGACAGAACACTCCATAGGATAGGCACAAATTTTTAACCTCTTTTACAGCATAGCAGGGGGGTCCACAGGTACCTAGGTAAGCATTCAGGTCAAAAACACAAAAAAAATTTGCTTATTTTATATTACAAGCACTCCAGATACTTGCCTGCACCACAGCATATATCATTGAGAATAATATGCAAATCAGCACTCACAGAACTGGATTCCATGATATACTTCCTAAAGCTTATAAATGCTTGGTGAAACAGGCGAGCTAGAGAAAAAAAAAAAAAGAATAAAGTGAATGTCACTGGGAACACAAACTCATATGTGTAAACACACAAAAAACCACTGAAGTAGTCCATGGAAAACCTACACATTAATATGAGATTTTACAAGAAAATATAAAGGTTATTTGAACCGAGTGGCAGAGAAAACCTAAACAAGCAGTGTTGTGAGACCCAGAAAAGATCAGATCTACTTAACATCATATCTGAATAAAAACACATTCCACATTTTAAAAAAAAAAAAAATTAAGATCTGTGAACATTTTCTTACCATCTAATCCATTTTCCACTCCCAGTCTTTGGATTTCTTTTCTTTTGTAGAACTTATTTAAGTTTTTTAGAACTTCACCTGTAGAAAAAGAGTAACATTTTATTTTAGTTTGCTCAAAATTAAATCACATTCTCCTGGCCCAAAAATCATGGCTCATAGCCCCCTTGCTCTGGAGAGAGGGAATCTATGCCATACTGAACAAACTCAAATGATCTTTCCCTAAATTAAACACAATCAGCGACTGAGTCTACTGGGGAAAAGGATAATCTTAAACTGCAGCAGTGTAAGAACTGCCATGAAGATGAGGTCAGTATTTGAGACACTCTCCCTGGTACTTGATAGAAAAGCATAAAGGTGGTAACCCATAGCCAAGATGTTATGCAACAACATAATTAAGGGTTTGGGGAGGTTTTTGTTTGATTTTTATCAGGACCTATCAGAAAACAGCACATTTTAATGCGAAAAGTAAATCTGCTTAAACTACTCGGTGACAGCTTTTACTAAACACCCTGAGAGATCTTCTTGTCACCACACTGCTACCAAGACACACTCTCCAGAAAGATCAGGCAAACCAGATGCAGTATTCTTCCTATTTCTCAGGTTAAATGAAGGAGAGAAGAAGAAAACTCACCAAAGTTTCTCAATATATATCACAAGTTTGTTTGTATAAAATCTCTAATTCTAAAATTATTAATAAATCCTTTCTCTCCCTTAAAAGGCAAGTTCAGTGTTGCAACAGAACTGTATTTACTAATGTACACTCTGAATTTAGTTGTTATTTAAATCACAATGCCAAAAACATGTCCCCTCTCCATCCACAGCAGATCAGAAAATCACAAAAATCTAGCAAATATCATGAGCATCTACTCATAAATTTACGCTATTCATAAAACTCAAGTCTACAAACCCTATATTATATAATGCTAGGATAGATACATAATGCAATACTCCCCTGGTTTGCCAGCACAAGTCACTGCACACAACACTGCCAAGCTCTGCTCTCTGCAACTAGCTCTGAAACTCTGAATTCTCTGCCATGACATGGAAAGCTTTCCACAAGAACAACCTTAAATTATTGAAAGATTGCCTCTCTTTCTAAAAAAACCTGTACTCTAGAACACAGCCCACTTCGCACAATGAAAATCACCAGGTGACAAGAATATGGCAAAGTTCAACTGCAGGCAAAGCCAGAAGCACAAGAGCAGTAGCTACATCCCATATCGCATGTATGATTGCGGTAGTCTATTAATGGATTAACTTACAGTTTGAAATGTTCAGAAAGGTAACTAAGCAAGATTGTCAGCAGGCTTTAGGCTTACTACACAGGCATCCACACTCTCATCAGAAAATGTTTAAGAGCCCAGAAATTAACGACAGATTGGAAAACACCACTAAAAGAAAGTACAGGGAAGTTACAACAGCTAACACATCATCAGCCATATAGCTAAATTCACAGCCTACTGGCCTTACTACACGATGAAAAGGTCAATGCCAGAATATTTGTTACTATCCAAGGCAACGTGACATTCAGATCATGGCAGCCCTCAATGTTCAAGGTCATGAACCTTCCTAAGCACAATACTTGTCTTAACAGTAAGGTGTATCAAAACAAAACAAAGCTGGCATTGCAGTCCGACAAGACAGGCCCACATTAGTTTAATCTAACTGCACATAGTAATAACTATTCCTATAGCAACAGCTAGCAATCAGGATACATGCTCAGGAGATCTGTCTCCTGCCTCTATCATTACCCTTTTATTACCTTTCACTCCTAAGATTTCCCTTTCTTTTCCATTTCCTCATTCTAGAATAGTATTTTAGCTCTTAGTCCTCAATCACTCTGACTTCTCAGCAGCATTTGTTAAGGTTCTGTGCAAAAAGACGTCCTGACTCTATGGTTAAGTTCAGAAAATATGCAGTTAGCCTCCGATGTATTAAATTCATTTAGAGGTTTCAGCCCTATTTGCAGGAAGACTTTTCAACCATCTTCCTGCACCTGAGATGACAGCAGTCCATTTCAGTAAGGCTGTATGCTACCACTGGGGAAGCTGAATAGCTTTATTTAAAAATTTCTCCATGACTATTAGATCTCTATTGTCCAGTCCAAGTGACCTTGTGCATCTAACTAATCCACTCGTTCAGGCACCTCCTGTTTCTGACACATGAATTGCTGACAGTATCTCATCTTTTCTAGCTTACGTTTCTTGCCAGTAAGCACAGCCCTATGGTCTGACAACCGAAGCCACAGAATTGACATTCAATGACAACTGAGCATTAGGGCTCCAAATCAACAACCATTTCAAGGATTCTGTGAAGCCACATGGCACAAAGTGCTGACCTTCCATACAGTAGATTTCTGTTTGCATTTACTTCAAAATGGATAATGGATCATCTCCATACCAGGGGGCCCACAGTCAAACCAAACCTAATCTGTGCTGCCCAGTGACTTGGCAACATTCAGGCCCAGCACTAAAGATCATGAAGCCAGGTACCAATCTTCCTCTCCCTGTACTGATAGCAGATCACCTACCTTTACTACATTCCTATCTTCTCTCATTGCTCTTTACGCTTCTTTCTTTTGATACTACATGCATGAGCGGACCTTTTGTTCCTTTTCACTCTCCTAAGTTTAACGCCTATTCTTTTTTCCTTCGGTTTTTTTCATAACTGCTCCTTAGATATTTCACTAAAATGTGTTAGTGTTACCTTGTCACTCAACAATTATCTTGTTCAATAAGGCAATCATACAAGGGGTTTTTAGTAAACCCCTATTTACTTACATCTTAAATCATTCCATCATACGGTAATTTCATACTGTTCTATTGTTTCCCATAACATCGTGCGTTTGGCCCTTTCACAACAAGGACATCATCATCACACAAATGTACCAGGAACATTACTAATGTAAAAGCAATGAAAGGCTAGAGAAAGACAAATTCTGCCACAATCTCTGTAAGAAAAGCTCCAAAGCAAAGCTCCTGCTAACTGTGACCTACTTGATATACCAAAATTGAAAGCATACATCACCACTCTTAAGGACTTCCTATGAAGTCCTAGAAAACATGCAGCAGTGAATGAACTGCACCACAGGCCATTAAGCAGCAGGTTTGTGATAAAGGTTTTGCAAAACTGGCTTTGCAAAAGTAAGCTTCTGAAAGGGCTTCTATTGTACTGTTTGACTAGGGTGAAAAATATGATCACTGTCTCACTTCAGCAAGTAACAAGCTAAGAAGATGATGCACACTGTAAGTAACAAAGTTTCTTCATAAGCTGTAATCAAAAAGCCTGTAAATAGAATTTTTTCTTTATTGAATCTGGTTCAATATTTGACAGCAGAATCTGACAGAGCATCTTCAAAATATTGAAAAAACATGTATAATACTGTGTGTGCTCACAATCTGAGGTGGGAAAGCAGAGGAAGACTTTATTTCATAAACATAAAAAGAAATGGATGACATTTGCTAAGGAAGGTTTCATCCAGTTTCCTCTTTATTAATGGGTTTCAAAATACAAAATTACTGACAGCATAACAGAGAGCACACTACAGGCCAACAAGCCAGAGGAGCACTATGTTGGAGCACCTGGCTGGTATTCCTTGCAAGTCTCACATGAAAGAACTTGAGGCTGAGATAGTTAATTTTCACCTGTGGGAACATGAATAATTTTAGCCAATCTGTTCTCTCTCAACAAGTTAGCAGAGACCAAGCGGAATCTATATTTATTTTCCCAGAGCATTTTAGCTGTACCTTTGAAGACATCCAACATAACCACTCACCTGAGAAATTACACAAGTATTGTACAAGTAAAATGCCACCATTCACATTTATTGGCACCCGAGAAATGCACTAATAACATAAGCCAACACTCAAAGACAAGTCTGAAAACACCACCATTATTTGCATTACAGCAGTCTAAAATTTTTCCTCCCAGCTAGGCTTTTTATGTCAGGACCAGGTGTTCTTTTCTTGAGGGCTCTGAAGAAATTAGGATCATTTTCCCATGCTTCCTATACCTGGAGTTCATACAAATAATATGCCATCAGAACACTTAATTAGGAGACCATATGAAGAAAAAGTTTCCATTTACACCCTCTATGCTTTGGGATCACCAAATATCAAAACAATCAAGAACTTGTTTATCAAGTCTTTAAAGATGGCATGCTGGCACAGCTAGGTAAAGTAAGACCTTTCCTGAGCAGAAGACTGAACGCAGATGAAGAATGAACAGGATGTATGGTTCATAATTAAAGAAAAGGAAATGCTGAAAAAGCAGTTACAACTCACTCAGTGGTTCTTGGGATATAATTACAAGGAAAGCCATCAAAGAGCACAAGTGTAGAGCATCTAAAGGTAAACCACAGAGTTTCTTCTCCGTTTCCACTTAAATGTCAAAACACTAATGTGCCAAGTAAAATGGCAGGATATATACCCAGCAGACAGGTAAGAGAGAAAGACATTGAGAGACACTGAGAAAGATGTTATTTTACTTAAAGGCTGAAGTTCAAACTCCTATTCTGCCTCCAACATACTCTGCAGCTCTCGTAACTCAGAGGGCACTGAAGCAGACAGCTCAGCAGATCTTTCCCAATTGATACACAGACATCTACACTTAGCATTTACTTGCTCGTACTTTAAGACGGGCAAACCCGAGAATACACAAACAGACTTGCACTGTTCTAACTGGAAATTAAACTTCAGTTTCTAACACCGATGGCCAATAACTAGAAATACTAAACGCTTTGCCCGATTCTGATGTAGCCACACACCCATGCAGACAACGCGCTTCTGTTGGTAACATCAGTATTTGAGAAAACTTCTCAGAGAAGACTTCTAAGTTCAGATGCAGTTACGGTGTTGGAATGCAACAAGATTTCAGCTTAGCTCTGGGCCCTGCTCCCACATCAAGCACTGCGTTAAAACAGGGAGCGGAGGAACCAGGCCAAGAGATCTTTCCCCCGCACAGGGGACGCCTAACGGCCGGCCTTGGTCAACACCTCGCTACGGTGGCGCTACCGCACCCGACAGCTTTCATCCCGCCTTCGCCTCGGCGGACACGAGCAGCTACCCGGCTCGGACACGCCGCACGGGAAGACCCCCGCTCTCAAGGGAGGCATCCCCCGCACCCAGCCCGGCGGAGCGGCGGCCCGGGGCTCAGGAGGCCGCCCGGCAGGGCCCGCCGCTGCCCCTCAGCATTTGAGAGGCCCCGGCCCCGGCGGGGGGCCGCGCACCCGGGCCCTGGCGGGACGAGGGCGGGAGGCCCCACCGCCCCTTCCCGCCGCCGCCGCCTCACGGGCGCCCGCGCTCACCCTTGTCGAGGGGCCGCGTGAGCTCGGCGCCCACGTCTTCCTCGGCCGCGTCGCTAACGGGCTTCAGCGGCACGGGCACGAAGAGGGAGGTGTCGGGGGCCCGGGAGGCGCCGTCCCCGCCGTTCGAGGAGGCGGAGGAGGATGCGGCGGCGGCGGGGCGCAGCCGGGGGGCGGCGGCCCCCCCATGGCGGAGGAGGAGCCCCGCGCGCGCCGGGAGCCGCAGCAGCGGCCACGCGCACCGCCTCATCGGCAGCGAAGGGCAGCGGCGCGCGGCTCCCGCGTCACGGCGCCGCGACCGCCCGGGCACCGCGCGCATGCGCGGCCCCGCCCCCAACCGGCGGCTGCGGAGCCGGAAGTGGCGTCACAGGTCCCGCGCCGCCGTCCCGTCACCGCAACACGCTGCGACGGGCCGAGCTCATCAACAAAGAGGACGCAGGTGTTAGTGAGAATACAGCTGGTTTAATAATTCCCAGAGCAGCTCGGTATGTTTCCCGTTTATTATACATGGTTGCACAATCTGAGGCTGGTTAAATACAATCACGTTTTCAAAACCTCTTGGAATCACAACATGCAAGTGACCATGAAAATATTTGGCTTTTTTCACTTTATTCTTTGAATTTCTGAACAGGCACTTACATGAGGAAGTTAAATTTGCTCTCATTCAAAGATAGCCGCGTTAGAAGTATACCAGCATAAAGTACAGAGTCTTGGTCTGCTTTATCAAAGTGCCACAGTAATAAAACAGTTCTTACAGAAATGTAATTCAATTATTTACTTACTCATAAAGTAAGGTTACCAATGACACTTGCACCAGAGTTGAGAAGTCTTGGTTTAAAGGCCAAGTGAACTACAAGTGCAAGTAGCCTTCCACACAGCAGGCCTCGCCTCACACCCAAGCCACACACCAGGTAACAGAGGACACGCTCAGTTGCGAGCGGGTGAAGGCTAACCCCTTTAAGCTATTTCTTCATACACTAAATGCATACGAGATGATTAAGACAAACGATCTGCTGCGCCTGACAAGCTTCTAGCAGTTTTAAGGCCTGCCTGGCTTCAAAATATCTTTCCAGCAGACCACAAAAAGCTTGTTTGCCCTTGTAGCAGGCCCAGGTGGAGTAGGCAGAGGGTGTCCTTTGAGGACGCTGTGCCTCTCCTGCCAGGACAGTGAAGAGACAGACTGTGAAGACAGCGGAAGCATGAAGCCAGGAGGAACCACATAGTTTCATGTATTTGCAAAATAATCGATGTTACCAGCATTTATTTCATCAATAAGGGATAATTATGTTCAAATGCTTTACCCACTCACCACCTGAAAGTGAAATCATGACAACATCTCTACAGTCACTAGTTACAGGGCAACAAACCCCCAAAAGTCAGGAGTGACTCGCATGAAAGGCTTGGAGAAGTATGGCAGAGAAAACTGGGGGAGGGAGGGCAAAGATGCTTCCTAACATTCTTTGCTACTGACAGATTCAAAGCTTCTTAGAAACCTTGGTAAGGTGTCTGAAGGCTCCACAGTTACCATATTCACAGTGCATATACATGCAGTTTGTTAAACCCTGTCTAATGTAGTAATTAGAAGTCTTTAGGACCAGTTCACCATAAACCTCGATTTTTAGTGTGATTTAGTCAGTTGTGTCTTACTGTAGTTTCAAAACAAAACAAATGCAAATAAGCAACATTGGAAAGAAACATGCAATAAACAACATGAGAGAAGGGAAATGCTTTAGTCTACACTGTACAGGTGATCAGCAAAATCAAATATGCCAGCCTACCATGCATGGAAATAACCAGATTTAAGCTTATGCATACCCAAGTGCATATAACATTATCAAATAAAAGTAAATGTGCAGTATAAAATAGTAGCTTAAGAAAGTTCCAGTGTTTGAGAAAGCACTTTATTTTAAATGTATATACATACTTGAATGTTTAACTGAAGAACGCTTTAGTAGTATGGTAAATGCAGCACTGCAAGATGAAGGAAGACAGTCGTAATGGGAATTTTGGCCTTCTTTTCCCACAGGCTGCTGCCACCTTTAACCTGCTGAAGCATTGCAAAGTTTTTCACCTTGTACCAGTTCACATTTCAGGTTGCTCAGCAGATGCTTGTGATTCCGGAGATTCAAATCGCTGGTGAAAGTTTGTCCGTTGTTTCCTCAGCTTCTCAGGAGCTTTTCTCCATAAAATTATTTCCTGTTTGAGGAATAAAACACTTTTGAAACCACCATGTACCATTAAACCAGCAGCATCAAGTATCTGAAGTTCCTGATAGACAAAGACTTTTGGAAAAAGAAGGAAAAAAAAACCCCACACCACAAAAAACTCTGCACCTCCTCCCATTACTTACAGAACAATGCAGTACACATGCAAAGTAACAGAAAGATGAAAATTAAGTCTACGCTTAAAGTCTAATTTAGTTACCTTTATCAACCTTGACCAGTCACCTCTTCCTAAACAACTCTACTCCCAACTTTGATAGTATTAAAGGGTTCAAGAACAACTTCTTCCTCCTTTTCTCAAAATCCAAAGCCCATCATAGCCACTGTATGTTCCATTTGCCTTTTGTTTTCCTTAATTATACTGCCTTGTCTATTCTTCAAAGGGAAGATTCTCATCTAATCCACACAGCTTGATTTCAGTGAGCCTTTTTGCTATTCCTTTCCTCAGCATGACCTCAACTTTTGTTTTTGGCCAAACACCTTAGACCTTATTACAGTTCTGCAATTCTGAACCTAACTGAACCTGGGCTAATGCTGGGAGGGGAAATTATCTGCAAAAGAAAGCAAGCAAGCAAATGCACCTGTAGCTCATTTTACACACAAAGCATTTTGCCTGGATATTCACAATGCAAGGTTGTTTATGGCACTGAGGTCCTATCCTTGCTGAAACAGTATCCATCAAATCCCTTGGCTCCTTTTTGCAAGCTAACATTTTCTATACAGCTTCCAATACACTTGCCAGCAGAAATGCTTATGCCATACATGAAGCACAGGTGGCTTCTAACATGCCTAACATTCAAAGCAGCATGTACAAGAGCCTAGGTAATTCTGCAACAAGATTCCTATAAACCATACCTGCTGTTTGAAGTATCGTCTGTCTTCTTCATCCACAAGCACTAGATTTAAGAAGTACCTCACGGAAAATTTTTTGTTCACATCCCTCATTGTTGGAGTTGGGTCATAGCCTGCTAAGAACAGTCTTATAGGAATTGATTCACCTTAAGAAAAGAAAGTTTCAATTAGTTCCTTAAAACTGAATGGCATTAATGTAGGTTCAGAAGACATGCAAAATAAAGGCAATTTCCCAAGCAGTGTCTGCGTCCTTTCCTTGGTTAAAGGAAAAAAAAACCAACAAAAATACACCAAACAAAACACCACCACCACCACAAAACATCACCAACACAACACTGAGCTCACAGGCAAGTGTGATACCGAGAGTGGGAACACTTCCTCAGTGGAAGCATGGTAGCCAGGCAAGACAAAAGGATCTTGAAATCTCTAGAGCTAGTCTACACCATGGAGTCAGGTTTGAGGCAAAGACATAAAAGCATTGGCTGTAACATTTCCAGTGGTAAATAAGGGTAAGATTTACCAAGTGAAATTCCCCAAGTCAATAAAAATGCCTGCTTCAAATAGGAAAATCCACTATCATTTCAGCCACCTAAGGCTAAGTGGTTTCGCCAAGAAAAATTTATACATGTAATCTCTTCTCCTCCAGACTTTTTTTTAATACAATTTTAACTCAAAGTGCTTACCCTTTAAAACAAGCACAGTTATTTACCTTTAACTGGTGCACCATCCATGATTTCATACTTTGCAATGGTTTCAGTCTCTGTTGTGGTACTGGGTCCTGGTGAAACAAGTTTTCACTGTGAGAACACACGCTGCAATTTTAAACATTTACAAAGCTTTATCATAGCAATTCCTACTCTGCAGAATTTAAATTACGCAACACTGAAATTTCTGCCTTTGTCTTGCATACGAGTTACACACAGCTAAAGCAAGAAAAACCCTCTCTGAGGCAGACCATCTATTTCTTAGTCTCTCCTTCCCATGCTGACACAGAAGAGTCAGCAGCCAGTGCTTCAAAGGAGCCCTGGGTATGCAGGCTTTAAATAAGGGACAAGCATGGCAGGGTAGGACTTGTGAAACCCTTCTATTTGGTGGGCTGTGCCAGCAATTCATACTGCTACGCCATGATCAGACTAGAAACCTAAAGGGTTATCACCCAACCCAAGGGTCACCTTTCTCCGGGGCCTAGGATGAAGAAACCAGAGTGCCTAAATTAGGCACAAAAGCCAATAATAAAGCAGAGCTTTCTGCCATTCCTCTATTGCTACGGCAGCTTTCTCATTACCCACACAAGCAACTCACTAGGGGCCCAGCCACTGGGGAATGAAGTCACAAGCCACACACAGCCTCTTACTGCCTTCCTAGTTCCAGGCTGTTTCTGCTTCAAAGCCTCTTGATATTTCCATCTTATCAGTTTGAGGCTGACTGAAAACGCCACATTTCTAGAACACGAGACATTCATGCTAACCTTTACCAAGCCCATTTTACCAGCTAATCTCTGCTGAGACAAGAGGATCTTCAGGATGCATTTTACACCTTTTCCTTTGTTCATTATCAAGGCTGATTAAGCTGCTGCATATTTATGCCCAAGTTCCATTTACAAGGGTTTGCATTTGTGAAGCTAGCCTAACAGTTACAATCCCAGAACAATGCTACAGACCAACAATGTTGCTAAGTATGATTACCAAAGCATGAAATTTAAACAGCAGTCAAACACCAGTGAGAAAGAAGCACATGGAACACTAGTTTAGCCAAAGCTGCACTCTCTGGGTTTGCAAAAGGCTCAACCAGCACACAAGCTGCCATTTCTCTTAGACTTTGCTTCTCTTACCAATTCCAGTAATCTCCTTTTTGATCAGCTGCAACTCCATATGCTGAATTTTTATTCTCACTAAGAGGAAATAAATTTTTCCAACAATCACATCCTTTAAGTGATACCTTTAAAGGAACAGAACAGGTGTTTTCATTAAAGAAACACAGCTTTTACACCTTCTTGAGTACAAATTATACAGGCAGTTACCTTATCTGCCTGTTGACTACTTGGAGGTTACTTCCCCACTAAGCTAAGCACATCAGCCAGACCTGTACAATTAGCACCCTTCCATCATCACAGTATTAGTAAAGTAAGTACTATAGTTATAATAAAAAAGCTTAAATGCAGAAATCAAGCCTTAGATATTTGCTAGTGCCTTTCCTATTAGTACTAAAGGCAGAATAGATAAGTATTCCTCAAAAAAGGCCACCCACTGTATAATTAGTAACCAAACAGCCCAACACAATACTCATTGAACATGTTGCTTTACATTTTAAGACTCCAGATGCCAAGGTTGTTCATCAAATATTATGTACTCTGCCCTTTTTCCTGATATATTTACCAGAATATGGTTTATTCTAAGTGACACTTACTTTGACTTATTGTATTCAAACTCTATATGAAGACAGTCTTCAATGCCTACTTCCATTTTAATGGAGTTGTTTACATCTGGGTACGTAGCAAGCTGGTGAACAATCAGATCATATTCTTTCACCAAGTCTGACAGCCGTCTCACTATTGTCACTTTCAGAAAATACCTAGGAAGGAAGCCACCAAGTTAGCCCTAATTATTCAGAATAGCCTAAGTAAAAGCCCTTATGTTCTGAAGTACAGGTATTCTTTGAAAGACAAGAGTACATTCTCATAAGATGAAGCAGAAAAGAATAAGACACCAAAATACAAGACAAAACACACAGATAGAAGTGTGGGGGCGTTTTGTTTGGTTGTGGTTTGTTTTGGGGTTTTCTTTTTTAGAGGAGAGACATGGACTATCTTCCCTTGATTGAACTAAAAGAATTTTAGCTACACAAACAACACTGAGCAATTCCAAACAAAGTAGAAAATCCTGATCTCTAAATAATACAATCTCAACAACTCAAATCAAGGCACGCTAGCTACCAGCTGTTACATGTCTGATTTGAATTCCAAAAGGAGGAAGATGGGGGAGCAGGCAGCAAAATTGCTAAATTATGTATTTTCTGCAGGGGAGGAGAAGGCTTCACAGTTACAAACCTCAGTCTGACGTTGGCACCAATGTAGGATTCATATGGCTTTTCAACCTGCATGAATTCAAAGTCATAGCTTCTGCTTTGGGTCAGTTCTCCAGGTAAGGCCAGTTCTTTCACCAAGTTTACGAATTCATGGGTGTTGCTTTTGTCATTGAAGAGTTCTAAAGTTGAAGAAAGGAAAACATATTTCAGTGTTTATTTTTAGCAAACAAAACTGCCTCTAATTCAGCAGGAGCAGGTGGGAGAGGACAACAGAAGCAAATAATTTGATTTAAGTTACATCTATTTGACCAATTGTTTTATCCAGTCTGTCAAAGTTATCTTCAGTTTCAGTAACATAGTAATTCCTAAAGAGCTAACCGCAACAAACAGGACACATATTTGAAGCTTCACTAGTGCAGCATCTTTTTTTAATGACAGTTTAGTTAGCCTTAATAAGTACTTCTTGCCTTGCATTTTCCGTAATTACCATTGCCTGATTTTGGCTTCCAGCATTTATTGCTGAAGGGACAAAATCCTTTAAGCAACATCAAGACTGGCTCATTCAGAACAGGCCAGTGATCCCAGCTGGTCTCCCACAAATTAACAACACATATCAAATGGCTTATTATTACTACTCGTCTACAATCGAATGGCTTATTACAATCACTGGTCTAAGTCAGTGATTTGGAAACAAGTCCTCAACACATAAGCATAGACACAGCAGTTTCACAGCAACAGCATCTCCTGTCCCCAGACCAGTGTCACTATTATTCATCCCTAAATACATGTCATGCAATTCTCACCAAGATAAAAACTTAGGAAGTCAGGAAAAATTAACATTACCATAAAAAAATTCGAACACTTCTGTACATAAAACCAAGCTTCTCTACAATTCACAACTGAAAATATCAGTGATAGTTGATTTTACACAGACTGAAGCTTTTCAGAAGAGAACAGAACAACTAAACACACCAACTCCACAGTTTATCATTGCCAGTTTGGTAGAAACTGATGCTAACTAGTAATTGCTTGTTTTCTAATACGACTACAAAAATACAGAAGTACTTTGTTTGTTATGACAAGCATTTATACAATACAAAATTTATTTACTGTTGCATATCCAATACTTTTTGTGCCAGTCAGAAAAGTTGGAGTCTGAAGGGTCGGTTTAGAATGCAGCTGGAACTAGTTTCCAAGCACAGAGACAGATGGCACTACTGGAATGCTTTTTGTATTACAATATTAAAACCTGAAAGAATACAAGAAAACATGGACAAGTGCAAAAAGCAGCAACTTAAAGCACTTCTGCTTAACTCTGAAGACTTCTAAACAGTAGCACAACAGAAAAAGCCCCAGAAACACTATATCAAATTAAAGTCATTCAGAGAATAAAATTTATACATCAGAGTAGGCGAAGAACAGCCTGTACAGCTATTAAAAGACAACAGACTAAATTAAACTGACATACCTGAGCTCTATTTTTTTCTCCCCATCTCTAAATGCCTCAAATGCATCACACTGCTGTTTTATTCTGGAGGTTTGCTTTTACAACCCCACTGATCAAAACCTCAAAGAATAAAGCCGCAGGTGTCAGTACTCAGCCATATCTGCTCATAACATTTCAGACACAGGGTAGCCGAGCCTACTGACTGATCAGAAACAGAGAATTTGTGAAATTCCAATCAAGGTTGATTGTACGAGGCTGAAACTTGAAGAACTACTTCCAAGGGGGACAATAATGCAAACAGCCCTCTAACAGACAGGGAAGAAATTTTAGCATCAGCCTAAGGATGCAGAGAGATTACCTTGACAGGTAAGAAGTTAGATGTGATCAAGACTCTTCACAGTTCAAATCTGACCAGCCTTAGATACAGTTATAAGAAAATTACATTTTTAATGTCAATACCATATTATCTTGCTAAAAAGCACAGAAAACCTCTGAAGCACCAATACTGGTTTATTTTAACAGCTTAAAGCTAGGTTTTAGAAAACCAACCAACATAGAATTTTTAGAAGTATTTTGCTATAGGCTGCCCCATCATTTCTTTTCTATGCCTCTTTTCTTTCAGAGCCAGAATTAAAGACCACAAGTTCAGTTTTCAGAAATCTCTAGTGATTCAAGCTTTTAACAGGTCTGAGGCAGACTAAATACTCACCATCCCAGTTCTCCTTTATATGTACACAACTTCCCTCCCAATGACCTCTGACTAGCACAAATTAGTACATCACTTGCATTAAAATAAGGAGGATACAATCTTCCTTTGGCACTTACCATCCACTAATCCAATCAGGTAGCAATGTTTGAGCCAAAATGCTGACAGTCACAAGCGCCAGGTTCCATAAACCACAGGCACCTAACTTTATAGCTTTAACTTAAATAGCTTAAACTCACCAATTTGTCCTACAAATTCAATTCTAATTCCTTGGTGCTCTAGTCTCTTCCCATGTTTAAAGGAGATGTTCACCTATCAAGGCAAAAAAAAAAATTAATTTTTTCAACACTTTCACTCTAATACATGATCTCAGTAAAAAAGAAAACATATTACTACATGCCTATGAAAACTGAGACCTCTTCTCAAAAGCACTACCCGAGCTTGAAAGCAACCAAATCAAACAGCTGATTACAAAATTAAGCATTACCAAAGCACCACTAAAGCATTTAAGAAAAATCTAATAATCTGTGAGGCTGAATTTAATAACTAAGTTGGAAACTTTTGAGTCCCAAAATTAAGAATCCAAGCCAGAGCTTAAGCAGAGTTCACATAAGCCAGTCGCGACCCTCTCACCATCTCTGAAGGCAGAGAGCTTCAAAGCATCTTCTGACAGTCCAAAAAAGGACTGCCATGAGAGGTGTTCCTTTGGAATCAACCAAACTTAAGTCCCTTCCTCAGCAGATAGCTAAGTACTGCTGTTAGAGAAGTCAATGCAAAGTAACAGATAATGAAACCTACTATCAAGACCTTCATTTGTGAATTTGATTCTCACAAACAGACCTCACCTCACAAGAAGAGATTCCATAAGGTTACTTCCTATGAAAATATGTAAATATTAAGCATATGTAATGCTTTCTTATGAGGCAGTGATGACAGGAGCAATTCCTGTACCTTAAAATCCAGTACATCATTGACATCAGAATAGGAAGTAAACCACTTGAACAATCCATCTTTGTGGTGAAAAGAAGAGAGGTAGAGGGAAGTTGTCCAATAAATTACTGGTCTTCCAGACCTCCTCATCCCACTGTGCATCCCACCAAAACTCCTCAGGTACCTCTCAGATGTTGCCGATACAAGTGAGAAGCACTCAGGCCAGTGAGCATACAAAAGCTAGTTCTCACAGTTTCCTGAGTTTGAGGCTCACCTTCTGGTATTTTCATGTCACTGACAGGATCTTTCTAGAGGACCAAGATCTTAGCATGAGAAGATATCTTAAGAACAGGAAGATGTCCAGTAACAACAGGACCGTGAAGATCAAAGCAGGTATTTAGAAGTCAATCTCAGAACCCAATACCTGGCTCAAGTGTTTTGGAAGAAAAGTGAATCATAACAGAAGTAGTCAGAGAGGAAGAATAGCTCTAGTAAAATCAGACAGCAGGGAGTTCCTAGGTGCAATATAGATAGTATAGAAATCCTTCTGGTAGTAAGAATTTTATTCCCCCCCCCCCCCCCAAGAAAAACTCTTGTTGACTCAGCAGCCAGCTGAACTTCCTATGTTGCTCCTCTGACGCAATCCCAGAAACCACTTCAGGGCATAAAACACAAGGCTTAGCTTCAGGCATGCAAAGCAGGTCACCAGCCAACAATTACTGTTACACATGCTGGGCTGTGGATTTTGGAGTTCAAGAAGGGAAAGCTGGGGGATCCAGTTTGGAACAGTTTTCTTGTCGGAAACAAGAACAGGATTGCACGTGGTTGCACAAAAAGCCTATTCATAAATACAAGATGACCAGAAACAAGCAGCTACTAATCAAAACATTCAGGTTTATCAGTTGCCTGAATGACTAAGGTTAAGACAACCATATATAGGAAAAGCATTTCCTTTGAATAACAACACAAGCTGAAATCGCAGCTCTTCTTATATCAGTTTTTTATTCAGCTTCCTACACACATCTGCATGCCAGAATCAGTGCAGTAATTAATAGTCACTTGAAATAAAAGCATTACCTTTCCCGAAACGGATTCTCCATCATAGAAGAGAAAATGCTTTTCTACTTTACCATCTTCTGTTTTGATTTCTGCTGGTTTTCGTGTTTCAGCATCATTAAGAATAACATCAATCTCGCAAACAGGAACAAAAAGGCCTCCAAGAAAACTCTGGAATAACAAAATTAACATAAATTACTACACAGTGGACACACCATTTTATATGTGGTATCTACTTGCAGCTGTACACTATACACTGGGGAAAAACACCTGTACTGCCATGAAGTTATAAAGCCATTATGTATTAGAGACCAAAGAAAGAGCAAAGAAAAAAGACAGCTGTTCATCTAGCAAATAATTGAAATCAGGTCAGTAAGAAGCAGCAACAGCTCTTAAAAATATGATGTTTATTAAAAAGTACACAGCATAATTACCATTATTACTGCTACACTACAATACAATACTACCAAGTATTTAGAACATTAGCTTTGCAAGCACAACTTTGGTTTCTATCACTGCAAAGTTTCCAATCCCTGGTTTCACTTAAACAATATTTCTGACAAATTTATTCCATCTAGGTTAGGATTCAAGATATTACACATACCAAAGAATTGCTTATTATTGCTTACACCCACTATAACTTACCCCATAAACAGCAGTAACAAGGATGATCAGAAGTAAAAGGAGTAACAAAGCAGGGTGAAAAGAAACAACAGGGGATATAATACAAGGCATCCTCATGGTTGGTGAAGGGGAACAGGGACTTTTATTTGCTCTCTACTCCTGCACCTCATAGTCCTCTTAGCAAACAAAGAGAGCTCTAGCAGGTTCAAGAGGCAGCAGTTCTTCATACAATCTACCTTAGCTACACAACTCTACCATCAGATAGAGTGGATGTTACAAGTTTACCTGTAATACTGCTCCAGGCACCAATCCTTATGAGCATCAAATGCCTGTCCTCACCTTACAACATTCCCTAGGCACGAACTTTTGACTGGCACCAAACACAAGAAACTAGGAGAGATCATCCTTTGACCTTCCACAAACATTCTTACAAGAATCTGCAAAACATATTAGTGGCTCTGTAGGAAACCCTACAGGGTTAGCACAAAAGCCAATGTTTCCTCCTAAGACTTAGGCACTAACCTGCTTTGATGTACCAAAGCAGAAACCACTAATTCAATGCGATTTTTGGTTCTTTTGGAGAAATTACACTGTGTTCGCAACGACAGCATCCATTCAACTACATTAATGTGGTACACATGAAACACATTCTCACTTTACCAATTTAGTATCAAAACCTGAGTAAGAACACATTGCAAGACATTCTGGGGACCTGAAGTTTGAAATGTAGCATTAATCACAGAAGGTCTGGAAGAAAGTTTGATCTGAACGCTACTGCTTCACAGTAGCAACTCTTGAGTGACTTTTTGCTTACCTCTACAAGGCAAGCACAGTGTGAGCCTGAGCCATAAAACAGCAATTCACACAAGACTAAACTGACTTTGTACTTACCCAGATAGCAAGCAGCCCTAGTCCAATCCACAAAGATGCATATAACTAACTGAAACCTAGTTATACCTGCTTCACATTCTCAGAGGAAAACAGAAGCAGATGACTAACAAGGCAGTCAAATATAAGATTGAAGTCTCTGCCAAGCATATATTCACATTAACTGCTGAAACAAGAATTTGTTTGTTTGGTTTTTAGTGACTGTACACTACAACCATTCTTGATTTTCGGCTCCTGGGGAGTGGGGAAGAGAGAAAGAAGAAAGTCTAAAGACTTGGAATTCTTGTTGAAACTATTTAAAACTGTTACAGAAGTTACTTTCGAGCATGCCTGTATTTTTTCCTTAGAAACTGTACTTGTTTTCCAGAATGGCGTTATACTTTCCCCACCACCCCCCAAACTAGGAAGCACGTTTCCTTTAAGCAAACATTATACAAGATGCTCTCACAGCGCCTTCCAAATTATGAAACTGTACCATCATTTAAAAGTCAGCCAGACCTAACATTGGTAACACGTGGCTTCTTAAGACACTGCATGAGTATTTCAACTGTACCCCTTAGAGACTAGCCATGAGCTCATCCAAAGACGACAAGAACATATGGAATAAAGAAATAAACAGCTGGTATGTCCTCCAGTTGCTACTGAAGACACTGCTGCGGGGAAGCTATGCAAAACAAGAAGTATTTTAAGAAACCATCATATGGCTTACATTACAGCTTAAAAAATTAAGACAGAGAACTAGGGCCTTCAGAAGCTGGCCAAACGCTAGGCTACATTCCTGATTTCATGCAAAAGACAGACGCTGAAGATTTTGCTACATCAGGATGAAAATCAATCTGCATTCCATCCTTATGTGTTATAGCCGTACTAAAGGACTTGCAGGACTCCCAGCAGCTGATAAATGGTGCAGAAATCCCAGCCTCAGCTTCAGACAGAGCCTTGAAAAGCTTCTTCGTATCCAACAGAGATAGAGACACATTAAGGAATCCACACGCTTCAGAAACCTGAAGTGCATTGATCTAGCTGATCCTTTAAAAGACTTGTTTTGGGGTTTTTTTAACCTACCCAGGACAGCACACCGAGCACTGTGCTTAGGCCGAGGCTGCTGAGCACGAAGCGGCCGCTGTCCCACAGCCCCGAAGGGCTGGTTACCCCTCACCGCAAGCCTCACCCGCGTGCCCGGGATTGTCACACGCACTGTCCCCAACGCCTCCCCGGCGGCAGCTGTGTAGGAAATCATGGACGCAGAGTTTCGTGACAAAACCGCGTACTGGGGAAGGCAGGCGCGGAGGGGGAGCAGCAGGGCACATCCCCAGCCTCCATCCGTAAATTATACCAACCGCTCACCCACCCCGGGCATTCGTTTATCGCCATCTCGGCCCCTGGGGCTTTGCCCGCGGCCCGCCCCCCCAGGCCCGCACCGCCTCGCCGTCCTCCCCGGGGACCCTCCGGCGGGGGGCGGCCCCGGCCCGGCGCGACTCGGGGCGAGGCGGGCGGCGGCGGCAGCGCGGCCGCATGACGCAGGCCGGGCAGGGGGCGGCCAGGCCGGCGGGCGGGGTGGGGGGCGGGCAGCGGGCGCTCGGCGGCCGGGCCGGGGGCGAGGGGAGGGACTACCGGGGGGCGAACCGCGCCGGGCGGGGCGGCTCTCCTCAGGCACGGCACGGCGCCACAGGTGGGGAGGGAGGGAAGGAGGGAGGCAGGCACAGCCCAGCCCGGCCCGGAGCGGCCCGAGCCGCCGCCTCAAGCGGGGGGTGCGCGGAGCGGCGGTTGGCGGGTAACGGCCCGCGTAACGGCGCGGGTAACGGCCCGCGTAAGGGCCGCCCCGGCCGCACTCACCATGGTGCGTGCCCCTCCGCGGCCGACTCCCGCCCCGCGCGCCACCAGCACCAGCCGCCCCGGCCCGCGCCCTTGTCATGTGACCTTACAGCCCGCCACGCCACGCCCCCCGCCGCACGTGACCGCCCCCCCCTCCACCTTCCCGTCGCCGCCGCCGACCGCTTCGTGCCCGCCGAGGGCCGGCCGGGGGGCGGGCGGGGTCGAAGCGGGGGGGAGGGGGCGGGCAGCGCATGCGCGACGCGGCGGGAGGGCGCCGCCTAGCGGGCGGGAGGCGGCAGCGCCGCGGGGGGGCGGGCGCGGTGCCGCCCGGCGAGCGCCTTTGCGAGATTCAGGCGCTCGGGCGGGGTTTGCGTGACCCGCCGGGGCTCCCGCCACGCAGCGGTTTGTAACTTACTACCCCCGGTACCATCCACAAAGGTCGGGCAGGGCCCCAAAACCCACGCTCCCCGCGGTGGGATGGCCGCCCCACCTGCTGAAACCAAAGAGCGCGTTCGGCCCGAACAAAGATTTTTGGGGCGAGTAGAAGCAACAGAGATCTCAAGGCAAAGTTTTTTATTGATTTGGAGCTGCTGTAAAACCGCTCCGTGGCCGTTGCGCCGGGTGAGGCAGCGGGGCAGGGGCGCGGGGGGGCGGCACGGGGGGCCGATGCCTCCAACCCTACAGCAGCAAATCCTCCTCCGTCAGCTTCTGCTGCAGCTCGCTGCCTCGCGGGCCCGCTGGGAACACCGGCAGCTTCCTCGTGGAGACACTGTCACCGTCCCCGAGCCCCGACCCAGAGGCTGGCTCCGGTTCCCTCATGTCATCGGACCCAGAGCCGGACTCCGGCCCCGACAAAGGGAACATGTCCTGCAGGTCCTGGTATCGCGCCATCCTGAAACACAGAGCGGCAGCCCGTTTATTCCAAATGTATTACTTTGTTTGTTCTCTCTTAGCACACCGAAGCCTCATGTTGCCCTGTGCGGGTGAGCCGCGCTGTGGCAGGGCTGTCACGGCAGGGATACTGCGTGGTTTGGGTGCCAACATTCAGTGCGCGTTCTGTAACGAACTTACAGGGACATGTCTGCCATGGGAGGAAGGATCCTGTTGGCTCCACCGGTGGGCACGTAGAACCAGGGGCCCTCCTCCTCGATGCAGTTAGCAGACCAGGCGTCGGGGCGGCATCTCACCCTCTTGTACCGTGCCTTCTGCAGCGGAGCACCTGGTTGAATCAGCTGTGCGTTATTCACTGGGAACAGGACGTTATTCACCAGGACCTATTAACTTTATGAGCACCTAGTAAAGCTTAAAGGAGTGGAAGAAAGTCATTGGCGTCACCCTGACTTCTCAACTGCCTTAAGCTAAATTAACCCTGAAAACTTGTTTTAAATGGCTACTGATACCCTAAGTGACATCTTTGCTATCAGAGGCATCTGGTGCTTCTCACACATGGCACCAGGAAGTCCACAGGAATTAGAAATGGAAGCCCCATGGGAAACCAGTGCCTCACACCAATGTCACAGCAGGGCTCATCCCTGGCTCAAGGCATGGCACGTCCGTGGGAGACCTGTGGGCTCTGCCACCTGCAGCTGTCCCCAAAGCTGGTGGAGGTATCTCAAGATCTCCTGGGGACAAGCCACCCCATGGAGAGCTGTCTCCAGCGCCCTCCCTTCCTCTGTTGGCCTCAGCAAGGGTCAGAACCAGCTCCGCTTTGGCTTTGTGTGCCTCAGCACAGCCCCTCTGAGTCCAATGGGATGAGTTTTGGGGGGGAGGTCAGAAACCGAAGGTGTGCCAGGAGCCACCTGCCACAGGAGCAGATCTGGGGACTACGCAGGCTCTCGGAGCGTGTCACCGTAGCAAAGACAGTTCAGGCATCTAGACACGACTCGGGGTTTTGCACACCCACGGTTTCAGTGCTGGTGCCCCCCAGGTGCCTGATCAGAGCTGCCGCTGAAAAGCAGGTATTCAAAAAACACCAAAAGGACAAAATAATGATCATGTAGTAAAGATAAAACCAGTGGCGTTTTGTCCTTCCTCTTGGTCTCATGTAATTAATTTGTTCTGAAGCCTCCTGGCTCATTCTCTCCCTGATGGCATTTCATCTATTTTTTTTCTCAGTTGCTTGGGAATATCTTTCTGTAATTACACTTCTCTATTGGCCTATATATTTCCATAATGTACTAGATGACTTTCAGATACCTCCTACACTCTTCTATAAGAGAAAAAAGATCTCATGGGTATCATTTCCTGATTCTTTTTCAGCATATTCCTTTTTCATACATATTTTCTTCTCTTAGCATATTCTTAAGAAGGTTTTTAATAATAAGTGGCAAAAAAATAAACAACTGCAGCTGAATAATTTACAAATAAACAATGTACAAGAAGCAGGCCATAATCCCTCAAGATCAGCCTCCGAGTGGTAGATACATAACAAAAGCCCATCACTATCACAGCCTTGGGTTGGGGACAAATTATACTCTACTTGCCTGAAAAGCACTTCTCTCTTGCAAGAAACAAATCCACAGAGTAAGTAATCATGAATCAATGTTTTCTTTTAACTGTTTTAGTGCTGCGTGTTGCAATGTTCTACCAAAAAAACCGTTCAATTTCCTCATACTTACAACTAGTTTCCTTTCCTGTCCCCTCAAGAAAGTAGACCAACAGAAGTTATGACATGGGAACTGTTACATACTTCATCAGTAGCTACATAACTGAATAACAGTAGTAACTGGACCACTGTGAAAGGGCTGGTTAAAAATATATATATATTGAAATCTATGAATTGAAAAATGTACACACATACAGCCATGTATTTGATGAAGTATTTTTCTCAGAGGAGCTGGGAAAGGGACACAGAAATGCTCCACTTGCAGAAAGCAACTTTTCTTTTCACTCCCCTTCCAGAAAATGAAATGTTAGAAAAACAGGTTTTCTGAGTACATCTCATTACCCCTAGAAGAAGGTCAGTTTGAAAAATTTGGAGGCTGCCTACTTGGCCTACACCGCATAGCCCAGAAAGAGGATTACCAAGAGAACAACCACCCCGTTTTACCTTGTGCTGTGTATCCCACAAAGAGGATTAAACAAATAGCCAGGAAAATCCTCCCGTTACATCTGATAAGGAGCTGCATTTTGGCCGGCATCCCCCCGCTCGCCACCAGCCTTCACCACAGCTTCGCGCTTCAGAAATACGACGGGGCAAGGGGATCAACTTTTAGAAAAGGTTTCCAAAACCTCAAACCCAACCCATAACCTGCGTCACTACTTCCTGATTGACGGGGGTGAGACATGTACAGAAAAGCCCAGCACTCTGACCTCCCAGCCTTCATCACTCAAAAAAAAAAAAAAAATCCCCACTGCCTTCATCTCCAGTTTTGCCTGAGGAGAAAAGCAAACCCAGGACCAAGCAGCCCGACTGAAGGTGTGTGCTGCCGGCAGCGCGTCGTCCAGGCGTGCATCCCACCCGGTGCCTGCCTGATGCTCAGAGGGCTCCAGGGCATTTGCTGTTTCCTCCAGAGAGAAAAAGCTGCTTTTCATGTCTCCGACTTTCAGGCTGCTGCATTTTTGCATTGGCACTGGCAGTGATTTTCCCTGCCTCGAGCCCTCAGTCCATCAGGAAGGTTGAGAACCAGTTGCTTGCAGTCAGTGCAAGTTTCACCAACTGGGAAATAATCTTTTTCCACAAAAGGAACTTGCCTCTGGAATCTCATGCCAGGGTTGTGTGTTCTTTTTCAAAGTGGGATCTCAAATATTCACGGTAGAAGTGAAAAAATATATTAATTTAGAGAACATATTCTGGTAGAAACGTGTCAGCTCTTTTCTGAAAGGGCACGGAGGATCCACTCAGCCAGATCAGCACCGTGTGGTGCGAGTGTCCCGGGGAGTGTAGCAAAGCATTCGGACAGCGTGTGGCTCTGGGAAGAGCCTGTCTGAAAGCCATGAAAGTCCTTACGTAGATAGACACATGGAAGCTGCCTTCCAGCTAGCTCATACCTTTTCTTGCCTTTCAGTTGTGATTAAGCCAGGCTTGAGTTCACTTAATAAATTACAAACAACAAGGTTATCGAAGCGGTGGAGGTTTTCCTTAGTCATACCATTAGCTGCTGGATTAACTGAGGCACCGATGTGCGGGCCTAACGTGCTGCCAGCACCTTTGGCAGTGCTGCAGCTGATAGTGTAAGTTCTCTGTAGTAAATCTATTTTTACGCAGTGGAAAGTCCATGGAGGCCGCCGGTGGGGATCTGGGCTGAGCGGTGACTTTCTGTGGGGCACGGTGCTCCACCAAACCCCACAACTAGTGGAAGAGACCCCTGCAGCAGCTCCCCTTTCTGGGCTGGGATTTACCGACGGGCCGATGGACCCAGCTGCACGTTCAGCATCAGTGAGATTTATTATGAACCTCTGCACACAGAGTTTTTTTCTGGCACATAAAGAAAAGGCGCCTCAAACCTTTTGCAGGCACAGAAGGACTCACGTGCAGTGGTTATTCCTATCAGCCTCATTTCTGCTTTGTATTTTTAGCATCAACTCTTTTTTCTTTTGTTTTGTTTTTCAAGGTGACGCTCAGCATCAATAGGAAGCTGGGTGAATGCGTGTACGGAGGTGATCAGCTTCCACCTGCTGAGGGCTGCAGAAAACGTTCCGGCAATAACACCTCTCATTTTCCACGGGTCATGGTCACGCGCTGACCCCCTCCCACACCCATCCAGTGTGGGCAAACAACACCCCATGTGAGAAAGCACCCCTCCACTGGCTATTTCTGCCTTTCCCACCGGCCTGGGGCTCTTTCCAACCCAACACTGGAAGCCCTGTGGGATGCAGCTGGAGAGTTGCCCACCAGCAGGCATGGTCATGGGAGGCCAGGGATCCTGCAGGGGCAGGGGGAGCTGCTGGGGGTAGGTGGGAGCTGTAAACCCCCTGTATCTGGAGGGGGATCTCGCAGAGCCGAGTTATCTGTCTTGCATCATCAGCCAATGAGGGAACTTGTAGCGCTGGCAGTTTTGCCACACGGTTTTGTTATTTTCTTCTGTGTCAGCGGCACGCCTCAGGAAATGAGATTGCTTTACAATTGGTAACCATAGGAAGACCAAAGCAAATTTTCCACTCTCCCATCTCACGATGACCTGCGTAATGGGGGCCAGAAGCCTGCGGGGAGCATCAGCCTGGGCCCATCTCCTTCTGTCCTGCTGCGCTTTGCAGGTGCCTACACCCCACCATGCTGGGCAAGCAAAGAGCTTTCCACCTTCCCGCAGACATGGAAGTGATACTGGATAACTGGATCTGAAGCCATCTGGGATGTGCAAGTCTTAAGAATAAAGTGTGCCCTTTGTAGTGTCATGGGATGCCCAAGAAACACTGACTGTGCCATTATTTACTTCTCTATAAACCAGTCAGGACATAAAATGCAAATAATCAGCACAAATTTAAAAAGTCTCATCTTGAGCTAGAGGCCACAGATTGCTGAAAGTTAACACACTTTTTTTAAAACACAGAACAGCACACAAGCTATACGAAACTGGAACACTAACCTTGAAATGTGCTGTGGCGTGACTAACAGTTTAAAAGAAAGAAGGTTTTTTTAAGTCAAATATTTTCAATCCAAGAGGAGATTGGATACCTACCTAGGTCACCATACCTAGGTCAGCTACCTCAATTCTACATCCTGTAAACTGCAAGGAAGATTCAGAGGATAATACTCCTCTTGCATAGATCCTGTGTATACAGACTAGAAAGTTAAATGCCCCAACAGTATAATCCTGTAAAAAGAAGAAATAAATGAGGAGCAGGTATTTGAGAACGCAGCTCGCTCCTGCCTGGGGTATTTCTTACAACTACCACACTGAAGCGCTGCCGTTATTTTCAGATCACATGCAAATCTGATTAAGAGCTTTGCATTTTTCTAAGGCATTAATTGGGGGAGCAGTGGGCAGGTGGAGGGAGGGGGCTGCCTCAGCATTGTGCATCCAGCCCCTTGACCAGACACCGAGGACTCTTCAGTACGTGCCTGAAAAATCTGGGAGCAGCCCCTCCTAAACTATAACAAACACTTCAAAATCTAAAGTGATGAACTGCTCCTTAGTCATAACTCTTGGGGCTATTTTATCTCCCACTTGGCTTCAGAAGTAACAACTGATTTAGTGACATCACTGCATGGGGACCACAACACAGGAATGCCGGGTGCGAGGGTATCCATCCTGCTGTTGAGGGCAGGGGATGTAGGGCAGAGAAAATTGCCCAGCGAGCCCACTTCAGTAACCCAGAGGGGCATCATGGGGGTGTTTCAGCCAATTCTTTGGTGGACACCAACCCCTGCACTGCTCTAGCCCAGATAAGTGCTGGCAGAGCAGCTCGGTCCAGAGGAGCAGTCCAGAGGAGTGGTCCAGAGGGGCAGTCTGATGTAGCCACATCAGGCCGCTCTGCTGCTTTTCCTTGCCAGGCAGTGCAGGTTTGCTTTGTAGCCTGTATTTCCTACAAGCAGCCAGCTGGACAGATGGGCTCCCGTGGGTGCACTGGCACCCACTGTGCTGGTGCTTATCAGCAAGGCAGGCAGACAAGGCGATACCCGTCCAGATGGGGGGGTCCTGATAAGAAAGTTTCTCATTCATAACTGCTCAGTAATCAGATAAGCCCTAACTGTTGCAAAGCCCCTCTGGCTCTCAGGGTCAGCTTTTCCCCTACTTCAGCCAGCAGGAACTCAGTCCTGGCTTTGGCAGGGATCCAGGATGATCCCTGCACCCCTTGAACACTCATCCCCAGCACTCATCCCCAACGGAGCAGCAAAGCCGGCAGCTGGCTGGAGCAGCCAGGGGTGCTGAAGCACTGGGCCCTGCTTGCGATGCTCAGCTCTTTATTTACTCTGCTGGGAAAGTGGAAATATGGCTTTCGTACAGGTCACTGCTCTGGGGAGCAGCCAGTACGAAAAAGGCCACATCTGTTACAAGCAGGGTGGGAAAAGGGGGTAAAAAGGGAATGATGGCAATAGATAAAAAAAGAGGTCAGACTGAGCAGAGGGGAGAGTGTCTGAACAGCAGCCGGGTTGAACACGATGAGCTTTTTTCTTGCCCATCCTGTCTTTTGGGAAGGCAGAACGGGTTTTTTTCCCCAACACTTGCTGGTGAGGTGGGACAAGACCTGTCAGACCTGGACATCCAATGGGCCCTGAGCACATTGATCCATCTCAGACAGTACCCACGAGCTGCCCCGTTAAACACCCCAGAATCACCCTGACTCCCCTCAGCAGCCTGCTCCCTTCCAGGCAGGCAGCCCAGCTAGATTTAAGGATGCTTTCTACCACCAGCTCACATTCAGCCAACGAACCTTTAGGGGCTGAAAGCAAAAATATATCCCTGCCTCCAAACAGCAAAGAGCTGGCAACCCCACGGAGGAGTTTTGGGTTGATCTGGGGGGATTTCTAAATCCAACCCTGAGCAAAGATGAATCCTTAACCTGGGTCACACCTGAACTCAGCACCTGGCCCCTGTATTCACCCGTGTACCCGGAGCATCATGGCATGTGTAGCAGGGCGGTACGTGGCATCCCTCAGCCTCTCGTGCCACCGCCTCTTGCCTCCTAGAGCAGTATCTGGACCTGGGCCATGAAGATAAGATTCTGATCTTGCAAGAAATCATTAACGCCCACGTCCATTGGGTAGAAATCAGACATTTGCTACCATCTAGATCACACAGAAGAGCAACTCTTTGTTTTTTCCCATGATGAAGGTCAACAACAAGGAGAGATCTTTGCTGGAAAGCCGCAGCTGCATCAAGATTGAATGCAGCCACTGACTGACAGGAAGCTGCCAACGGCCTTTCCCCATCAGCGATCTCCCCTCTGCCAAAAACGTTAACCAAGCAACAGGCCTGTCCTTCAGGACAAAAGAAGCAGCTTTCCTTCGTGTTGGGAGGTGCAATGCTTTCTGCTTCCATGCACCAAAGCCTGGCACAGCATACTGGCTGGCAAATGTGGGACTACAGTTTAAAATCAACAACTTGTTAAGACATGACACAGCAGCTGAGCTGCAGTTTCTGATTCAGGAGGCAATTTCAGTAGCCATCCTTCCACCTGTAAAACCTCATCCAAAAGCAGCACCATCCCCATGGTGGAAACGCCCAGCCCTCACTGGGGGCAGGACTTGCACAGTGGAGCAAGGGGGAAGGGAGTCCCTTTCATGCAGCTGTTCATTGAGAAAATGCCCCTAAAACCACAAGGAATTAACTAGGGAGAGAAGGATGGTGGGACAAAGATGTTTTAAAAGCAAAGCCTGCTGCCCTGTTCCTCTGCTGCTTCTCTGGGAGTGTCTTTTCATTGCAAACCGGTTGGTATTGATGCATATGTAGCTGGTTTGAGCTCAGTTACCTGGGTATGACACACAGCTGTTTTTCCAGAAGATGGTTTCTTCAGCACAGGACAACTTCACATGAGTAAGCTAGCTTCTCAGCAGCTTTTAGATGCTTTATGTCAACCCTGGGGCCTTCCCCCATCCGATCTCCACCCCAAGCAGCTCACCTTGCCTCCAGTCTCTGCACAAGTGCAAAGCTACTTCTAAGCACAAGCACCACCAGGGCCACAGAAAAACTTCACACTGTGTGCGAGGAGAAAAGGCATCAGTGGATTTAGGAAGACAGAGAGGAATGGGAAGCACAGATGGTCCTGTGGAGGTCTGCCCTGAACCAGAACCACTTCTCCCATCCCATGTGTAAAGTGGAGCGGAGCTGGTGTTCAGACCCCAGTTAACCAACCCTTTAATTACAGTCACAGTTTTGTGATCTTCACTGAGTTGTTGGGGAAAGAGGTGAAATTACATTTAGAGTAAAAGAGAACAGGGGGTTTGTAACTCCTATTGGCCAAAGGAGCTGGACATTTTTAAACTAGTTTTAAGCGTGTTTGTTTTAGAAGAAATATCCTTTTGTTTTTGAAATGTGACACACAGAAGAGAAAAATGAGGAAGGCATGAAAAGCAGGCCTGCCATGGGAGCCTCTCCCCAGCAGGACCGGCACACCCCAGCCCACCAAGCCCTTTCTGAAGCATCTGCTTCATGCTCTTGGGATGGACACTGCTGCAGCACAAAGCAACATGTTCCAAACTGGTGTCCCTCAGGTTCAGAAACAGCCTGCAGTGCAGACGAAGCTCTCTGCCCCTGGCAGCACAGGGGATTTCAAGATGGGTACATCCCTTTAGAAAACACAATTTGCATTCATTAGGAAAAAAAGCATTTTTTGCCTTTACCTACTTCAGAGAGATAGGCTCTGTAATAGCTCTTATTTTTTCATCTCTTTTAGTGCAGAAGAGGACTCAGACAGGGGTCAGCCAGCAGAGAAAGCCGAAGGCTGGGGCAAGATTCATCTCCTCTAACCTTTCTAGCAAACAGTGCAGCAGGGAGGCCAGGACAGGCTGACCAGGGAGGTAAGACTCATAAGACCTTGCATTTGTAATACCTTGAGCCTTTATGGTGTAGAGAGTGAAGTATGTCTTTCCATGAGCTCTATGTAATGCTGGCAGCTTGGTGGCATAAGAGAATATTAAGGCAAAGCACACGAAAAAGTTAAAAAGGATTTGCAAGTTATTTGCCACAAGTTCCAGATGTGGACAAGCAGGATGGATAGCAGCGTGTGGCACTCATAAGCCCTCAGTGTCCGCACACAAACCCTTGGTAAGTATTTGGTGTTCAGAGTATACTTCACTGGCAGGAGATTACGGGTATTCTTTATTGTCCCCTCCTTGCCTGCAGACCACATGCTGCCAATTGGATCCAGCATCACCATTTCTGTCTCCTTGTCTGTACCGGACATGGCTTCTGGGGTGTCACTACCTCCATTATTTAAAAGTTCTGCCTTTCTAGTGGAAGGAGGCTCTGTGCCCACTTGATTGCATCCTCTTGTGAATTGCTGTGAAATGGCTCTGGTGTTCGCTGAACCCACAGGCTATCCAGAAATGGGCTGCAGGAGAGCAGGAGGGACTTAATAGCCAACACTCCAAGTGGTTTGAGACCCCACCTGTGAACCACTTGCTTTTGTGTCCCTCCAAGACATACAGCATACAGGAAATCATCGTGTTAGTTTCTTCTTCTTTTGCCCCATGCATTTCACCTGTGGATCTCAGAGTAGCTCTCTGACGCAAGTGCTTGTACTCTTACAGCATTCAGTGACTAACGCCAGCTCACTCCATTACATGCCCATCGTGACCTTTCCTGCAATCACTCATCCAGTTCCTCTTTGTTTCAGCAGAAAATTGCATTAAAAACCTCAGTGAAATCCTTGAATCCTTGTTCAATTCCAACTAGTAAGTCTTTTTTATAGCAACAATGAGCACGTAAAAAGACCAAGTATTTTGTGCGTACCGAAGGCCAAAACCTCAAGCACTAAACATTCAAAACATGGCTAAAACCACTCACATTATTAAAGTCCTTGGTGTTAAGCCACCACATTATCAATCACTTTGCCCTAAACAAATGTTTGATACCACAGACAATTCCCATTCTGAAAAGAAGCAATGCGTTTGCAAAACACGTTTAGCATCCCAGCAGTCCGAGAGTCTCTCTGGCACACCATCCAGATCTTCAGCTGTAAAGACACAGTCGTACAATGGTTTTGGAAAAAAGGCAGCCAGGCAAGTAGTCTTGTCAGGAAATCTCTGTTTGTACGCCTACCCATGACACAGAAGAGCTAGAAACCACCAGCCAAACTGCAACACTAAAAAGTGCTAGCAGGCACTTTACACAGAGTTCCTGGGAAGTATGCAAAAGCAGTTTTCAAAGCAAATTTTAAACCTGCATTAATAATTTGTGGTGAACTCTGAAGCAGTCAAAGATGTTGCAATTGAGGAGGAAAGAAAGTTGACAAATGCTTCACACCACAACTTTACACACTTGATTTTAACATAACAGTCTTTAGTTCTGTAACTTCAAGACTGCAGAAGGGTTGGCCTCATCAGCTGCCAGCCTAGCTAAGTCCTCCTTCACAGAACTAATTCTGGGCATCTTACAGTGAAAAGTTCCACAGAAAACACCTAGGTAACACCAACTGTCTCAGTTTTTTTAAAAAGACTCACACAAGTAAAGCTCATCTTCATTCTCAGCATGGAGCGAAAACACCAAACGAACCCAAGACGAGTAAAGCCACGCATTAACGAGATCAGCCTTGTTCCTCATCGTCTGATGCTGAGCTTGATCAAGCTCCCACAGTATTTCTGGATGTGGAAGCACAGCAGCAATCAAACCCTGTGAGTGCTGCACTGATACACTGACGCATCTCTGTTTTGCAGATAGAGAAGGAAACCACTCACATTGCCAGGACCACATGAGCCTATGCCGGGGCAGGACCAAAACTCCCAACAGAGGAGCCTTTGGGCAGGTGAACAGAGCGAACCAGCCCGGGAACCTTTTGGTTTTGCCACACCAAGGCAGCAAAAGCCACCAGCTGCTCCCTTTGCAACACAGGGGACCTGTTTTCCTGCTGCAAAAGGGAAGCGAGGGCTCACTTCTGCCTGCTTCCCCCCGTATTTCAGCTAGCTTAAAGAGGGGAGAACGGAAAAGGACATGGCTGTCACCTCTTGCTGCTCTCCTTCAGCCCGGTTCCCTCAAGGGGAAAAAAAAAAAAAAAAAAAAAAAAAAAAAGAGCCTCCTTTGATGGGTTTGCAGGGAGAGACACAGAACAGACGCTGGTTTCTTTCCTGTAATATTTAAGCACAGCACAACCTTCCTGATCGACCTGTTTTATAACACATACCATGTCTCTAGCCAGCATGAGAATTAAGAGCACTTCCATTAAAACAGAACTGTGGGTTTAATCAAACCAAATTACTTCTCATTAGTATTATGCACTCCTTGAAGAAGTATGCTGAGGTTATAGCCTCCCAGTTCAGACCTTACTCTCAATATGAATCTTGCACAAACATGAGCTTCTTGTAAACCTCTCTGGTTTATGCTGGGTAAGGAGAAACAACTAGTAGAACAGAAAGGAGGTTTCAGTTGTAAGATTCTGTTGCCGTACAAATAGGAAAAGAAATGCAGGTTAAATGGAGTTCACAGGAACCTAATCTTTTATTAATCTTTGAAAAAAATGCCTGACCTCACACACACTTTACAGTTAAAACTCAACATTCCTGAAGGCAGCTTTGCTGCTTAATCCAACAAGCTCCCTGCCTCCTTTTAACTAAATATACACTCTTACTTAACTTAATTCTCTCAAATAATTGAACAAACAGGAATTATTCAAAACATTTCCTTAAAAAGACATGCCTTAAAAGAACCACAGTGTTGTGTGTTGTGCTGAGCATCTGGCACAATACCATCTCCAGTAATAAAATATACCTAGCTGGTGACAGTCTTGAATGTTTACTATAGAAGATGAAGAATTGTCATCATTGGTTTCTGTAACTCCATATGCATTTATATTAAACGCATTTACACTGTACTGCATGGTTTTTAAGAAAAGCTGCAAAGCTGAAGTGTTCTGGGTATCTTCAGAGGAGAGAGATTTCCAAATCACAGCACCAACCGCACAGCTGTATTGAAAAAGTTCTGATCCCTCTTTATTTCTAGGCCTTCGTGACTATGGGCTCACTCCTACCTGTCTGCTGAGCTCTCAACAGGATTTTGGTGAATTCGGAACATTCCTCTGCACACAACTGCTGGTTAAGAGAGACACATCGCCCTGCACTTCACGTGGCTTTGCCTACCCTGCAGGTAACTTTTGACACTTGCCTCAGACCAGTAGTTGAAGGATATGACAGGAAAAAGAAGAGAAAAAATTATTTTGCATGCTGGTATAGGCCACAATCTACCTTTCCCCAAATTACAAGTAAACTGAAGTTTGATGAACTAATCCTTGCTTTTAAAAATTTGCTCAAAGGCTCTCAGTGGTGGAATATTGATGTACAAAAGAAAAAAAAACCCAACCCCAAACACATATTCTTCTACTTGAATATGAAGCTAAAAGCTAACAGGAAAAACCCTCTAACTTTCAAATCACAACTTTGTGGTAAAAGTGCATGCTAGCTTTAATTGAAATCATAGACAAAAATAACGTGCAATACAGCCCACTGAGAACCGTTTCACTGAGAAACTCTGGGTCGCCCTAACTTCAGGCCACAGGAAGAACTGAACTGAAAGATCTGACAGCATAAAATAAACTCCTAAAGGCTGACTAGCCAGTTTAGTAAAACAGGAACACCACACACACACGTGCACCTACTCTCTTATTCTGCATGCATGCAGGGAGCTGGTCTAGTTTTGAGTTTTGCTGTCTCTCATTTCTAGGACCCATTTGTTGGCCTATTTGTTTGCGGTTAGTCTTCTGCAGAGAATCCTGCAAGCTAGAGATTTTTACCACATGTTTGAGATGTACATACACTTTTGCTTGCACATGCTTCCCCTCACACCCTTCAAGCTAACGTCATTTTTTCCCCCCCTTGTTTTCTTGTACTTTCCAGAAGAACGCAGTTGTGTTGACTATACTCCTTCAGTGCTTTCTATTGCTATTCTTCCCACAAACTTGACAGTGGCAAGGCTGCTGGTGCACAGAAAGGCACACTATGTGCGCCCCATCACCTTGCCACTTCACTTTCCCCATATCCCCTGGCATCTCTGACCATAACCTCTTAATATATGGTTGGACAATGTGCTCAACCTGTATTTTATCTAAAACGGGTCCTGGTTCATAATCCTTCTATGGACACCAGAAATACAGAGACAACCTCTGTGGCCATTTTGGGTCAGAAATGCAGTCTGGTTTTCTATAAAGAGTAAATAGGTGGCTAAATTAGAACAAGACAAAGGTAACACATTGTGCAAGGCCAGGAACATTGCCAGGTCAGCAGGTCCTTAATGACAATCAGGACAACTTCAATAGAGAAGTCAGCAATTGATGGCACACAGGCAAATCTGGAACAGCACTTCAGCAGCACTGGGATCTGCAGCAACTTCAGGGAGTTCCCCGCTTGCAGCTCCTGCTAAGACAGCACCCGGGCTCCCTGACCAACACAGGGTAAGAAGCCATCCATGGCATCCCAGGCATTTAAGCTGTATTTGGCAACTGTTTGAAGCACAGCACCTCTTAACCTGTGAATTCTCTATAGTATATTAAAAGCACGGTATCTCCTCCCACCACAAGCGAAAGTTTCCTGCTTTCTTGCTCTTGGTTCTGGGACTTCAATTGTTTATGTTTTTACTGAAGATACGCACATGGGAACGCTTTCACAACTATTTATTTTGGCCAAAGTTGTAACATAGATCATATCTTAAAACACAAGGAAAAATAATTCTAAGGACTCTGAAAAAACATTTAGCCAAGCTAGTCCATTTATTGAGCCTCTATCAACTAGGTTTTGATTAACAGGGGAAAAAAGAAAATACTGAGCAACATACAAAATAAATACTGGAAATAACATACAAAGTTCCCTTCATATGGATAAAGTTTTCAGGGGATGAATGTCAGAAGAGGTAAGATGCATTCTAGTTGGAAGAACATGCCTCGGACTTCTTAGAAAAATTTTCCTAAAGAAACAGATTCTCTTAAAAGAAAGAATTTTCATACAGCACTACATTTAGAAACTAAACCATATGCCAAAGGAAAAAAAGTAAGGAAATAAAGGTTTATCTTTACATACAGGACAAACAATACAAAGCATTAGCTGGACATTAACTTTACATTTAAAGTTCATACCATTAGTGTGGGTGAGCTACTGAACAGGACAGCTCTGAGTTTTTCACACATACTACTGCAGGCTCTGGATGGAATGCCAAACTGTAGACGCTTCCGTTGTATCCATCAGTACAGAAGCTGTCTGACAGCACTGGTTTTGACAGATATCATTTTAATAGTGCACATTTCCTTCAAGGTAAGTATTTATATAAATGGACATAGTTTTGCTCTTAGCCTTTCCATTCTTGTTGGAAGAAGACCCACCATCTCCTTACTGAGTTCTAGTTCAGTTTCAACAGCACGGACAGCATCTGGATACTTCTCACAATAGTCTACCAGAAATGTGTAATATTCCAATGATGTCTGCATGTTTTCCAGTTGCTTTTTGCTATCTGAAGTAATAAGCTTACCATATAGTCGTGCAATATGAAATTTAGCCACCATTGCAGGGCGAAGAACATCTTCCTCGAGCTCTTCAGGAAACACCTTATCTGGGTTCCTCAAAGAATCTAAGAAGAGTTCATAATATTTGATTGCTAACTGAGCCAGAGAATTGATTTTTTTAATTGTGTGGGAGTCTAGCTCCTCCAACCTGTTACCAATAGCTACCTTTAAATCCATCATCTCATAGTAAGTGTCGGCTAGTTCAAACTGAAGCTGCCGACTAATCAACAGATAGTACTGTGGATTCAAGTCTGCATATATAGGCTCCAGCATGTCTATTCTACGCTTGTGCATTTTGCAGCGCCTCTCATAGTCTTCTTCAAAGAAAGCAAGTACCTTAAACAAAGCACTGTGATCCTGAACAATTTCAATATGGTCAGTAACATAACCATCAACCTGAAAGAACTCTTTTGCTTCCTGAACATAGTTCTGACCAACTAGGAATATTTCTCTGGCTTCTTGAAAATCTAAAGGATACACACTGCTCACTTTCTCTTCCATGGCTAAGACAGAGTCACAGATATCACTCGTCCCAAAAAGGACAGCTTTTTTCCTGCCCTTCTCTTTTTCATCCTCTTCCTTTTTCCTTTGGGCTTTAAGCTCCAATTGCCTGTCTGGATCCAGCTCTCCTATGTTATCCTGAAATGACAAAGCACACTAATTAAAAGTGCACATGGCTTATGGAGAGAGACTTAAGACAGAATCATTTGAAATACAAACTAGTTAGCAACAAGACAGAAGAGAAGATACGTTGGCATATAAGACCTTCTATTCACACAAAATAACTATGTACGTTACAGTCTATCTTAAGTCTTAGGTTTTTACAGAATCTAATTTAGTCTCCCAACCCTGTGTGACAATATAGCTAAAACAATAAATGTAAAACCCAAAGGCCCTGACCCTGCAAAGCATTTCAGCAAATGCTTAAAGGAATGAAATGAATGGTTGAATGAATGAGAACACCAGCACACAAAACTGCTGCATATTAAGACGACGCTCTTACTAGCCATTAAATAAGAAGTAATCTGCCAAATCAAGCTGCAAGAAAACGCAGCAGAGAGAAGGGAAATCTGTGAAGTTGCTGTACAAGTAGCACAGTAATCACACTACAGAGATGATCTCCTATCTGTGCTTACTTCTAAGTGCTGCATTAAAGTCAAAGCATACTACAAAATGCTTGCTACATTGCGAGCGTCTATTGTATTATTCATTGGGTGATTGCTTATCACTTGCTACCAACTGTGAACTGATTCCTGTTACATATATCAAATCAGACTTTGTTTTTAAACAAATGACAGCTACATAACAGATATTCTGTTACCTCAAGTAATTTCCGAGCGCTTTGCAGGAGATTCAGGCAATACTTAATCCAGCATCTTGCAATTTCAGCTTTTCTCTGTCGAAGGTCCTGTTGGTCTTGCTCTGTTTCACCTATTGAATGGACATAAGCACATAAAAACTTCTGGAGAACTTGAGCACTCCAGCAAGAACTTCAAATGCTACACACAAGGAGTAAGCTATTTGCATGTAATTAATTTTTCCTCATTGTTAGAGAGAAACATGTTCTCCACATTAAGTTATATAATTCTGTAAACTGTCATTCTGGTAGAAACCCATATAGATTAATATGGATTCCTCATGCATGAATTCTTCAAAAAATAGATCATAATGTATGTTTAAAAAGACCTTCAATCGTGAAGGTGTTTTACTGGAAAAGGTTTTCATGCCTCTGGTAACAAGAGAAAGAAATTGGGATAATTTGTTTTTTGAGATTCGGCTGCCTGCCCAGTAATCGTTCCTGAGGATGATTAGGGCCTTTGTATTGCAACGGGCCCCAGACTTGTTACCAAAAAGGGAACAAAAGTAGGGGAAACTGCCTTTGGTTCAACCACCTGGTACTAACAAAGTATTTGTTAGCTCTGCAGATTTGGTATTTTTCTCCCCAGTTTCCCAACTGCCATATAAGGAGCAGCACTGCTGATGTCTCAAGATAATATTTTCAGAAACCAAATGAATTTCAAAGGGAATTCATTTCCCAGTCTCTAGGCAAAAAGCAGTGTGTTACCTGAACAATGAGGGGACACTAGAACTCCTGTTCACCAAATCAAAAGCCAATTTCAGACTCAGATCCACTGTGTTTATTGTATTTCATTACAGCCAATCAAGTTGTTCTTATTAAGGAAATAATTGTTGCTAATCTAAGCAAAGGCACCTTTACTAAGTATCTGTGTGTGTGTTTATATTCCAATTAACAGGATAAAATGAATGTGCTTGAGAGCAGCCAATGCTGACTGTGTATTAGTCTTTCTGTAAGTTAGAACTTTCTGCATAATGATCTTCAAGTCCACAGCCCAGCTCCCTGTACTGTGAAAAGGAAGGGAAAATAGGATAAATGTTTACTCCATTGAAACAAACACAAATATCACTACTCCTGTTTGTTGTAGGAGGAAGTCAAGATAGAAGTTAGCCAACTGGACCAAAAATCGCACAAGAAATTATAAAGTACCATTAAAAATAGGCCTCATCTACCACTTCTGGTCTTGCACCTGAATCTGAGACCATAACTGACTGTATGTTTCTACACGCCTACTGAAAACATAACCTCATTTTTTGGCTTAAGTATCATATACTGATAACTGTGCAGTCAGGTACCTATGGAAGCCCATAAACACTGATTCAGACCTACTGAATCTTTCATAATATACTGTTTTAAAACAGTCTAACAAATTAGCATAACCTGACTCTCTTGACAGCCCTATTTCCCTGAAACTAAAAAACTTTTAGACATCATCCTCAAAGTACTGAAAGGCAACTGCATAGAGTTCTATATTTTTGAGCTAAGAGAAATACTAAAAGCAACTAATGTACTGTCACTGCACATCAATTTAAAAAAGTCAGCTGTATCTATTCAGGTTATATTTTAACCTGAAACAACATCAGTGGATTAAACATTTTGCGTTCTAAACAGCTCAAACCATTACAAGTTAACCAATATATTCACTGTTGGAAGTCAGAGTTATGAACTCACACAGGGCCTACCCGAGTACTTGCTCACTCTCCATGAGTTAAAGCTCTATTGATTTGAAGCTTCCACTTGCCCAAGCCACAGAATGTAAAAAGATATTGCTGTAGGTAAGTAAAGACTAAGCCTAAAACAGAGGACTGACGCTATCATGTAACCACAGGTCCTTAACTGCGGTCAGCTCTCTAAAAGTTTCTTTTACTGATCTTCACACTGAATCACAGAGTTGTTCCTTTGCATCAACACCAAAACGACAAGAAGAGCTATGACTCCAAAAATAGCTATTGATGAGGCTGCAGCATCCAGCAACAAAAGACGACACAAGTACCTTCTGGATTTGGGGTTTTTAAGAGCTGCAGTTTCCCTCTCTCTTTTAAAACTATCCCCAGGAAGCATCTGGTTTGGTTCATTGAGTTCACTGAATCATTGCCCTCTGATTACCGAGAAGCAAAGGCAAGCTGCATTTTAAGCACATGTAGATGAACAGAGATATTGCCGCTACTGAAATGGATATTGGTTTATATTTCACTTTTGTTCCGGTATGCTTTCTGAAACACCAGCAACAAGCACTTGAGTTTTTCTCACAGGGTTTACTCATAGCCAGTCTTCAGCTGTAGTAGCAGCAGCTCTTCAGAAACATTCCACTTTGTTTTACTTTATAAAGTATTATAAAGTTTTACTTTATAAAGTATATAGTATAATATTATTATAAAATTATACCATATACTTTAATATAATTTAATATAACTATAAATTAATTTATAAAATTATAAAGTATTCCACTTTAATTGTTAATTACAAAGACTTTAGAAAATTAACACTGGGATTGTTTTGTATGTATTGCTAGACTTCAGTATTAACACTGTGTCTCAATCATGCTTAATTCACAGCATTTTATTCAAAACTTTTACATGAACTTACTGTCTTCAGCAGATGGCACCTGTCCAGCTTGGCTGAAGATGACACTGGCTGCTGCTAAACAGTGCCGGGACTCCATAAAGCATTGCTGAGAGAAACAAAGAGCAGCATTTAACAGTGGTATAAGCAGCCTAAGCACTGCCCCTCACCTCTAGTAGTAAAGATATACAAAGACAAGGGAAATGATAGAATTGAGAGGCTCTGGAGCATATTCCCCTGGACGCTGGGAAAAAAAGACAATTTTCCCACGTCTAATACTGAATACAGTATTTTCTAACCAAACATTTTCTCCCTACAACAGCCACAATAGCAAGCCTTGCTTTTAATATTAGATACATACCTTGCGAACATTTTCACTGTTCTGATCTATGCTACTATCGCTTCCTTGCGGTAAAGGAAGTGATGTCTCGTGGTAAAGATTGTATCACAGAGTGTTAGTCAGAATGAGCTTCACATACAAGTCAACATTATGAGTCAGACCTAGGTTCCTTTACTCTTATGTGGCAGTTTAATAGCCACTGTTTAATGATTAGTGCTATCAATGCATCAAAGAGACACAGACATTACAAGTTACTGTTGAAATTAGCATTAACTGGCTTAAGTACAGCACAAGCCTTTTAAGCATCTGAAAAAAGCGTCTGAATAGTCTGGACTATACACGTTCCTAAATAAAGCTGAAGCATTTCCTAACACAGTAGATGATTTAGAGTCAACACAGATGTGTGGAAGCAAGCAGCTACCATGTTACATACCCACTTCTACATTCACATAGACTCGCACCGGTCTTAAGCACATGCTAAGGTACAAAGGACAATAATTTATACAAAATGCAACATGTAATTACCTTGGCCCTCAGATGTTTTTGTGAAAGAACAATATAAGAAATAATCTAAAGTTCAGTGATTAGAACCTTAAAGTTTTACTTACTAACATGTTGCATCATTACTGACACTTCATTAACTATACAGCTCTTCTTATGTCTACACCCCTGCTCATTTTTCCTACTGCCATTACACCACCACAGGAAAGCCACTATGTCCTCTTCAGAAAAAACTAACAGGTGTTTCACACCAGAAGACAACTCGTGGTTTTACAGGAGTACATTTTAAATTCAAAACGAGCCCCATCTCAAACAGCTGTTTAAATAATTGTCTTACTTGACAATTACATTTATAATTACAGCAGAAAAATATGAGGTATATTACCTTGGATAGATAGTACTGTGACAACGTAGCAGCATTGAGTGCCCATTCTACTGGGTAGTAGCCACAATACTCAAGCTGTCGTTTAAGAGTTGTATGACAATACTGGGCAGCCTCCTCAATCATCTCCAAGTGTTGGTAGACTTGAGCCAGATAATACAGAGTATGTGTATAGGCTTTTTCAAATCTGGAAAAATCAACAGTCTCTTTAGATTTCCTCTTTTTTTTTTTCCCCCTCCCTGAATACACCTTCATAAATTAAAAAAAACAAACAAACAAACACAAAAAAACCCAAAACAAAAAACCAAAACACAAATAATAATTTGTGTATGCTGCTACACGTCTACCTTTTGGATCTTTCTTGGTCTGTGAGTTTTTCTTCTTCTGCCATGAAATGTTCACTGGGATCCAGGGGAGGATTTCCATCCTGCAAAAGTACAGGATAGGTTCAGCAAACTACATTTCTCTTACTTTGTACTCTAGCGCTCCCTCTTGTAGCTACAGATGATTTACCGTTTTTCAATCCCAAATCCAACAAAACTTCACATAACATGTCTACACCTATCTCAATATCACACCTCTGGAGCAACTCCACAGACCTCCGGAGATCTAGAGGTTGAAAGCCACAATTCCACACAGAATTACATGATTTTCATCTTGTAGAAGACTACTTCTTATATACTTTAAAGTAACACATGCTGTCTGCAACCACAGTCCTGCAGAATCTGAATTAGTCTACAGGACTGTAATTGGGTGTCTTATTTTGGACAATAACCTTCTGGCTTTTAATGCATCAATTTAACACCACACATACCTTCAAGTGTGAAATATTCGTTTGCCTAGCTGCACTGATCAGTAACAAGAAAACACCCTGCAGGAAGTACTGCAAAGAACATTATGTGCAGAGAGTGCTCAGCAGACGTACTGTCAAGACTTACCACTGTGAAATGACTCTCTTTATTCACAAGCTGGCAAGACTATTTACCCAAATATATGAGACAACAGGCAATGTCTTTGGAGGATGAAGCTGCTAAACCTTGATACAAGGTACGACCCACATGTAAGCTATTAATGACGTAAACTACTTCAATGAGAAATGCTTTTTTGGTTTTTAAACCATGGGTTTTGTCAGAATCGTTATACAGACAACTATCATCTTTCAGCACTGCTGTGTCCAACCTTGCCTTAAAACAACTGTTGATAAAGTTAAGAGTCTGCATAACTGGCAAGCCCAACAGATTTACATTGCTCATGGCAAAGTTTTATTAGTCTGTGCTTATCTAATTACCTTTGTAGTTGTGAATACCTTCAGATGCCAATTCTAAAAAGCTTCAAATGCAGGTGTCTTTCTAAAGGGGTCTTTTTTTTTCATTACACAACGCATCCTGAAGGATATTCAACATGTCTGCTGGCAACAGAGCCTAGCTTAGCACACAACTTTCCTAGCCCTCTCCTAACCCCACTTATTTCTTGGCACAAGAGAAATTAAGGCAACAAATAAAAAGCAGTTCAGAGAAACACTTTTCTTAAGATGATAAGGACTCAGGCAGGAATAGAAACAAAGGTAGAGAATGCATTCAGTTTTATAGGGAAGAAAACATATCCTTATGTTTGTGCTTCTCATTTTAAAAAATCCTGAACGGATTTGTTTGCTTTTAATGGAGAGGTTTTATTCACCTACAAGGATGAACAAATGGGTTTGAGACAATGACAAACAAATAAAAGTGTGTTTAACCTACCAGAGAGGTGTAGGGTTTTTTTTACATGATCTTTTATTCTTTATGGTTTTCTGTTTATACCTCATTGGTTTATAAGATGTGAATTTATCTTGTTTTCTTTAGATACAAAGGCTTACAACCTTACAAAGGCACTCAAACCTCCTAACAAGATTTGGAGTATATTCTGGCAAGACTAGAGCTGTTCCTGCAAAGAAAGCAATTGAAATGACACAGTAAGAAAGACCCTTGCCTCCTTCCCCTGTCTATATGTTTATCCTCCAATGTCAAGCCTTATGCCTTTAATTATCCTTTGGAAGAACTCTGCAACTTTACAGGTGGACTTTATCAGCCCAGGCTCCTGCCCATGAAGTTTAGCGCCCTCAGATTTTCATTGTAGTGCATTAAACAATCAGCTTTCCTAACAGCAAAATGTTGTTAAAATAGATAATTGTTTTTTGGAAAAAAACTTGAAAATATATGTAAGCTCAAAGCATTCAGGAGCAGAAAGCAAAAGGATTTTTTAACTCTACCAAAATAATTTTATTCTTGCAATTGCCTTGGTTTTGCTGTAGTTGCTCGTGGAGGCTGGGGCTGGGGGGGCGGGGGAAAGATAACCCCACTCAATTTGTAAGTTAACTAGACCCAGTTAGTAAAAAACTAAATCCACCAGTTCAGGAAAACACTTCCATCAACAGTTTACCAAAGATGATCTGACAGGAAGGCTTTCGGCTTTCTGATAGCCTAAACACGAGGCATGTTAAGAAAAGTACATTCAGATTTTTAGAATCCGTGAATTATGAATGTTGACATGGTTGTACAAATCCTAAAGATCAAACACCACTGCAGGGAACTCAAGTCCTTTTCATAAACCATAAAGCAGCCTAACAAGCTCCCCCCCATGCCCTGTGTTTTGGGGGGATTTTTTGTTGCTTCTTTGCAGATTATGTCAAATACAGTTCAGTATTTTCAGAGAAACATGGCAGAAGTCCAGTGAAGTTACCACAAAAGCTCTTTTGTTGTAGTTCCTTCTCAAAAAATGTCTTTAGGCATAGCTATGTTTGACTATATAATGCCCTGAAATATAAAGTGGCAAATAAAAAAACACCGAGGAAAAAAAGAAAGTGACAAAGTGACCTGATGTGGCTTACTGACAGTCACATATGTATACCCCAGTCAGGAAACAAAGCCCCAGGAAGAATATTCACTAGCCACTACTAACAAAAATAAACCGTTGCAGAAAAGTCCACAGTGAAAATGTGGAAGTATTCAGCTGCAGTGTTTAATCCACTGAAATAGATGGCAGTACCAGCTCAAGTGCCAGAATCCTTCAGAGGTGATATGGAAGCTAAGAGTATCGTATCTGGTTGGGTATAAACATCCAAGTTGAACATCAGGAATCAATTAGAGAGGGTCTGTAGAGAGATGTGGTACCTCTAGTTAGCCTAACTGATCCAGAGGGCAGGAAACAAACAGACAAGCAAAAGCAGAAGTGGGTTTTTTTTCTGGTTCTGTCTTTTCTCTCTCCTGTTGCTGTAGGATAGCCAGTGTGGCGACAAAGGTGGGAATATGGCAGTAACCAACCAGCCAAGACTAACCCATTCTAAAGTTCCCATGAGAATAATCCAAGTTCACATAAAACCTGAAATGCAATTTCATTAAACTAAGTTCTGTCCAACCTTTACAGTTATCGGAAGACACAGATACTGCTCCTTTAAGGTCACAAATGTTTTCAGCTCACTCAGGAACTGCCCCTGATGCAAGTCAGTGTAGGAACAAATTTGCAAAAAGCTTAAAAATAGCACAGAGGAGCCTTAGTCAATACACAGCACAATCCACAACTCAAAAGGTTATTTAATATGCATGAGGTTTAGCTGTTTATAAGACTGTCCTTTTGGATACAGACCTAAACTACTTGCCTCTATGCAACACTGTGCACAATCAGAGCAAACCATGCAAATATTAGTTTTGTTTCCTTTTCCCACTGAATGCAATGGATTGACGTTTTACAGAATTTCCAATGTAAGATTAAGAATAGTCTCAATTAAAAGCCAAATCCTACCTAGCTCCAATTTTGAACTATCAAATCAAAGAGCTTTCAGAAAGGACCATTATTTTTGAGCAAAATTATTTTCCTGAATAAATCCATTTTGAAATTAGCAAGTGACCCTCTAGCTTGCCTCTTCCTATGCTAACAGTACAAATCACATCACTTTTGAAAAGTATCATAGCAACCAGTATAAACTGCAGAAACTCAAGTTCCATCACTGGGGGGGGGGGGGGGGGGTGTCAAAGATTACTAAACCTGTAAGTATTAAGTGAAATTAAGACCTGTCACAATTTTAATAAACACAGTACCTCTTTCATGTATTGATTATACAAGGCTTCCGCAGATTCCAAGTAAGTTTGTGCAGTTTTAATTTCATCCCTTTCAGACCACAGGATACCTAGATTGTTCTGAAGGTAAAAGAAAAACTAAGTTAGTTATTTTCCCATTATGTCCCATTTAGACCACACATTTTCTTCAAACAATTTATCAGTCTTCATTCTTATACAGACACGTTCTAATACAAAGGACTTCAAAAAGCAAAAGTTGTGCTCACCCGTTTTATTGGCAGTTGCTCAAAAGGGAAGGATCTCACACAGCTGCAAATACATACAAGTCACCTTGTACAATATAACTTTCTGTATTTAGTGTGCTAAATAAGGATTGGTGTGTTCAAATAATGAGCTTTTTCCACACAGTGTATTCTTCATCTGATTCTTGCAACTCTGATGTTATATATAAATATCATTTAAAAAGAGCCAAGGAATTAGAGATTTGTCATCATGACTGTAGAAAAATTTAACAGGGGAAAGATACGCTCAGAATGAATGCTTGTGTATTTTCAATAACAAAGAGAGATTAAAAGAGCTGTTAAGATGCAAAAGCTACAGATTACTGCCTTCAAATTAAAATTACAGCAACGTACATAGTAACATTACTGCACCTGTGAATCCACCTTTTAAAAAAGCACTTCTAATTTTATTAATAAGATGAAGGCATTAATAACATTCCATGTCTCATGTGCTAATTTAATTCCTAGGCAGTGTTGTTACAAAAAAACCTGACAGGGCTAAAAAAACAAACCACCTTCAAAAGAGTTAGAATCTGTAGCTGTGTGCCAGCCCTGTGTCCCTTTCAATTCCATTTGTTCTATTACTTTTATAAGCAAGCACCACGCAGCATGATGCTTATGAACAGAAATACTTTGTCCATGGCTGAGCAGTGGGACGGACTAAATTTACTTACACAGAAACTGTGATACACATCCTATGTAGAAGCTCTGAATTAGGGCTACAGGAACAGGCCCTGCAGGAAAAAGGAATGCTCCGTATTTCAAAGCAGAAGTCAGTGCCATGACAACATATCCTACATATCCCAGAACCTGGAGAGGTATAGCCACCGTTGACAATTACTGCTTTTACATCAGAAGAGTTTTTTAATTAAATACTTAAATCTTTTACAGCCCTGGGGACTGCAAGCTGAGGGCATGCCCGTTTACCATCCTGCCCTCAGCTGCATACTTGATGACAGTGCTCCAGGCAACAGTAGACCTATTTACTGTTGGACCACAGCACTTCACATGCATGACACAGAAACTTTACCCTGCTTTTTGCTAAAAGCCCCAAAATAGGAAAAATCCATGCAAACATCTGTCCAATAGAAAGAAGTACTGCTTTCCAACACACCAGTTCAAAAGCACAGTGGAATCCCCGACCTTCAGCCACAAAAGCAACAACTCACCAGGAATGTGTAGGAGTTCCTACACCCTGGGAAGATGCTATCCTACTTTGGCTGCTCAAGCAATCTCCAATCCTATGAGTAATAGATGTGTAGGGTGTACCCAAACCGTCACACTGAAGGACGGCGAGCAGATGTAACCTCACAAATTCAATTCAGTTAATTTAACCAGGATAAGACAAGTCACTGTTTAACTAGCACCCTTCCACATGAATACACAATTCCTCGACAGTTTTGCAGCACTGAACAAGGAAGTATTACCGAGCCTTTTCTAATTACAGCAGCCATTTTTGACAGAGACCTCCAAATAACTATTCTATTTAATTTAAAGTCTAGAGATAGATATTTAAGTATACACCAGCTGCCATGACAGAGCAGTTGAGCAAAGACCCTTTTGTCAATCTTCACACAACAAGAACTAGTTTTGTTCACAGTATTACTTTCTTCAGAATAAAAATGTGAATATTATTATTTTTAGCCCTACAAAACTTTATTTACTCATCTGGAATAAAATAAAATAGGTTAAGAAATAACTGGCAAGGCTGAAAAGCAAACAAGTAAGTGACAACATCTGAGAACGATTTACTTTTTCAGGATACTGCATAAATAAAAGCATCTTCCAACTTTACTTTGACAACAAAAGACAGTTAAGGAATCACAAATAAGCTCTGGACATACCGAGGTCTTCAATTGAATTTATTCTTGCTCAGTTCTTACAAAGTTCTGTCTCAGCCTTCTATCCTGAAGAGTACACCGTTTTGCCAACACCTAGTTGCTATTAAGAAAATAAACTGATGCTCTGCACACCTAGAGCCACCAGCAGCAAGCTTAATGCAGAACAGCATCTCTCCTCAGATGCCACCTGCCAGTTATTTCTTCGAGCAAGAAATAAAGGCCAGGACTGCTGGTGTTTATCACTAGAGCCATACCCATCAGTAGGCCGAAGCCCACGAACACCCCTTACCCTGCCTGCAGCCCACTGTACAGCGCGGCCCACAGACACAGGACACACACACCCCCCCAGCCCACCTGCGCCTGTATGTAGAGGGAGACGCAGTCAGGGGAGAGGCGGTGCGGCTCCAGCAGCTGCGTGCAGCGCTGCAGGTGCTCCTCGCCGGCCGACAGCTCCTCGGTGTCCGTGTGGTTGACGCCCAGCTCGTACTCCAGCACGGCCCGCCGCACGGCCAGCAGCCGCGCCTCGCCGCCATCCTCGGCGGCGCTCAGCAGCTGCTTGACCTCCTGCAGCAGCGCCCGGGCGCTGTACTTGGAGCGGTAGGGCTCGGTCTCCGGGTCCTTGCGCGATTCCACGGACGAGAGCGTGCGGGCGGCGCGGAACTTCTCGCACACCGCTGCCCACCCGCCGACCGCCGCCATCTTCCCTCCGCCGGCCGCCCAGCATCACGCGCGCCGGCGCCTGACCCGCCGCCGGCCAATCACCGCGCCCGGCAGGGCGGCCCCGCCCCCTCGTCAGGGCGACCGCAGCGCCGCCCCCCTCCCGCCGCCACAGCGGGGAGCGGACCCCTGGCGGGTCGGCGCTCTCCCCTCTCCTGCCGTTTGAAATCCTTCGTGTTTTCCCCTACAGCCTCCGTGACGGGGCTGAGGGCAAACGGTACCAAGCACTGAGAATCAGCAGAGGGCAACAGGCAAGCAGGAGCCCCCCCAACAGCCGCCAGAGCCCCAGCACCTGTGGGATGCTCACGAGAAAGGGTGCAGAGGGTCTCGATCTCAATTTTTTCTGAGAAAATTTTTTTTTGAGAACCAGGTTTTTTAATGCAAGGGTTGCTGAACAGGCAAGGTGCAGTAACTGTCCACGTTTGAAGGCGTGCTGTTCGCCCACAGCACCGAGTTTCCAGTAAAACACTCCTCCCTGCAGAAACACATAGGGCGGGAAAATGGCACCAGCTGGTTTGCCAGGCAGAAAGAAAAATCTTCCAAAAACTCAGTCATTTCAGCAAACATGACTGTTAGCCATCCTCAAAGGTAGGCTGCTCTATCAAGGAATAAAGACAAAGAAGAACGTCTAACAGGCTTTTACTTTTTCATAAGTCAGCTCAGTCCTGTATCTGTACCAGAGGTTAATCAACTGATCTGTTAAAATCATGTCCCCGGTTTCCACTCTTAAACCAGTTGTTTCTCCTGAAGCTGCTGTCACTTTGCTTCCCATTTCTAAACCTGGAGAACCCTCGTCCCGCCTCCTGGGGGCACTCTTCCAGCTCAGGCAATTCCTTCGCCACAGACAGTTGCCAGCGCCTGGTGTCCCTCCACTGTTCCTGAAACAAGACCAATGTAAGGAGACTTTATGTGCTTGCAGGTGTGTCCAAGGTACCCTATGTCATTTAAAAGCAACATTGAATGCAAAGGCATTCCCAGACAAACCCCACCCAACGCCAAAACAGGTCAAGAGATCCCTCACAGCGAGGAGATAACTCACAGTCCTCAGACATAGGATAAACTATCACAAAGGGACAAGAGGAAGTGAAGTCAACAGAAAACTGGGTAACTCTCAATTAATCTGGAGAGATCAAAACCCAGAGTAGCCAAAGAACATAGGATTTTGTTTAATAAAATCAGGTAATATAATGAGAACTGAAATGAGAAAGAGGCATGACAGCATAACTTCTAACAATTGTGCTCTGTTCTTTCTAATGACTCTGTTGTCTATGCAATGCTCTTATTAAAACACAAGCCTTATCCTCCCACACCACCCTATATTCAGTCCTATACATGGCAATCACCAAATTTCAGATTGCCAGGTTCCAAAGCCAGTTCTGGCTACAAAAACATACCTGTATGTTACTCAGTTCGCCAACAGGGATATCAAAGCACACACCCTGTAACAGAGAAAAAGAGGCATTTACTTTCCAAAAATACATCCAAGAACAGAGATATGCAACTCCAGTCAGGCAGCACCTGCAACCGCTCATACACACTTAAGTGTAGAAACCAGAAATAGCAGAAGCACGGTCTTTGTAAGCTGAAAAAAAAAGAAAATAAAACGCAGACTCAAATGCTCCATGCTGACAGTAGCATTGCCTGCAATCAGCCTGTCTGTTTAAAAGTAAGACAGGCATCATCTGGCACCACAAGCTCTCCAAGAATATACCTGCACAGAAGACAGATGTCAGACACATCAGGAGCCAGGCTGACAGTCAGGTGAATGCTGTATTGCTTGGGTCAGGCAGTCAGTAGTCAGTCACTACCCTACTCTACAGCTGTCTTTCCAGTGCAGTGGTATACAGTGTTAGCATGTCACAACAACCACTCCCACTATATATATATATATATATATATATAAAAAATGATTTTTTTTTCTTTTTTAGGAGAGAATTCTTGCATTATCATTTAGGAGCAACATATCCATTCAAATCAGTGTCTTTTGAAACACTCAGCTAGCTTTAATATGTGTGTGTGTTTGGTTTTTTCAATAGTGTATACATAAACAGCAGTTTCAGGGGCCCTCATGATAGGTTACCATTTTCAGAGAAATGAGAGTAAGGTATCAGTATTTCTATAAGGGTATTTCAAAACTCCTACCTCAAACACTGCAAAAACTGGCTGCGTGTATGTCTGCATCTGCACACACACCCCCACCCCTTCCCCAAGGTTGGGCCAGCTTACCATCTTCCCCTTGAGGAAACGCATCGCAGATACTTTGCCATCTACCTCCTCACCAAGCTGTTCTTTTAGTCCTCTCCAGGCATAGCTCATGGTATGCATTTCTATTGAGCACTTTAACACCATGGTCACAAAGCCCTTTGGGAAACAGAAAAAAAAGCATTTACAAGACTAAACTTGGTTGGACAGCCTGTAGCTTGCTCACTGATGAACTATGTAATAACTTGTTATTGTAATGTAGCATTTAATCCTAAGAAGTCAGCTTCCTGAAAGTGAAGCAACCAAAAGCCTCCTAAGAAGCCAAAAGCATCCATGTAACCTAGGATTGCCCATTGATATTAAGGCAAATAGAAGACCCAGAAGCAAAGACACACCTATTCAATATATACAGAAAGTTACCAGTAGAAAATGGGTTACATAAAACCCAAACTCATACACAGTCCAGTCACACACTATTTCCAAAATTGTGTTACCATGCCACAAACTGGGCCAATTTCTCCCTAAATGCATCAGAAAAAGGAAGAGCTGTACTCTTCACCTGTCAAGATCTCTTTGAAATCAGGTAATCACATGCTAGACTTACTTGAAATACTACAGAAATGTAAAAGCTTCCTGGGAAGGGAAAAACTACAATAGCATGAACCAACCTATTAGCTTGTAAAATGTCATTAGTTAAACTCTCTTAAGAGCATCCAAGTTTTCTGTCACTTAAGTGTCTGGAGAAATTCTTGTAGTTCTCGTTACAAGAAAGTTTACTAACAGATTTCAAATTTCTCTGGTTTGCTGCAGAGCACCAGCAAGAGCTGATTTCAGTTAAGGAACAACCAACAAACCAGGAGCTGGGGACAACAGCTATTCAGAAACCCTACTGAAAGAACCCGAGATGATGATGCCACACTCTGACTGGACGCAAGCAGTTCATTTATCCATTACTGTTAACACAGGCATGACGTTATTTACCGCAGTTGAGTTGAGTAAGGAGCGCTGCTGTACGTAAGATGCCCCAGAAATATGGGCTAGAGCTGCTGCCAGGGCATCAACTGCCCCTTTTTCATCTATGAGCTCTTGAGCAGATTTTCTGAAGTAGTCTACTGCAGAAGGAGGAATGGCCTCCAGCAACCTACATGGTGACAACAAAAGTTTAAGAAATCAGCAAAGGCCAGTGTGAAGTGCAGTCATGTTTAAGACATAACCTTCAGACAGCTTTCAAGATTAACATATCATCTCTAAAAGCCTTGGCTATCATACTTATGCTTCACTACCACTCATTTAACTTGACACCTTCAGGATGTTGAATACCCACCTTCTCTGGTCATCAAGGTGAGCCTCCTGAAAGATGCGTTCAAAGTTGAGGATTTACAACATGGCATGTTTGACAGCATTGTCAAGGGAAGGCTCTAAAATACTAGCAACTCTTAACGCCATACCCAAGAACCCACAAGAAAGTGTTGCCAGCAAAGCCAAGAAGCCCTTGCTTTTACTTCACAATGAAGAGAAGCAAACCACTACAATGCCACTGCTGGGCTGGGGCAAGGCACTTCTTGCTCTCAGTGCAAGCTGATTAAATTGATTATTTCTGGGAGAGGCAGTGAAAACAAGCTGGGAAATTGAGAACAGCTATTTCTCTGATGCTGGTTTTTGTACACCAGCACCCTTCACCATTTTTTAGTATGCAGTGAACTCAACACCATGCCCATGGTCTCCTTTACACTGGTCAAATCCCTACCAATTATAATAATCTCTGTCAATGCAGTTTCCACCAATGGGGCAGCAAATGTAAACAGAGCTGCACAGAATAAAATCCACAACCCTTGATAATAAAACAATACAAAGAAACACAGGACACAGCTACAACACCCTCATTATGCCAGAGTAACTCCTCATTATACTAAGTATTGCTCCTTACACACTAATACTGTATCATCTGAGCAGACAAAATCAGTTTTCTCTCACGACAGTAATTCCTTGTTCTGCTACTGATTTCTGGTTATATAAACAAAGGTTAATTTTAGCAAGAACTTAGAGAACATCAGGTTCTATCAAAAGGTCTATGTTCAAGCACACAGAGGTTTATCGATATCATTATGAAAACAAGTCAGAGTTAACATGCAAAGCAGCTGACTTTTACAACATAGGCAAAGACACACTCACATACAGGTCTGCACCCTTGAAGCTCTGCAGTAACAGCATTGTTATTGGTAACATCTTTTTAGAACAGGCAAATAAACTTACTTTTTGGCATCATTACTTGAAGCTTTGATTACATCTGTAGCAGAGGGAACGCCTACACGCTTAAATGTAATCCCCTGAAATCAAGAAAACCAATTACAGTTAAAGGCATTTTCGGCACTCTACAGCTCAATCCTAACCGAGTCACATTATTGAGACTTCTAGTTACTATTTAGAACATCACTACAGTCTTCACTTAATCTATTTCTAAAGCTAGAATGAGGCTTTTAAGTTTCCACCTTTGTTAATCTGGAGCTACTTTACACAATTTACATGCAGATTATAATGCAAGGCATAGTCTCCTTCATGCATTCCTGTCACAGTCTGCCTGCTGACATCAACAGAGTACTGCCAACATGGGAGAACTAGTAAGAGATTTGAACAGGCTACTACAAAAGCATGTATAAACGCTTACCAAATATGAACACTTTAGGCCTACTACTCTATGGGACATGAGTCCCATACTGGACTCATAAGCAGCCCATCATTACAAAGTCTAAGAGTGGCAGAGTCTTTTTAGGAGCTGAAAAAATTTCATTAAACAGATGTCTGAGGTACAACTCACCGCTTTGTGCTCAACTTGTTTCAGAAGATCTTCTTCTCTTCTCTGAAATAAACAAATGCAGATCCCGGTCCGGCCAGCTCGACCTGTACGTCCAGAACGATGGATGTAGGAGTCAACATCCTTCAAAAATTCAGATTAACATGAGAAAACCTTATGTCACTTAAACTGCTGACATTTATAGATTATAAGAGAGAGAAAATGCAAGCTAAATTCTAATTCAAAAGCCTAAGGCGTGATTCATTATGTCTCTATACCCAAACCACTCAGATCTGCTTATGTTACCCTGCCCAAGGTATGCTGCCTCAGGTTTAAAAAACACTATTAAGTTTTTTTCAAATAAAAAGCTCCACTGGCGTTGCAAAAGAAAAAAGACAGCAGAAATGTTTTATAGAATCATTATGAAACTCAACAATGTTCAGAAGCGATTCAGAAATGCTGAAACAATGTCAAAAGCTATCTTACGACTTTGCAGAGTAACCGAAAACTGTCACTTTTACTTTAACCGAAACTCAAAATAAAAAAACTTAACTAGGAAATTCTAGGCTGGTGTTTACAAAAGAAAATCCACTTAATTTGTGAATCAGAACATAATTCTGGTGAAACACAGCAATAACCCACTGTTATGTCACAACGAAATAAATTACAATTTTAGTCTCCCCTAAGGACTTACTTTTGGTGGTGAACACTGCACAACAAGGTCAACCTCGGGAATATCCAGGCCACGGGCAGCTACATTTGTTGCAATCAAAACTTCAAACACACCATTTCTAAAGCCTTTTAATGTAATTTCTCTCTGTGTCTGTGGAATGTCACCGTGCAATGACTGGGCATCCTGTCAGTGAAACAAGCCATTAACATGTTATTTAATGGGGCAGCCTACACTGCAGCATCTACAGACATTTAATTACAAAAGCCGAAATATTGTGCAGAGCAAGAGAAAATAATTACACGGCCAATACCAAAGGAATATAAAGCATCCTACTTTGTGGTTTGATTCTTCTCTGGGACAGTAATACTCATAAGCAGTAGTTTTACCATAATATTATTTGTAGCACACCAACAGCAAACTGTAGAAGTTGCAGCCTGCCACACCAAAAGGGCCCACTTCAGCTCTCACTTCCACTGGAACAAATGGAAGCAACTTCTCTTAAGCAGTGCTCATCAAGAGCTAGCAAAAGACTTTGCTCCCTTCCCTGGGAAGCCATCCCAAAACCCACAGAAGCTGAAGTGAGGTTTTCAGGGCCTTCGCAAACCCTACAGGTGATCTGAACAACCTCTGCTTTTAATGGGACAAGATCAAGTGTTTGACAAGGAGAGAGGGAGAGTCACAAGCTCAGAATTCAAATGAGTAACTGCTCTCTAAAGCAGAACTTACTAACATAACAGAAAAATATGTCACATACTGACACAAGAACAAAACAGTCAGATTTTCTGGGAAAGCAGCAGAGCCAACAGACAAAAGTTGTTGTTGCAAGATCTTAATGGGCATGGTATATGACGTTTATCAAATACTGGGGCAAGCCATGTATTTCCACCACTGCTCTTTCTCCATAAATTAGTATTTGCTATCAAACTGAATTTTCTCTGAAAAAAAAATCCAGCAACTTTCCCCACACTCAAAAATAATTCAAGCAAGCATAGAAAACCTGCTCAATAGATCACCTGAGCTCTGATCAAACTATTAAATGACCTTCCAAGGGCAACAAGAGATTCCATTCTACCATATTAGTTGGATTTTCCTGAATACTGACTTTTCAAATAAATGCCATTACAAGATGGGAATCCGAAAAGCACACTAATGTGAGACGGAAGATGTGCACTATACTAGCTCCTGTTTATTACCACTATTACTGTCTCCTATTCAGCATGTGCTGCATTTTTTCCATTGATCCTGTCCTGCGTGATTTTAAAGCCAAAGGAATAAATTCATCACAGCCAAGAGGGTATCTTAAACTGCAAAGCTCTACTTTTAGAAGCAGCTTTCATAAGTCTTAAAACCACCTACAGAAACAACTTCATCCACGCAGTTGCAACCTCACATTTATTTCAGGGCATTCAACCCCTGCATATCTGTTACTGCTCTTCTCCATTCAGACTGCAGTACCTGTTTGAGCGAAGCATTCATAGCCAGTTCATTTGCTTCCTTTTTGGTCTCACAAAAGACAATGGTCCGCCCACGGCTGCCACTGTAGACTTGAATGATATCCCCAAGAACTCCTGCTCTCTGAGATGAGCGACACTGTATAGCCAGGTGCTGTTTGGGAAACAATCATGATAAGCATCTATGTTAAATCTAAACCACACAAGCACAGACAAAATGAACACAGAAAGAATATTTTTTTCTAAGCTTGCATACTGCTTCCATATGAAAGCTCTGCTTAACAAAAATAAAATAATAATCTGTGTGTTAATCATGTGAAAAGTCATTGCACAGCCCCATGGGCAGTGTCAGTGCAGAACCCATTTCATCCAGGTCACATACTCTCAGGACCTGCACTGCTCTGCAGCAGAATCACTCACTTCCACAGTCGTGGCAGTCCTTTGAGTCCTCTTTCCAATCAGGTCAATCTGTTCATATTCATCTTTCATGTATTTTTTCGCTACATCATATACCCATCGTGGACAAGTTGCAGAAAACAGCAGTGTCTGGGGGTTGTTCTCAGAACCTGGAAGGAAAGGCCACCGATTCCAGTCATCACAACAGAATCTGAAACTTGAGTACTGATAAAAAAAAGCAACAGAGTTGCTCTCAACTTGAGAGGCTTATATGTGCAGTAAGTGGGCTACAAAAAGAAAACTTAGAAGCAATGAAAACATTTTTAATATCCTTTAGACACAAAAGGCAAAATTACAGTAATTTTAACTGGACCAAACTAAGTCCTTCACCCTGCCTGAGAAGAAATGCAAGACACACTTCGACATCATCTGCTAAAAATGGTTTAGAGTGTGCCTGAAGTCCTCCCACATACTTGAAAGATCTCATCTCAGTCCTTCCTTGCCTGGTATTCCCATACTAACTAGCTGTGAACAGTATGGCTATGTGTAAAGGAAAAAGGCAAGCTAAAATGGACACTCTGCAGACTAGGGGCACGAATTATATAACAAGATAGATCACCCCAGGTAAAAACAGCTCAACAGCATCTTGAAAAAGTTTAACCTACCTTCATAACTCCACAGGTTCAGACAGAAAGAAACACACACTGCAAGAGGACACTATTATACCCCAAAATTTATCTTCCGGTTATGAAGAAAACTTTCAAAATTGAGTAACTACAACAACTCTTCCAAAAACTATCCAGATCTCCTTTTTCAGAAGGTTATCTGTGCTTTTTGGCTGTCAGGACACAGACCAACTCTGCAGAAATGGGGAGAACCTAACAGTTAAGTAAAAATAACAGTGGCTGTACTGGGTCAAACCTAAGATCCATGAAGTTCATATACTCTCCCCAACAGTAGTCAAGTGTAGTTAACAAAGATGTTAAGAAGCAGTGTCAGTAGCCAAGTTTTTGTGGCTTCCAGAGCCAGAAGTGATACCCTTGGTTTTAGTAATCCTTGATATTTCCACTTCCAGTAATTCAAGCCACTTTTCAAAACTTTTGGTATTAGTATAACGTGGGAAGGAAGGAACTTCACACTATTAAAATAACTTTCTTCACTGCCGTACTGGCTATCTGATGGCTTCGCTGAATGCCCACTACATCAGAAAAGAGCAAATATCCCCCAACTGTGAACTTTGTGTGATGCCGAGCGTACATGCACACCATAACCATAACCCTATGCTCAGCCACCTCTCTCAGGACGAAGAGCATTAGGGCTTAGGGAGCTGGGCTGGGTTTGTTACTTTTTGCCATTTCCTCACACACACCCTCCTTTCAGGGATGTCATTCCAGCCCTTGAGCCATCTGTTACCTTGCTTTGAATCTTTTTTAATTCTACCTTACCCTTTTCTCTGAGGTCTGATACTAGCATTGCAAAAAGGATTCGAGTTAGAAGTGCACTGGCAGTTTTCAAAATAGCATAACTGCACTTTCTGCATTATCCCCTATTCCTCTCCTGCTGTCATAATTTACCTTTTTTATAAGCAAATCCTAAGATTTCTTCCACTTGTTCAGCAAAGCCCATGTCCAACATGTGATCAACTTCATCCAAAACAACATGCTTCACACTGGAAAGTTCCAGCTTGCTATTCTGAATGTGGTCTTTGATCCGTCCAGGAGTCCCCACTAGAACATCAATGCCACTTCTAAGAAGATCAACTGGAAGATGACAAAAAAAACAAGGACAGTGTCAGAATGCTAAGAAACAACAAGGTAAAAAGTCACCAGTACACAGCAACACTTCTCATTTTAGAGCCAAAAAGCGACTGCTCTCAACTTTAATCTCTGAATAAAGCACTAGATCCAGTCCAGGTAACAAACAAGTAAACTTAATGGTGGTCCAAGTTACTCTTGTCAGGAATACCAGCTAAACCACAAGCAAACTTACAATAAGATACATCAATTTCCAAGCAGCAATCATCTGCATTAGAAACCTCCAGAGCTTTGTAAGGAAGAACACTTTAGTTTTTCAGCTGATTTCTTTTTCACAGCTATCTCTGGAGACAGAAAGAGCCACATGCACATACAGAGTTCTCTCCCTTCTTTGGATGGTCATCTAGTCCCACAAAAACCAGACAAACATGCAATAAAGGAGAAACTAAAAGGACTAGTCACTTTGCAGACCTATAACCATTCTTTTAAATAAAGTTTCATTGGAACTAAAATAATTCAACCCAGGCTTATGCTTCCTTTGAAAGCAATGGCATGGTTTCTGACTGAAGTGAAACTCCAAGGAGCAAAAAAGCCAGTTTTATTCATGGAATGCATTTGGAGAAAGTCAACTTCAATCCTGTAGTAACTCCTTAGCATTTACTTACGTTGTGCTTTATATGGTGTTCCTCCATAAAAACAAGCCACTGACAGTTTCCTGGTGAGATTCTTGAAGTCTTTGGCTACTTGAGTGGCCAGTTCCCTCGTTGGAACAAGAACCAGCACCTGGAGGGAGCGAAAGGAGACAAAAACGCAGCTGTTGCTTGGGAGAGGGTGCTAGGACAAAAGGGTTTACTTCATGTCAAACACCTTGTACTCCCATTCTGACTCTACACTTGCTGCAGAGATGCCCACAGCTCCCCACCATCCAAGCAATATTTCCTGCCACCTGGAGCCCGCACACAGCCTCATAGCCAGCATGAGGAAACAAGGCAAAGCATGACAAAATAACTGAGATGTAGAAAACAAGTTTGTTTTTTTTTCTTAATACCAGATAAAACAGACACTTCATTAACATAACCAAGGACAATGAATGAATTCAGCATTAAAGGATAAGAGCAGGCACTAAGCAATCTGGACCAGTAAGGTCTTAAAAGATACACAGCATGATGCACTCCACCTATCTGCCGCCTTCCAGTATCTATCCTTCTCCCCTCCATTTCGTTTAAGAATGAAACGATTAAAATAAAGAGCTAAATTATTCTCTAGAAATCTTTCTGACAGTAAGATTTTAAAACTTACATTGCCATTAAAGTTAGTAAAACAGAAGGATGAAGTAGGCAACAAATCTGCAGACTACAGCAGCTTTTCAGTCTAATGTTAAACATATATACTTCATTTGTATGGGAATACATCATCTGATCACAGATATCTCATTATTGATTCCTACTTAATGAGATTCCATGATTTGGAATATAAACACCACTTGCATCCATTAAGACAAGTCTCCAGACATAACAGGGGAAAAAAACCCCAACCAACCAAGAGCCTTCAGTTATCACCATGGAATTCATAGTGAGAAACAGCCTCAGTGAACAGAGACAAGTCCAGCTGACTCAACCGCTTCCTCAGAAGAGGCAGGGGACTGAGCCCCAAAGCCGCAAGCTAACTTCCTGCAGACAGCAGTCTGGAAGTCCGGTAGGTACTACTGCAGTGCCCTGACCATTCTCCCTGAAGCAGTCACAAGGAACCCTAAACATGAAACATGTTATCACTGTGATGCTGCAAGATCTGTCACACTGTAGCTCCTGATCCAAGGAAAGTGTTCAGTATTACAAACACCAATAAAGGAGAAAGAAGAAGTGTTCAGTATTACAAACACCAATAAAGGAGAAAGAAGTCCCAAACAAAGAGTCGCCAAAGCAATTACAAAATCACTTTTGAAAACTGCCACATTCTAAGGTTTTGGTATTAAGCCTTAAGTGATAAATTACTTTTGGTGCACGACTTCTTCTCTCATCTTGTGAGACACTCTGAAGTTTTTCCGTCAGTGGAAGAGCAAAAGCAAAGGTTTTCCCAGTTCCTGTTCGAGCTTGAGCAATTACATCTTTACCATCGTATATGGGCTGAAAAGTCTTCACTTGCACAGGGAACAGGTATTTTATACCTCGAGCTGTAAGATAACCCAAAGAGGTTTCATTAAAAGGTAAACAGCTAGAAGCCCTCAGATATAACTAGCCCAAATATGTAGGGCACATCACATCAAATCCTGCACACAACAGGAGATGCAACTTGGAAGAAAACCACGTATCTTTATTTTCACTCCTACTCTAGATCAAAGGATATTCCACCCCCACACACACAGCTGAGTATCCACAATGAAATACGGTCACCTTTGTGATGTCTGGTGTAAGTCAACAGGAGAGGAAATAAAAAATAAAAACACAACATGTTTTTTTCTGATACAGCCCAAGATTTTGTGGTAGCTTGGTTCCAAAGGGTGGGAGGAGGTAAGGGTGTTTGTTTTGAAATATTCTAAAACTCCAGAGAGATTTTGCACAGTGGAAATTAAACAATCCAAGAGAAACTTTTGAGTAAAGAAAACATGAAGGAACAAAGAGAATTCTTTCTGAGGAACAAGAATAACACAACTTACCACCACAGAGGACAAGAACTCTACAGTGATTACTCCCTCAACAAAATTAATCAAAACAAGATATGAAAATGCCCAAAGTATGAGAATAATCTGTTCACAGAAGCCAAACAGTCTTCATATACAAAACACCTTTACACTTAAGAAGTGATATTGTAGACAGCAGATATGAGAATTGAAGATACATAGTAAGTAGAATGATGCTGACAAGAAGAGAAACCTGTCTCTAGAACGTGTATCTAGAAATGACCACAGCATGAATGAACAAACTCACCTTAAGGCACTTGAAGCTGAACAAAACAGAAACTTTGTTCCTAACTAACAACAGCAGATTCTTTGAATCTACAGTGACTACTCACATGCATATTGTTACCACACAATAAGTGTATGACAAGTGCAGGCTTCTGTCTCTGCTTAAACAGGTAAACAGTGCAATTCTGGACAAATGCTTACAGAAATTTCTTTCACCACATTAACTAACCTTTGAGAAGGTTGATGGTGTTTTGGGAGAGAGGAAAATTAGAGAAGGCACCTTCTTTTGCTTCTTCTGTCAGCTCCTAACAGGATAAAAGAAAAAAAGAAAAAAATAACTTAATAGTTCTAAGAGATGAGCAAACAACATAGCCTACATAAGCACACAAGAAAAGCTGTGCATTTGCTTTACCACTGCAATCTTACCAGCTACCTCCCTTCTGTTTAAAGAAAACCCTTGCAGAGCAGGCACTTCACAAACAAAAATGTCATCACAGAGTGAAGTGGGAAACTTTAATCTGGCCACCCTGTATTAGAAGACAAGACACATTGACACAGGCTATACCACTCAGTGTGACAGAATTCCTACAAGCAAATCCTGGCTTTACATCAGTCTTAAGACCTCCCGCCAAAGGTATTCCTGTGCTTGTTACCTGCAACAATTTGTTCAAAACCCCAATTACTGCTATCTCATCCCTAGTTCAGATATACCTGTGCCACCTTTTAAGACCCCGGCGAACAAAAGGGAGTTGCCCCTTCCACGTGATCTTAGTGCATCATGCACATATGCTCGGCAAGTTCAGGAAAGGGAAACTACTTGTTAAAATCTGAACTGGAGTCCGCTGAAATCATTAGAAAACTTCTTCACAGCAAAATGTCACAATTCACTGCATGAAGCAGGAATTTCCCTCCACATCACACCTACTCAGTACACCACAGAAACAACTTCTTAACTTTGCACACCACTAGATACTTACTTAAAACTCACAATTTAGCTTCTACTTCAAAGGTCCAAGAGATGACATCATTACACCCAAAGTACCAAATGCACTCTTGATTCACATTCCCATCTTAAACACACGAGAGAAAACTGCCCACAGAAAGCCCTATACAGGGGAAGGCAAGCTGCAAGGCCCTCTCGTATCTACATGTGAGGCCAAGGGTGAAATCTGAAGAGGGAGAACTCCAGAAATGGGAACTAATTAAGGTAACTGTGACCTTCCCTTATAGGACACCTTGCTAAATACTTCTTTGAAGGGCCAGCCAGCAGAGAGAGCACCACCACAGCACAAAGCGGTGCGCGTTTCTGGGCTGGTGACTGCCTGTGCGGCAGGGAGAAACCCTGGCGCTGCAGGACGCACACCAAGTGGCTACATGAAGATGAGCCAGCACACGGAAGCTGCTCCGTGCTAGCCACCCTCCTTCACTGCAGGATAAGCTACTCCAAACAGCTCGACGTTTCTTACAAGGAGAAAGGCACAAAGAGAGACGGGTAGTCACCCGCCCCAGCATGGCCCCAGCAGGCGCGATGCCGGGCGCTCGCTGACACCCAGGACCAGGTGCCGCAAACCTATGAGGTACAACAGCCTAACGCTGCCACTGCCCTCACACACCAAGTCTCCACGCAGCACCCACGGCATATTACGCCCGCTCATTACCACGGAGCCTTCAGGCAAGCTAAGGGCTCACGCTGGCACCGCATTAGTACCTCTGCGTCGCTGTCCTGCTCTCCAGCGGCCGCACTGCCGGACACGCTGTGGGCTACCGGGGACACCACGCCGTTGCTCACAGCGGAGGAAGGCTGCACCGTGTGCTCGGCGCCGCCGCTCTCTCCAGTCAGACCGTTACTCTTCTCCTTGGTTTTTTTTGTTTTCTTGGCCAGGGGCGGCCCAAGGTCACCGTCGCCCAGCCCGCTCTCCTCAGGCTGGGCCTGCGCGCCCTCGGCCTTACCGCGCCGCTTCACTCTCTCCCGCCGCTTCAGCTTCTTCTCCTGGCTCTCCTCCTGCCGCAGAGAAGCGGGCGTTACACGGCGGACCTGCCGCCCTCGCCCGCCCGTTCCAACAACCCGCCGTTATTCGGTTCTAAGGCCTCAACGCCCGGGCTGCCCCCGGGCCCGCGGCGGGGCCGGGCCGTACAAAATGGCCGCCCCCGCGGCGGCACGTGGCGCGCGGCCGCCCGCTCCCACCTTGACCTTCCTCCGGCGGCCCCGGCGCAGGGACTCGTCGCCCGCCGGCGCTTGCGGCTCGGCGGGGCCGGCGGCGAGGCCGGCGGCGGGCATGGCGGCCGGCTGCTCCCCGGGAAGGCGTGCGGCGGCGCTCCCGCCCGTCTCGCAGCGGCGGCCCCAGCCCCCTGGCTCCGCCCCGGCGCGCAGGAAGTGAGGCGCTACGGGCGGCGGGCGGGCCGGGCCGCGGGGCAGCGCCGCCGCCAGCAGCAGCAGCGGGGCCGCCCCGCCGCCGCATAGCCAGCCCCGCTGCCGCCGCCCGCTGAGCGGGGCCGCCGCCGCCCGGGCCGCGGGGAGCCCGAGCCGCGCCGCGCGGCCCCACGCGCCACCCATGCGGCCGCTGTGCGCCGGCCCGGGGCCGCCCCTTCCGCCCGGCCGGTCCCTTCCGGCGGCTGCCGCGCCCCGCCCCGCCCCGCCCCGCCCCGCCCCCGCCCGTGCGCCCCCCGGGCCGCTGCACCGGCAAGGCGGCACTCGCCGCTGGCAACGGCAGAAAATACTGCTTCTAACGCGTGCAAATGCTGCCTGTGCCACAAAATACACACCCCAAGCACTACTCGCCTTCGCCCAGCACGGGTGCTTCTAAAACCTGCTAAGAGAATATATTTTATTTTTTTGGAAAACGTACAGGTTCGACCAGCAGTTAAGATCTATATATTATACAGTGAGACACGGTACAGTTCTTCTGAATGTGACAGCCATATTCCCAAATAAAGATTTAGGTCTTAGAGTTGAAATGGTAATACGAGAAAGAAGGGAAACAGTAAGTTTTATTTTCCTTATGTTTTTTTTAAAATGAACAGAATGTTGTTGATGACCAAAATAGTACTGAGAAGAAAGAAAAAAAATAAAACCGGACGACAGATTTTTCCAAGTGGTACAAACACACAGGAACAGCCTATTTTAATGTAATATAAAATACTGCAGTCCCATTTTTTCCACTTCTGGATTGTTGAAATTAACGATCAAATGCTCTGTCAAAACTCCGCTTCTGGCCCCTGCTTCTGAATCTGTTTCTACCAGAGCTACCACGTCGCCCATTCCTGGAGCTTGAGAAGTTTCGCCCATTTCCTCCTCCTCCTCCTCCTCCTCGCTGTGATTCTACTAACTCTGGTAATTCAGTTGCCACACACAATCGCCACTGTTTTGAATCTTCCCATCTTGCCTATTGAAATGAAGTCAGACACAGCAAGTTAAATTCTAGGAATGCAAATACAGGGTATTTCATAATTATTAAATTTGCTCAATTGAAACGGTAAAATTGTGAGCTAATATAGGGGATTCAAATTTCTAACTAAAGTGGACAATACTGGTTTCAAAATTTTAAGCATAGGAGCTACAGCTGAGTATGTCTCAGGTACTACAGAACAGAACTGAAATCCACCTTAGAGCTTTACAGAGCACCCCCAGCAGTAAACTATCTCCCTACCTTTCAGTTATTAACACCACCACTGTAATTATTACTGATGACAAACCCACACCCTCCCCTCAATTCCCCTCTAATCCAGAACCAAACATGTTCTGGGAGTGAATGAATGCTAGGGCACGTATAGGCATACACTAAGGGAGAAATACCTGAAGTTAAGATTGGAAGTATGGGGAATTTTGGCACAGGAACACTAATTGTGCCAAGCAAAAAGCTGATTTTTTTTTTTTTGAATTCTGAAAAAAAGCTTCAATTTTTTTGAGAATTCTGGCTGAAAAGAACAGGGTGCAGGGAATAGAAAAAAGGTGATGTTCTTCTGTAATAAAATTCACTGCCTACAAAGAGTAAAGATTAATCCAGCAGCAGTAACAAGGGGTGGATTGTTCACACCACCACCCTTCTCAGTGCAGAAGTTTCAAGCTACAGATTTTTGGAGACAGGGGAATACTTTAGGAAAGTAACACTGTACGCTTGTTCTGTTCTTCAGCTCCTTCAAAGCCATCCCTTATGCCTCTAGGGAAGGCAGGATACAGGCTACATAATGTTTTCTGCCTAACCCAGTCCAGTCAGGTTCATCTACAGTCCACTATAACCAGAAATTTCAGCTAACATACCTCTATGTCCTTTTGGTCTGCTGCAGGAATATCAAAGCACACACCCTAAAAAGAAAGAATAATTTTAATGAATACAAGTTTAGGCTTTTAATTGACTGCAACTGGGGGGGAGGGGGGGGCGAAGAGCCTACAGATCTATGTACTAGAAGAGTTTTAAATTTCAAAACATTGGGTTTTTTTTTAAGGGACACTTAAGATAATTAGAAATCTTTGACCACTGAGAGTTTCATTAATACTTCTCAAAACACTGCACGTCCTTAACGTTTTCCTCAGATATACATATTTTCCTTTCCTCTGCATAGCCAGTCACATTTTCTTGCTCGTTAACCATAAGCTTATAACCCTCTCCATCCTGAACTGTGGTCTATTGGCTTCTGCATTACTCGTTTTGTAAATTCTTTCAAATCAGAAGTTTTAATCGATATTAAAAAATGTATACACCAGTAAACTGAATATTTAGGTTCAGACTATGGTGTCTGTGATGGAAACTTCAACATGAATATGAATGAAGTATGCATGGAAATGTCAGTGTGTGAAAGCACCAGAGAAATAACAGCAGAAGGAGGGATAAGAGCATGCAAACATTTGTGCTAACAGCATGCAAATTAAGTCACCAAGATCACAGCACCTCTCTGTTCTATTTCATTGATCAGGGTATATTGAGAAACAATAAATACACCCAGAAAAACACAAAGATGGAGCAAATCAGCAATAATGCCTAACAACTCGCAAAAGCAGGGCATAAGCATTCCTTGCCCTCTGTGCCACCACAAATAATCCCGGACACACTATTTGATCAGTTTCATGTTTGTGAAAATGCATACAAATTCTGAGACAAGAAGAGTGAGGGGAATGACCTTTGTTTAAAGTAACTGTCTCTCAGACATTTTTGCTACAGTTGTTGCAACATGTTAAGTACACAACCCAAAAAGTAACTTTCTGATCTTTCAGTTTCAGGTACCAGAAACATGAGGGACATGCACTATCAGAATGGACTGTCCTAAGATACCCAGTCCTATGTTTTGTCATTAAGGCACAGTTAGCACAGTTCATACCTTCTACCTGTCCTGCTAACCCTACAGCCATGCTATATACTGCATTATACTACTTCCTCAGCACGTCAGTGGAGCAGAACCCTAAGCCCCTGAGAAGCCTAAAGCCTAATAGAACAGATGGAGGCCCATCCTTCTACCAGTCATGACCTTATGAACAGAGCCTAGAACAGGGAAAAAGACCAACTATCTCCCCCCTGACAATTGCTGAGAAAAGGCTACAATCAGAAGAGCTCAGGAGCAAAAATACAAGAAGAGCTTACCATTTTTCCCTTGAGGAAACACATTCTGTTCACCTTCCTATCGACATCATCCCCCAGCAGTTCTCGCAGTCTCCGCCAAGCATAGCTCATATTGTTTATTTCTTCAGAGCAGCGTAGTATCATTGTAACAAATCCCTAAGGAGTAAGAAATGGGGCATGCTCCCTTCAGTCAGACCAATAAGCTTCAGCACATCTATCTGACAGGAGAAAGCTACTAATTTACAGTTTATAAACAAAGTTTCCAAGTGAATAGTGCTACAAGAGCAACTACATTTATAGCCACTATACTCTTGCTTTTAACTAAATTAGTAGTTCCTAGTGGCTTAAGTACAGTTCCCATAAACACAATCATAAGGAGACAATTCTCTATTTAAACAACACAGAGGTGCGTTGGGGTTTTTTTTCAGATTCAAGACAAACATTAAGCCATGCATCCTTACCGCATCAGAGTTCAGCAGAGAGCGCTGTTCAATGGAAGTAGCACCTGAAATATGGGCTAGAGCTGCAGCCAGAGCATTAACTGGTCCCTTTTCTTGTATTAGGAACCGAGCAGATTCTTTGAAATACTCAATAGCAGTCAGAGGAACAGAATCCAGACACCTAAGTAATTAAAGCAAAAAAAAAAAAAAAAAAGTATACACTGTTATTTACTAGGCTCTGGAATAGAAGAAAAACAGCAGTCCAAGACACTAATAGCGATCAGCAAAAAGAGTTCAGAGAGAGGCAACAAAGAGTGATCCAAGCAGCCCTTCTGAACTAGGAAGATACAACAGGGCTTGAATCACTGAACACACCTGATGGCGTCTTTGCTGGAAGCCTTTATTATATCTGTTGCAGTAGGAACACCAACACGCTTGAATGTAATGCCCTGAAATTTAAAAAGCAAAATACAGATGAAAGTTGCAGATCATAAATAATTCAGTTCTGAAGAAACAGTATTGAACTCCACTGAAACAAGCATTTAAATCTACCATTTTTCTTCTTCTTCTTTTTGTCTTTTAACTTACGACTTTTGCCGGTGAAAATTATAAGGTTAAGCTTACAGGGAAACGGATAACACTTAAAAGCTGCCTATGTAGCTGGTCAGTCTCACTAGGCAGTGACCTTAAACTGAAATAAATAGAAATAATTTTGGCAAAGTCCTACAAATTCTAAATTATTAAATTTAGTCTGAATTACTTGTATTCAAGTACAAGTTACACAGCCTTTCTAAATGTAAGTCTGAGTTTTATGTCTGAGACTAAACCATCTCATTCCAAATGAATACTTAAGTGGCAAGAAACTACCATATGGAACAGTGCACAAAGTGCAAAAATGGATGTAACGGTTCTCAGTAAAGCTACACATAAGCAAATCACTGATCATACAATAAACCAGGGTGAACAGTACACTGAAATTCTGCTAGCCCTTTGTTGTCTCCACAGGTACAATCTTTCTGGCATTGGCTGAAAAAGCATGGGCATGAGAACCTGCAGCACACTCCCCACTCCACAGTATCTGACAATGCATCCAAACTCTGCAAGGTAACTGAATCGCAACTGGGTGCTTTATAAGCCATATTCTGTAATTGAAATATTGAACAAAACATGAAGATTTTACATGCTACCCTGACACATTACATTTAAGTGCTCACAATTAGAAGAAAACTATACTTTACCGCTTTTTGTTCCACATATCTTAACTGATGTTCTTCCTTTCGCTGATAAAAACAGATACAGATCCCAGTCCGTCCAGCTCGACCTGTGCGTCCAGAACGATGGATATAGGACTCGACATCCTTCAAAATAAATAGCTTTATGACTCATCTGATTTATTGTAATTTAATCAATTCATTGCATTCACATAACTTAGCAAAAGCTGCTACAGTTAAGCCTGAACAATACACAATACCTGCATCACAGAATTAATTATTATTTTTTTTCACTAAAGTCAAACGAGTAAGTTATTCCATAACCCTCCAAAAAACATGGTTTGAAAGCCAGAGCACTGATCAAATAAGTCTTGTTTTGGCATCACCACAGAGAATATGAGAAAACATTTTGAGTGTGTGTACCTCTATGACAATCCTGCTCGCCCTCCTGCACACCACCTTAAGCAGGGTTACTGAAATATTAATAGCAAACTCACTGAAATATTATATTTTTCTTTTAAACCCTCTTAACTTTAGCCAATGTTCTCATTGTTGGGGTCTCCTCCTCATATATGCCCCAACTTAGTGAATCATTCTTGCAAGACAAAATAGCTTTTCTTCACTTCCCGCTGTTCCCAGACTTGCAATCACCATTGAAGGGAGAGGCTTTGAGAACAGCCTTAAAAGAATAAGGAGACCATCTTTAAACATACTAGGGACTGATGGACTCTGAAAAAATCCTCTAAGGAACTACTAGGGTATATCAGGACATTTCTTACCTGAAATGCAATGCTGATAAACTCTGTGTGATTAATACCATCACCTGATAGCATATACTACTTGAAAACAAGACTGCAAATTATTAGAAGATGCCCAACATAACCATCTCCTACCTTTGGTGGTGAACTTTGTACAACCAGGTCAACTTCAGGGATATCTAAACCACGGGCAGCTACGTTGGTTGCAACCAGAACTTTAAATGTGCCATTTCTAAAACCTTTCAGTGTAATCTCTCTTTGCTTCTGCGGAATGTCACCATGCAATGACTGACAATCCTGAAAAACAGTAGTAGTATTATAGGACTGTAGCAAAAGCCAAGACAGTGCCTCATTTTATGGTCAGTTTTAGGTACAGGATCTTGGTATTTGACAGACACTGTATGGCAAGATACAGAAGACCTGAATTACCAGAGTTTATATCTTACAATATTTACTCAGTACTTCTCATTCATATACCCAAAGACCTTTACCAAAGGTAGGAAGACAGAATCACAGCATGTGTCTTGTGTCCACCTCTAATTACCATGACCTATGAAAACAACTATGCCCTAACTTGCCATCCATCCACACCATCCAAGAAAGGTTTAGCTCTCTCAAAATAGCCATTGACAATTTTCTCAGGCCTTCTTAGTATTCATTTAGACATCTTCTCCAAAATAGTACTGCTTCTTAATCACCCTTAATATATTAATTTCCCCCACTAGCAATTAAAGGATTAAAATAAGTGGTCCTAAAAAAATTAACTACAGCTTCAAAGATATATTTTTTTAAATCCAAACATTCTGAAAGTCCTTCTGTATCACAGTAATAACAAGTATAAAGACCAAACATCCAAAACCTGTTTTTTCCTCCACATTTCACAGCTTGCCTGTAGATGGCTATCATGTTTTCCACACACGAACAGAGAATGATTTGAAAAAAGTACTAATGCAATGCTAGGGTCAGCACAGAATTCAGAATCTCTTTTTCAGAAAGTTTTGGATTAATGTCAGCTGGTAAACAGAACAGGCATATATTCTATTAGCAAGTATTAATATGCTAAACCAGAAACATTAAGAAATTTCTTTCTCTTACTTGCCAAGATCAGAGTTCTGCATTGCCTATGCAAGATTTGATATTACTAACACCATCAGTAACAGAGGATAAGGTTCCACACTCAGGTTTAGCTGTTACTGAGGTCATCTAGGAGTGTGCAAGAAACACTCCTGAACACAGTTGTAGCAGGTGTAAAAGCTTCTCCTTTCCCTGGGAACATAACAGTATACTACTTTCTAGACATAACCCATCTCCTCAATGAAAACACACAGAGAAAAAGTAGTTACTGTGATACCAGCACCAGCCAACGTCACCACACATCTTGAACACTGGACCACCACATCAACAAGATAATTTTCCACCAGTGCTAGAACGTGCCATACCACAGATCTCAGGAATACACTAGAGGTCATACACAAGAGACAGCAGATCGAATTCTTCCTGTGGAGAACTCTTGAACAATGAGAACTCTTTAAGAAAAAAATCCTTTATAGCCCAGCACCTGTTAGGGCAGCCTTGTCCTGAAGACTACATATAATGCTGTAAACTTTCAACCAATTGTTGGGGGGTTTTAAAGGTTCTCTTTGGCAGTTTTGAAACTGTCTGACCACCTGCAAAAGCCTGTCTTACCCACTTCAAAAGTATCTCTTTAAAACTTATTCAGCATAGTACTGATATCAACATAGGGTTGATACATCTCTGGACAGGTTTTGTTACTTAATACAGATGACAAAAATACCTGTTTGATTGAAGCATTCAGTGCCAGTTCATTTGCGTCCTTTTTGGTCTCACAAAAGACAATGGTCCTCCCGTGGCTGCCACTGTAGACCTGAATGACATCTCCAATAACTGCAGCTCTCTGAGACCAGTGACACTCTATTGCCAAATGCTATGGAAAAGAATTCCAGTGTTTAGCTTACATAAAAACACAAGATTCTTTTTTAATACATTTGAAACTGTAAAATCCAGAAACACTGAAGAGTTACACAGTTTCCTGATGGGCAAAATATGCTAACTCACATTCCTGGAATCTGCAAAAAACCATAAGGCTCCTATGTTCACCACAATTAGCCTAACATTAAGCAAATAATTACAGCAAGAGGGGAAAAAAAGTTCACAATCTAGAAATCACTTTTTCAAAGCAAGGGAAAAAAATCCAGGAGATGTTATACCATTTCTCTGGAGGACAGTCAGGGGTACAAGATTTTGTCACAATTCTATCAACCAAGGCTTCATATGTCAGATAAAGTGAAAATAATAAATACAGTGTTAAAAGCTTTTTTCAAGCACAAGATTAACATTCTTTCAATCCTACTGATACAACTATGATGTGTCAACTGAGCTGTCAAAGTAACCGCTAAGCAGTACATAAGGAGAAACAATACCTTATTTTATCAAGTGAAGATAATCAATTCGGGCTTCTAGCATATACGTGTTGTGTTCCTGGCTATGGCACTTACTGCATAGCAAGCAAAGGCCTAGTGAGGTGAGATACCACAGGAAGTTTGAAAACATCTGTGTACAGAACAGCCAAAGTCCATTGTGATGTCTGTGGTGATTTAAATGTGTCAGGCTGATGTTGAAGTGTGCCTTTTGCTTTCAACTTGGATAAATTCAGATACCGTTTTTCTCTGAAAACCAGCAAAACTAACTGGTAACTGAATCCTCAGTCTACCCAAGATTATCTATATGCTTACCAGATGCTATGAGAAGAAAGGCAGATCCTAAACCTAAAAAGTTTGACAAGCTGTAATGTGCCTTAGGATTAAAAAAATAATTCTCAGAACAAACTTTCAAAATCATTCTGATAATGTACCTTAGGATGGGATGACCATTTGTAGCATAAAGAAAAAGGAAAAAGGCCTGAACGCGTTCCACATTAGATAAATTACTCACTTCTACTGTTGTAGCAGCCTTCTGAGTTCTTTTCCCAATAAGGTCAATCTGTTCATATTTCGACTTCATGTATTTCTTAGCCACATCATACACCCAATGTGGGCAAGTTGCAGAAAACAGTAGCGTCTGGGGATTGTCTTCAGAATCTTCAAACACATAATAATGTTTCAAAAACTTCACGGTTTATCTTACATAGGTATAAGAGTCAATTATATGGGTCATTAAAAATATGTGGTCAAATATCAATATATAAAATAAAGGCGGCAATTCTGCTTCTTAAAGTTATGCAGTATCAACATCTGGAGAAAAAAACACTCTCAAAAGCCTAAATATTTTCAAGATTAGGAAAAAAGTTACTATGACTAGAAATCCACTCTGTTTTCAAGCAATGAAAAGGGTAAAAAGCTTCTAATTCCTTTTAACTGCAAGAAGTCCAAGTACAACTTGTAGATAGGTCTCAAAGTTATTTACAGATCCCTCAAGTACTGGATTTTAAGCTCTGCAAAGTTTCTATGACTGATTCCCACTTTCATGTCTCCTCATGTACTGCATTCACAGTACGTTTCGTACAAAACAAAGCTACCTTGCAACTTGCAGAAAATTATACCTGAACTTTAGCAGACTAAAGTATTACTAATATTTCCTACTATTTGTTTAAATTTTGAGATTACCCTTCTTGTATGCAACTCGTAATATGTCTTCCACTTGCTCAGCAAATCCCATGTCCAGCATCTGGTCAACTTCATCAAGTACAACATGTTTCACCTTGGTAAGGTCCAGCTTGCCATTCTGAAGATGGTCTTTGATTCGACCAGGTGTCCCAACCAAAATGTCAATACCACTTCTCATGAGATCAACTGATAAATAGAAAAGAGCAGAAAAGGAGTTAGTGAACTAGGAATCACTGTCTGCTTTAGAAACACACGGTAGCTACGTAACAACGAAACAGCTTCTTAAACCATACTAAGTGCTCTCCTTACAAATGTAAGTGAAAAAAAATGAACAGGAGAAGAAAACTTGGGGGAGAAAAAAACACCCCAAAACTGGTAAGGTAGAAGTTCTACTGCTCTTCCTGAAGGAAAAGATTTCCCATCTGCCTTCCCTCTCCCGATGGTTTAAAGTGGCAAAGAGGTTCTTTTAACATACTTCGGAAATAGTTAGCTCTTCCCAAATTGTCTACCTTAATAGGAAACTTTAAAAAACCCTGTATTTATTCGACTATCCAATTACTGAAATCACCTCCTTCCTGACATTCTGCAGGGAAAAAAAAAAAAAAAAAGCCATCCTTAACGTCTCAAGACAGATTACGATGAAAAAGCTTACTCTCATTCCCGCTCTCATTTGCCTTGTTTACAATCAAGATGGTAAAACGTGCTGTCACAATAAAGAAATTCTTCTCCACTTTACAAATCCTCTAGATCAACACTCACAGCTCTAAGACTCAGAAAATATAAATGTTTACAAAAACTGAAACCCAAATACAGTATAATCTCTTTCACTGTGTTTTAAGGTACTTGAGTAAACAAGGAACACCAAGGATATAATTGACTGCTATGGTTATTTCACCCCTTAAGAAGATATATTCTGAGCTATTGAATTCCCCATGATACTCTCCAGTTCCTGAGTTAATAAGTGAGTGTTTGGAAGGACTAAACTGCAATTCTCAAATATGTCAGTCAATCAATATTTCAATTATTAGTGATAAGTGTCACTTACTTTGTCCATTATACGGAGTTCCTCCATAAAAACAAGCTACTGTTAGCTTTCTTGTGATGTCCTTGAAATCTTTGGCAACCTGATTTGCCAGTTCTCTTGTTGGACAAAGAACTAGTACCTAGACAGAATGACAAACAGATGTTCTCTCAGCACGGCTTCTGCCAAGAAACCACTAGACTTCTAATTGTTAGTTTACATCTGACCATTTCCGTAATTTAAAAAAAAAACCAAACCTTGTTTAAATAGCTAGCTAAGCAAAGATTAGAGAAACACACTGCTTAAATCTCTTGTAACATCATTAATCTCCTTCAGCCCATGCTCTTTTAGGACAGGCTAACCTCTTTTTTAATGAGATAGATGGGAGGTACTTAAATCTTACTTAACCCTAGCTCCTGAACAGATCTGCTACAAGTTTTCTTCTACATGCACACATGCTGTTTGAGTGCAAGACCGAAGGATCTGGGTTACAAAAGGTTTTTACACATGCTTGGTAATGCTTCACAGTCCTGCAAGAAGGTGTAAGAAAGAGCCATCAACTCTCTCTCAAGCTTCCCTGTGACTCAGGGAAACATATGTTCAATCTGCAAAGCTGGCGTTCAGTGTGGTTCTGGAGCCTGTGCTGATATCCTCACAGAAGCAATCAAGGAACTGTCCTCTCTTCCAATATACAGGCTTCATCCAGGTGTTTTAAATGATTTAGTTTAACTTGTGATCACAGTATTGCTTTCAAATACGGCATCAGTGGCTTGACAGAAGGAACCTTAAAATCTTTATCCTGTTACTTCTTTCAACGTTGAAAGACATTACAAAAAAGATAGTAGTAGTGTACTATGATAGAGTGAGGTCTGAAGTCTTTAAGACTTGTGATTCCCTCAAAGAAAGCTCTCCCTTCTCTGCAAGACTATACCACATCTAGAGCCAGCATTCTTAGTTGGACAGCCAACGTGATGGGCAGATGCAAATAAAACAGCTAGTACTAGTTTTGGAATGAATTTCAGGTAATCTATAAGATGGGTGACAAGATGAAATAAACTGACAAGGAAAAAATTCCACTATTAATGGGGATACAATAAGCTTTGGCCTATCTAGTTTTGGAGGGCATCACAAAAATTTGATGAAAAAACATACATGATATTCCCTAGCAGAATGGAGACAGCTGATAATGAATCTGCATCCTCTGGAGCAGAAGCTTCAAGTATCTGTTGGTGGTTCTAGTGAAAGCTAAGTCTATTTTTAAAACTTCCCACCATTTACATGTTTAAATAGATATGTTTAAGTAGACAGCTTTTATCAATCAGAAAAAGTCACTGATCTGTTACTCATCTGGGAGAAAAACAAGTATCCAGTAACCACTGGACCTGAACAGCTAAGGTGATTGAACAAAACTAAATAGGAACACATTGAACACCTGTAGTTTCAGTCTCCCTGTAAGCAGAGAAAGGAATTGACAAGTGGACAGTGTTATTGTACTCTTTACTCTTGATCAGAGGGTATGAGGCTGCACAATGCAGGTAAAGCCCAATGAACACAGCTTTCAAATAACCTTTAATGTGAGTTAGCTTATCCCAGCACAGACCTGAAGAACTTTTCCAGCGGGTTAAAAATCTGAATCGCTTGGACATGAGACAAAGCAAAATCAGCATTCCAAGCACAGTTACCTTTGGTGAACGGCCTCTTCGTCTTTCCTGTGAGTCTCCCTGAAGCTTTTCAATTAAGGGAATAGCAAAAGAGAACGTTTTCCCTGTTCCAGTTCGTGCTTGAGCAATTACATCTTTGCCAGAATATACTGGGTCGAAGGTCTTCACTTGCACGGGAAACAGGTATGTCACTCCTCGAGCTGTAACAATTTCAACAGACTTCCTTAATACAATCATTTTACAAGTGTTCTTTCATACTCTTCAGAGAAAGTTATCCCAAGCAGAACTTCCATCAACTCCGAAGCAAATCAGAATGATATTACGACCTTCATTGTTTTATTTAATCATGGAGTTCATCTGTAAAGAGTGCCCTGGGACTGTCCATTTCATTCTTCCACTTCATACCACCAGACATAGTGCTAGCTGGGACAGACGAAGTTACTAGCCTTTAATTAAAGCCTTTAAGTACTGTGACTTTATTTATGTAATACTCCCCACCTATCTATGAAAATCTCTTCCTTTCAAATAAAATGTATGTCAAACCCACTTTTCTCTTAATTCATACTAAGTCATGCCAAACTAATGCCACAGACACTAGATATATCTGGGTTTCCTCTACTCACACTGAAGTAATTTTTAATTGAAAAATTCTTGCACACAATTTTTTTTATGCTTATGTCATTTAAAATTCTACTGTAAAGGCTGAACTGGACAATACTGCAAACAGAAGTCTGTTCAAATACATATTTAGAGTATGCAATCAATATGCCTTCTGTATAGCATCTGTACTTGCATATGCACAAGCAGAGCACATCGCAAAGCTCATTGATTATGTTGAGCATAAAAACACATGACAGATCATTTACTTTCTGTGGTCACATCATGCCAAGAAATTTACCTTGAAGAAGCTGAACGGTCCCTTTGGAAATAGAAAAATTGGAGAAAGCACCTTCTTTCTGTTCTTCAGTCATCTCCTGTTAGGTGGACAATAAACATTCCATGTTAATATCATATGACCATCAGAAAATTCAAGGTAATAGCATAGGCTCTGGTGTCATACTCAAGGGTCAAATTTTGAGTGACAGTATCACAGCTGCAGCTGAAGAGCCTTCTTTGTTTTTCTTACTATCATATTTCAAAGTTAGACAAAAGTGATCTGTAATTTAAGTTAAGACTGTTTCATATCTAATGTCCTAACATTGTAAATGCAAAACCCCCAAATTAAAATTCTGAAAGCTCTTACATTAAATTCATCTTAAATGAAATTCTATTTTAAATAATTACCAATGGCCTAACATACTATGTTGTGCCATGTAAGAACTTGGCTTGATACCTAGCCTATTTCCTACTTCCCAATTAATACAGCACAGTGATTTAGAGGTACAGAAATCAATCCCCAAAAGAATAACATTACAAGGTAAAGCATCAAATGCATGTACTTTGTAATGTATCAATTCCATATATGTCTTTACAGCACAGTGATTAAAATGCTACGCGTGAGGAAAGAATGCTAACCCTGGAAACCCTGGATGTTTTTGTGATGCATCAATTGGAACTAGAAACAAAACCAAGCAACAGTAGAACATAAAAGTGTAAAGACTTTTCAAAACAAATCCTAGGTACAAGATATGTTTCCCTTCAAAAAAAAAAAAAGGTGGTTCATGTCAAGCAATTTTAAAGGAACTCCAACCAAATAGAACTAGACAAAAACTTTCTTACAGAAAGGTTTAAAAAGACACACAAAACTGTTACAACACAGCATTTTATTACATTAAGGACCATCTTATTGCATTAACTACTACTATTTAATAAGATGATACATAAAAGCATATTAATACATTAACTTTTCTTCTTCCACTAATTAAGGCCAAATAATTCTTATTTCACTAGCAAAGTACTCATAATACCAACAAGAAGTCAATTACAATCGTATCTAATGATGCTGAATCATATTAAAACACCATCTCACTGCAGCTTGTCCACCTGCCAACAGCTACCACTGTACCGGACTGTTGAAGTGAGAAAACCATGGTGCGCTGACCTAGAACTTCAGGACTTTCGTAATCTAAAATTTTTGCAAATAACTGACAGAAGGGACAGTTTAAGTAGCTTTAAACTCTGGAAGTTTACAGCAGTCTTTCCGCTGACTGGCAGGGAGAAAAAAAAAAAAAAGGATAACCTGCTCTAAATTTAACCTTGTTGCAACACCGGAGCTGAAAGCTAAACACATCACTAACTAAATCAATTATTACTTTTACCTGCTCTTGCTCGCTGTCACCATCACCACTTGACGTTTCACTAGAATTACTGTGCCGTTTTTTATGGGCAGATTTAACCTTTAAAGAAGACAGTCTCGTGTTCTCCGGGCTTTCTTCTCTCGTATCACCGTTCTGTTTAGCCGCACTCCTCGATTTCTTGACTTTCGGGGAATCGGCCTCATCCTCCGACTGCTCGCTTTCATCCATCTGAGGCCTCTTCCTCCGAGATTTGTCATGGCGTTTAGATTTCTTCTCTTTTTTCTCCTTCTGGTAAGGCACAAAGCAACGCGGGGTAAATGAAAATACACGCACGCCACCCAGCCGACACGAAACGGAGAAGACGCTGCAGAGCAGTTAAAAGGAGCAGCCTACTGACGGGCGGGGGGGCTCGTCCTAAAGCGACGGACCGTCCCCGCCGGCCGCAGGTGCCGCCAGGAGGCATCTCCCCGGCCACGACACCCGGGCCTTCGTTCCCGCGACTCCTTTCGCCACAACGCGCACCCGAGGCCGCTCCCCGGGCCGCTGCGCCATGCGGGCGGCCGCACAGCCGCCCCGGCAGGGCTCCACGCCAGGCAGGGCCGCGCCCCGGCCCCGCAGGCCCCGCCGCCCTCCCGGGACGCGCTGCAGCCGCCGCGCACGTGGCCGCCCGCCCGGCCCGGCCCGGCCTGCCCCGCGGCCGCGCAGACCCACCCCCGGCTCACGCCACCGGGGGGACACGGCACGAGGCGAGATCCGCCGGCCGCGACACCCAGCGTGCCGGCGAGGCGGCGCGGCCAGGCCGTAGCCGGCCGCAGAAGGCCCCAGAGCCCTCCCCGGTACCTTGCGCCGCCGGCGGCTGGTTTCCAGCGCCGACTCCGTCTCCATCGGGCACTCCGAATCCGACTCGGCCCCGCTGCTGGCACTGAACCGGGTAGCTTCGGGCATCTCCGCTGGCCGGCACCCGCTCCGCGCCACGCTGCTGCCGCCGCCAGCCGCCGTGTGACAGAACCAGCCCCCGCCCCTGCCCCGGCAACGCGGGGCGGGGCCGCGCCGCCCGGCAGCCAATAGCGTGCCGCTCGCGCCGCCAGACTACAGTGGCCAGAACGCCTCGCGGCTCCCCCCGGACTCCAAGGCCCAGCGTCCCCCGCACCCGCACGGCTCGTGGTGCGCCGCGCGCTTTCGCCGCGAGGCGTCCGCCATGGCGGGGGGGAGGGCCGCGCCTCAGTCCCCAGCTTCCCGCCAGGGCCGACGCTTGCCGTGCCGCGACCCTGGGAGGAGTTTGTTAGCCCAGCGGAAACGCTGGCAGGCGGCGGCAGCGTGAGGCGCTGAGGGCGGGGAGCTACCGGAGCAGCCTGAGAGGGGGAGCCCCGGTACCGGCGTGACAGGAGCGGAGCGCGGCGGGCGGGAGAGAGCGCTGCGAGGCCCGGCCCCAGCCACCGCCTCTCCTTCCGCCTCCTCACAGCCAGAGGCACCTTCCCTGAAGTAAATTTTCTATGACTTTAACTACAGCTTTAGCCTCCTGTCTCCGCCACCCCTGGAGACAAGTTTTGGGCAGTGAAAGAGCCCGAGGCAGTCACAGCAGTGTGACCGAGCGCCTCAAAGATCTCAAAGGACCCCAAGCCTGTGGTGACTATTGGCATGAAACCAGCGCTCTGCTTTTAGCTATAGGAATAAATCAGGGTTAAAAAGTCAAAATCAGTCTTCTGAATTAAAAGCTATAAAGTGATCCCGGCGGCTGCCACACGTTGATTCCTTCAGACAAAGAGAGGGGCGGGCTGGAGCAGGGCGGGAGCCGGCCGGCCCGCGGTGGGGTCTCTCCATGCCCCTGACCCCTTACCTGTTGCCTCTTGCACGTTTTCATTTGCAAAGACCAAATCCTGCTTGCCAGGTATAAACACGCCAAGTAGATCTAGCTGAGATTTCTCCAGGACGCAGCGAGAGAACCTTGGGATTCAAGGAATTTTCGTAGCAACAAGGTGCGTGCTAATCTAGTTTATTTGCTTTGTGTTCTGACAGGGGAGGTGGAGCATGCAGTTATTTCTGTGGCACAAGTCGGAAACACTTCCAAGAATTACAGTGTAAAACAGTCCTGTCCAGCTGATACAGTTCCTATCAGAGCAGCACATAGCCTTTCCAGGTTAATGGTGTGATCCGAACGAAGTATACCAGTTCTTATTTTTATTATCACAGGGGTGCAAAAACTAATCAAAGATGAAATCAACAGAAATACACATTAGCTCTCCAAAGCCTATGGTCAAAAGTTTTAACTAACAACTTTGATGTAGACACAGCCTCATGGATGTGACTTGATCGCATTTACAGTACGATTCCATTATTACAAAGGGAAAGTTTACAAAGCCTATTTAAAAAAATAATCAAATATTCACAACCAGAGTAAGCTAAAGCAAGGAATTTTCTTGTGAGCGTCCTTCCACTTTGTCCTCCTCTTTGCATTAGTATTTATGCTTTTAGAATTTGGCAGGAAGCTTCATCTTCCTTTCAGTCCACCTAAAATAACAGAATTATTAGACGTCAGGCCTCACTTTCTCAGTATAAACTGAGTTGGCTTAGCTTCTGATGGCACAGATGGCATTGATACAAACGATCAAAACGACCCTTTGAAATATGTTTTGCTAAAAAGCATCCAACAGATTTCAAATGTTCATGTCTGAGTAGTACATTAAATGCATGCTCGAAAGTGTGCAAAGCCAAAAGCTGCTTAAGGGGGAGGGAAAAAAAAAAGTCAGCAGAATTTCCTTAAAACTTGTAGTATGTGATTTGCTCCTTCATATATTAGCTTCTCAAGGTGACAATACATATCTAATGAGAACTCATGATTTAATTACACTTAAATACCAGTCATTTAAGATCTTAAGAATATGTGATGCTACTAAAAAAATTGATATGATCTTTCCCTCACAGTATTTTAACGTACATTCTTGCCAGTTTAGTTAACAGTTTTGTAGGTCTTCTCGACATGCAACTGTGTAAAGAATTTTCATACAAAAAAAAAGTTTCATACCAATTTGTTTTACATTAAGGGATTTTTTTTCAAGTATAGTTACAGGTAAAATGTATCCTATGAAAGGAAGAAGAAGCTTCTAGCTCAAGTGGTGTACACATTTTCCTGTCTGTTGTAGGCATGTTGGATGGTATTTTGTAATTTAAATTTTGATTGAACCCCTCTATAAAGCTTATTATAAAGACTTTTTATTCTTCGTCTACAACTGGGGAAACTAGGACTGTATCTGTAATGTCATATGGCAAGATCAATGTGAGCTGAACCTGCC